>NW_028270180.1:65157034-65470534 GCF_037043375.1 Chiloscyllium plagiosum | reverse complement strand
GGGACGGGGGAGCAGAGAGAGAGGGGGTCAGAAAGAAGGCGACAGAGAGAGGGGGACAGAAGGAGGGGGACAGAGGGAGGTGGACAGAGAGAGGGGGACAGAGATGGGGGGACAGAGATGGTGACTAGGAGGGAGCAGAGAGAGGGGGACACAGAGGGGGGCACAGAGAGAGAGGGGGTCAGAAATAAGGCGACAGAGAGAGGGGGACAGAATGAGGGGGACAGTGGGAGGGGGACAGAGAGAGGGGGACAGAGTGAGCGGGGACAGAGGGGGGGACAGAGAAAGGGGGCAGAGACGGGGGACAGAGAGGTGGAACAGAGAGGGGGGGAACAGAGAGAGGGGGGACAGAGAGAGCTGGGGACAGAGAGACTGGTGGACAGAGAGAGAGGTACAGAGAGACGGTGACAGATATGGCGACAGAGAGAGGGGGACAGAGAGTGGGGAAACAGAGAGAGGGGGGGACAGAGAGAGAGGTACAGAGAGACGGTGACAGATATGGCGACAGAGAGAGGGGGACAGAGAGAGGGGGACAGAGAGAGGGGGACAGAGACGGGGGACAGAGACGTGGAACAGAGAGGGGGGGACAGAGAGAGTGGTACAGAGAGACGGTGACAGATATGGCGACAGAGAGACGGGAACAGAGAGAGGGGGACAGAGAGAGGCGGGCAGAGGGAGGGGAACAGACCGAGGGTGTACAGAGAGAGGGGGACAGAGGGAGGGGGACAGACCGAGGGAGGACAGAGAGAGGGGGACAGAGAGGGCGATGGAGAGAGGGGGTCAGAGAGGGGTGGACTGGGGGGAACAAAGAAATGGTGACTGAGAGGGGGCAGAGAGGGGGCTACACAGAGGGGGGCACAGAGAGAGGGGGTCAGAAAGATGGCAACAGAGAGAGGGGGACAGAATGAGGGGGACAGTGGGGGGGAGACAGAGAGGGGGGCACAGAGGTTTGGAACAGAGAGAGGGTGGACTGAGGGGGGGCCAGAGAGACGGGGACAGAGAGAGGGGGGACAGAGAGACAGTGAGAGAGAGGGGGCAGAGAGAGGGCGATAGATTTGGGGGGACAGAAAGCGGGGAACAGAGCGAGGGGGCAGAGAGAGAGGGGGTCAGAGAGAGAGGGGTACAGAGGGAGAGGGTACAGAGAGAAAGGGGATCAGAAAGAGGGCGACAGAGAGAGAGGGGGGACAGAGAGAGGGGGACAGAGAGAGGGGGACAGAGGGACGGGGACAGAGAGAGGGGGACAGAGGGAGGGGGACAGTGAGACGGGGGACAGAGAGAGGGGGACAGAGAGAGGGGGCAGAGGGAGGGGGACAGAGGGAGGGGGACAGAGTGAGGGGGGACAGAGAGATGGTGACTGGGAGGGGGCAGAGAGAGGTGGACAGAGAGGGGGGACAGAGAGAGGGGCTACAGAGAGAGGGGGACAGAGAGGGGGACAGAGAGAGGGGGACAGAGAGGGGGGACAGAGAGAGAGGGGGTCAGAAAGAAGGTGACAGAGAGAGGGGGACAGAAGGAGAGGGACAGAGGGAGGGGGGCAGAGAGAGGTGGACAGAGTGAGCGGGGACAGACTGGGTGGGACAGAGAGAGGGGGACCGAGAGGGGGGACAGAGAGGGGTTGATAGAGAGGGGGGACAGAGAGAGATGGGGACAGAGAGAAGGGTGGACAGAGAGAGAGGTACAGAGAGACGGTGACAGATATGGCGACAGAGAGAGGGGGACAGAGAGAGGGGGACAGAGAGAGGGAGACAGAGAGTGGGGGAACAGAGAGAGGGGGGGACAGAGAGGGGGGCACAGACAGGGGGGACAGAGAGAGGGGGACAGAGTGAGCGGGGACAGACAGGGTGGACAGAGAGGGGGGACAGAGCGGGGTTGATAGAGAGGTGGGGACAGAGAGAGATGGGGACAGAGCGAGGGGTGGACAGAGAGAGCGGTGCAGAGAGACAGTGACAGATATGGCGACAGAGAGAGAGGGGCTACAGAGAGAGGGGGACAGAGAGGGGGACAGAGAGAGGGGGACAGAGAGGGGGGACAGAGAGAGAGGGGGTCAGAAAGAAGGTGACAGAGGGAGGGGGACAGAAGGAGGGGGACAGAGGGAGGGGGGCAGAGAGAGGTGGACAGAGTGAGCGGGGACAGACTGGGTGGGACAGAGAGAGGGGGACCGAGAGGGGGGACAGAGAGGGGTTGATAGAGAGGGGGGGACAGAGAGAGATGGGGACAGAGAGAGGGGTGGACAGAGAGAGAGGTACAGAGAGACGGTGACAGATATGGCGACAGAGAGAGGGGGACAGAGAGAGGGGGACAGAGAGAGGGAGACAGAGAGTGGGGGAACAGAGAGAGGGGGGGACAGAGAGGGGGGCACAGACAGGGGGGACAGAGAGAGGGGGACAGAGTGAGCGGGGACAGACAGGGTGGACAGAGAGGGGGGACAGAGCGGGGTTGATAGAGAGGTGGGGACAGAGAGAGATGGGGACAGAGCGAGGGGTGGACAGAGAGAGCGGTACAGAGAGACAGTGACAGATATGGCGACAGAGAGAGAGGGGGACAGAGAGAGGGGGACAGAGAGAGGGGGACAGAGAGAGGGGTGGACAGAGAGAGAGGTACAGAGAGAGGGTGACAGATATGGTGGCAGAGAGAGGGGGACAGAGAGAGGGGGACAGAGAGAGGGGGAACAGAGAGAAGGGAAAGAGAGAGGGGGACAGAGGGGGTGACAGAGAGATGGTGACTGGGAGGGGGCAGAGAGAGGGGTGGACAGAGAGAGAGGTACAGAGAGAGGGTGACAGATATGGCGACAGAGAGAGGGGGACAGAGAGAGGGGGACAGCGAGAGGGGGACAGAGAGAGGGGGAACAGAGAGAGGGGACAGAGAGAGGGGGACAGAGAGAGGGGGACAGACTGAGGGAGGACAGAGAGAGGGGGTCAGAGGGAGGGGGACAGACCGAGGGAGGACAGAGAGACGGTGACAGAGGGAGGGGGACAGATGGAGGGGGGACAAAGAGAGGGGGACAGAGGGTGGGGGACAGAGGGAAGGGGACAGAGAGATGGTGACTAGGAGGGGGCAGAGAGAGGGGGACACAGAGGGGGGCACAGAGAGAGAGGGTGTCAGAAAGAAGGCGACAGCGAGAGTGGGACAGAATGAGGGGGACAGTGGGAGGGGGGACAGAGAGAGGGGGACAGTGTGAGCGGGGACAGAGAGGGGGGACAGAGAGAGGGGGACAGAGACCGGGGACAGAGAGGGGGGGACAGAGGGGGGGGGGCAGAGAGGGGGGACAGAGAGAGGGGGAACAGAATGAGGGGGACAGTGGGAGGGGGAACAGAGAGGGGGACACAGAGAGGGGGGGACAGAGAGAGAGGTACAGAGAGACGGAGACAGATATGGCGACAGAGAGGGGGGAACAGAATGAGGGGGACAGTGGGAGGGGGGACAGAGAGAGGGGGGACAGAGAGAGGGGCTACAGAGAGGGGGGGGACAGAGAGGGGGGGACAGAGAGAGGGGGGACAGAGGGAGGGGGGAACAGAGAAATGGTGACTGGGAGGGGGCAGAGAGAGGGAGACAGAGAGGGGGGACAGAGAGAGGGGGACAGAGAGAGGGGGACAGAGGGAGGGGGACAGACCGAGGGAGGACAGCGAGACGGTGACAGAGAGGGCGACGGAGAGAGGGGGACAGAGAGGGGGGGCCGAGAGCGGGCGACAGAGAGGGTTGGACGTGGGGGGAACAGCGAGATGGTGACTGAGAGGGGGCAGAGAGAGGGCGATAGATTTGGGGGGACAGAGAGCGGGAAACAGAGCGAGGGGGCAGAGAGAGAGGGGGACAGAGAGAGAGGGGGACAGAGTGAGAGGGGGGTACAGAGAGAGAGGGGGACAGAGAGAGAGGGGGACAGAGAGAGAGGGGGTACATAGAGAAAGGGGACAGAGAGAGAGGGGAACAGAGAGAGAGGGGGACAGAGAGAGAGGTGGTCAGAGAGAGAGGGGGTACAGAGAAAGAGGGGGGACGGAGAGGTGGGGCAGAGGGGGGTACCAGAGAGGAAACAGAGACAGGGGGAGATAGAGAGGGGGCAGAAAGAGGGGGACAGAGAGAGAGAGAGGGGACAGAGAGAGAGGGGGGCAGAGAGAGAAGGGGCAGAGAGACGGTGACAGAGCAGGGGCAGAGAGAGGCCAACAAAGAGAGGGGACAGTGAGGGGGGGGACAGAGAGAGGGGGGGGCGAGGGGGACAGAGAGAGAGGGGACAAAGAATCTGTGACAGAGAGGGGGCAGAGAGCGGGCGACAGAGAGGGGTGGACGGGGGGGCGAACAGAGAAATGGTGACTGAGAGGGGGCAGAGAGACGAGGACAGAGAGAGGGGGGACAGAGAGACGGTGACAGAGGGGGGTAGAGAGAGGGCGATAGAGATGGGGGAACAGAGAGCGGGTAACAGAGCGAGGGGGCAGAGAGAGGGGGTCAGAGAGAGAGAGGGGACAGTGAGAAAGAGGACAGAAGGGGGATGGGGGGGACCAGAGTGGGGGGGCAGAGAGAGGGGGACAGAGCGAGAGGGAACAGAGGGATAGGGGACAGAGCGATAGTGACAGAGTAGGGGCAGAGAGAGAGCGACAGAGGGGGAGTAGTGAAAGGAGGGACAGAGAGAGGGGGACAGAGAGAGAGGGGGCAGAGAGAGGGGGACAGAGAGAGGGGGACAGAGAGAGGAGGGACAGAGAGAGGGGGAAAGAGGGGGGCAGACAGAGAGAGAGGGGGACAGAGAGAGGGGGACAGAGAGAGGGGGACAGAGTGGGAGAGAGGGGGCAGAGAGAGAGGGACAGAGAGAGAGGGGGACAGAGACGGGGGACAGAGAGAGAGTGGGACAGAGAGAGGGGGACAGAGAGAGAGGGGGACAGACAGAGGGGGAAAGAGAGGGGGACAGAGAGAGAGGGGGACAGAGAGAGTGGGAAGAGAGAGAGGGGCCAGAGAGAGGGGGACAGAGAGAGAGGGAAAGAGTGGGAGAGAGAGGGGGGGGCAGAGAGAGAGGGACAGAGAGAGGGGGACAGAGAGAGAGGGGGACAGAGAGAGGGGGACATAGAGAGAGGGGGACAGAGACGAGGGACAGAGAGAGAGTGGGACAGACAGAGGGGGACAGAGAGAGAGGGGGACAGAGAGAGGGCGAAAGAGAGGGGGGACAGAGAGAGAGGGGGACAGAGAGAGTGGGAAGAGAGAGAGGGGGACAGAGAGAGAGGGACAGAGAGAGAGGGGGACAGAGAGAGTGGGAAGAGAGAGAGGGGGACAGGGAGAGGGGGACAGAGAGAGGGGGGCAGAGGGAGGGGGACAGACCGAGGGAGTACAGAGAGAGGGGGACAGAGGGAGGGGGACAGACCGAGGGAGGACAGAGAGAGGGGGACAGAGAGGGCGATGGAGAGAGGGAGACAGAGAGGGATGGACGGGGGGGAACAAAGAAATGGTGACTGAGAGGGGGCAGAGAGAGGGCTACAGAGAGGGGGGACAGAGAGGGGGAGACAGAGAGGGGGGACAGAGAGAGGGGGACAGAGAGAGGGGACAGAGAGCGGGCGACAGAGAGGGGTGGACGTGGGGGGAACAGCGAGATGGTGACTGAAAGGGGGTAGAGAGAGGGCTACAGAGAGGGGGGGACAGAGAGAGGGGGACAGAGGGAGGAGGGCAGAGAGAGGGGTACAGAGGGAGTGGGACAGAGATGGTGACTGGGAGGGGGCAGAGAGAGGGAGACAGAGAGGGGGACAGAGAGAGGGGGACAGAGGGAGGGGGACAGAGGGAGGGGAGACAGAGATCGTGACTGGGAGGGGGCAGAGAGAGGAAGACAGAGAGGGGGACAGAGAGAGGGGGACAGAGAGAGGGGGACAGAGAGAGAGGGTGTCAATAAGAAGGTGACAGAGAGAGGGGGACAGAAGGAGGGGGACAGAGGGAGGGGGGTCAGAGAGAGGGGGACAGAGTGAGCGGGGACAGACAGGGTGTGCAGAGAGAGGGGGACAGAGAGGGGGGACAGATAGAGATGGGGACAGAGAGAGGGGTGGACAGAGAGAGAGGTACAGAGAGACGGTGACAGATATGGCGACAGAGAGAGGGGGACAGAGAGAGGGGGACAGAGAGAGGGGGACAGAGAGAGTGGGAACAGAAAGAGAGGGGGACAGAGAGGGGGCACAGAGAGGGGGGACAGAGAGAGGGGGACAGAGTGATCGGGGACAGACAGGCTGGACAGAGAGAGGGGGACAGAGAGGGGGGCAGAGAGGGGTTGATAGAGAGGGGGGGACAGAGAGAGATGGGGACAGAGAGAGGGATGGACAGAGAGAGAGGTACAGAGAGACGGTGACAGATATGGCGACAGAGAGAGGGGGACAGAGAGAGGGGGACAGAGAGAGGGGGACAGAGGGGGGGGCAGAGAGAGGGGGGACAGAGAGAGGGGGACAGAGGGAGGTGGACAGACCGAGGTAGGACAGAGAGACGGTGACAGAGAGGGCGACAGAGAGAGGGGGACAGAGAGAGGGGGACAGAGAGAGTGGGAACAGAGAGAGAGGGGTACAGAGAGGGGGCACAGAGGGGGGTACAGAGAGAGGGGGACAGAGTGATCGGTGACAGACAGGCTGGACAGACAGAGGGGGACAGAGAGGTGGGATAGAGAGGGGTTGATAGAGAGGGGGGGACAGAGAGAGATGGGGACAGAGAGAGAGGTACAGAGAGACGGTGACAGATATGGCGACAGAGAGAGGGGGACAGAGAGAGGGGGACAGAGAGAGGGGGACAGAGAGAGGCGGGCAGAGGGAGGGGGACAGACCGAGGGAGTACAGACAGTGGGGAACAGAGGGAGGGGGACAGACCGAGGGAGGACAGAGAGAGGGGGACAGAGAGGGGGGACAGAGAGAGGGGGACAGAGAGAGGGGGACAGAGAGAGGGGGACAGAGAGAGGGCGACAGGGAGGGGTGGACGTGGGGGAACAAAGAAATGGTGACAGAGAGCGGGGACAGAGAGAGGGGGACAGAGAGAGGGGGACAGAGGGAGGGGGACAGAGGGGGGGGGACAGAGATGGTGACTGGGAGGGGGCAGAGAAAGGGAGACAGAGAGGGGGTACAGAGAGAGGGGCTACAGAGAGAGGGGGTCAGAGAGAGGGGGGGACAGAGAGGGGGTCAGAGAGAGGGGATACAGAGAGAGCGGGGACAGAGAGGGGGACAGAGAGAGGGGGACAGAGAGAGGGGGACAGAGAGAGAGGGTGTCAATAAGAAGGTGACAGAGAGAGGGGGACAGAAGGAGGGGGACAGAGGGAGGGGGGCAGAGAGGGGTTGATAGAGAGGGAGGGACAGAGAGAGATGGGGAAAGAGAGAGGGGTGGACAGAGAGAGAGGTACAGAGAGACGGTGACAGATATGGCGACAGAGAGAGGGGGACAGAGAGAGGGGGACAGAGAGAGTGTGAACAGAGAGAGAGGGGTACAGAGAGGGGGCACAGGGGGGGGACAGAGAGAGGGGGACAGAGTGATCGGGGACAGACAGGCTGGACAGAGAGAGGGGGACAGAGAGGTGGGACAGAGAGGGGTTGATAGAGAGGGGGGTACAGAGAGAGGGGGACAGAGAGAGGGGGACAGAGAGAGGGGGACAGAGAGGGGGGGACAGAGAGAGAGGTACAGAGAGACGGTGACAGATATGGCGACAGAGAGAGGGGGACAGAGAGAGGGGGACAGAGGGAGGGGGACAGAGAGAGGCGGGCAGAGGGAGGGGGACAGATCGAGGGAGTACAGACAGAGGGGAACAGAGGGAGGGGGACAGACCGAGGGAGGACAGAGAGAGGGGGACAGAGAGGGCGATGGAGAGAGGGGGGCAGAGAGGGGTGGACGGGGGGGAACAAAGAAATGGTGACAGAGAGGGGGGGCAGAGAGAGGGGGACAGAGAGAGGGGGACAGAGAGAGGGCGACAGGGAGGGATGGACGTGGGGGAACAAAGAAATGGTGACAGAGAGGGGGGACAGAGTGAGGGGGACAGAGAGAGGGGGACAGAGGGAGGGGGACAGAGGGAGGGGGGACAGAGATGGTGACTGGGAGGGGGCAGAGAGAGGGAGACAGAGAGGGGGACAGAGAGAGGGGGACAGAGGGAGGGGGACAGAGGGAGGGGGGACAGAGATGGTGACTGGGAGGGGGCAGAGAGAGGGAGACAGAGAGGGGGACAGAGAGAGGGGCTACAGAGAGAGGGGGGACAGAGAGGGGGACAGAGAGAGGGGGACAGAGAGAGGGGGACAGAGAGAGGGGCTACAGAGAGAGGGGGCACAGAGAGAGGGGGACAGAGGGAGGGGGACAGAGGGAGGCGGACAGAGGGAGGGGGACAGAGTGAGGGGGGACAGAGAGATGGTGACTGGGAGGGGGCAGAGAGAGGGAGACAGAGAGCGGGGACAGAGAGAGGGGCTACAGAGATAGGGGGGACAGAGAGGGGGACAGAGAGAGGGGGAAGAGGGGGACAGAGAGAGGGGGACAGAAGGAGGGGGACAGAGGGAGGGGGGACAGAGAGAGGGGGACAGAGTGAGCGGGGACAGACAGGGTGGGACAGAGAGAGGGGGACAGAGAGGGGAGACAGAGAGGGATTGATAGAGAGGGGGGGACAGAGAGAGATGGGGAAAGAGAGAGGGGTGAACAGAGAGAGAGGTACAGAGAGACGGTGACAGATATGGCGACAGAGCGAGGGGGACAGAGAGAGGGGGACAGAGAGAGGGGGACAGAGAGTGGGGGAACAGAGAGGGGGGACAGAGAGAGGGGGACAGAGTGAGTGGGGACAGACAGGGTGGACAGAGAGGGGGGACAGAGCGGGTTGATAGAGAGGTGGGGACAGAGAGAGGGGGACAGAGAGAGGGGTGGACAGAGAGAGAGGTACAGAGAGACGGTGACAGATATGGCGACAGAGAGATGGGGACAGAGAGAGGGGGACAGAGAGAGGGTGAACAGAGAGAGGGGGGACAGAGAGGGGGGCACAGAGAGGGGGGACAGAGAGAGGGGGACAGAGGGGGGGACAGAGAGATGGTGACTGGGAGGGGGCAGAGAGAGGGAGACAGAGAGGGGGGACAGAGAGAGGGGGACAGAGGGAGGGGGGACAGCGAGAGGGGGACAGAGTGATGGTGACTAGGAGGGGGCAGAGAGGAGGGACACGGGGGGGCACAAAGAGAGGGGGGTCAGAAAGAAGGTGACAGCGAGAGGGGGACAGAATGAGGGGGACCGTGGGAGGTGGGACAGAGAGAGGGGGACAGAGTGAGCGGGGACAGAGAGGGGGGACAGAGAGAGGGGGACAGAGACGGGGGACAGAGAGGGGGGGACAGAGAGGTGCGAACAGAGAGAGAGGTACAGAGAGCCGGTGACAGATATGGCGACAGAGAGAGGGGGAACAGAGAGGGGGGGACAGAGAGAGGGGTGACAGAGAGGGGGGGACAGAGAGATGGGGGCAGAGGGAGGGGGGGAAACAGAGAGATGGTGACTGGGAGGGGGCAGAGAGAGGGAGACAGAGAGAGTGGGACAGAGAGAGGGGGACAGAGAGGGGGGACAGAGAGAGAGGGGGTCAGAAAGAAGGTGACAGAGAGAGGGTGACAGAAGGAGGGGGACAGAGGGAGGGGGCAGAGAGAGGGGGACAGAGTGAGCGGGGACAGACAGGGTGGGACAGAGAGAGGGGGACCGAGAGAGGGCACAGAGAGGGGTTGATGGAGAGGGGGGGACAGAGAGAGATGGGGACAGAGAGAGGGGTGGACAGAGAGAGAGGTACAGAGAGACGGTGACAGATATGGCGACACAGAGAGGGGGACAGAGAGAGGGGGACAGAGAAAGGGGGACAGAGAGAGGGGGACAGAGAGAGGGGGAACAGAGAGAGAGAGGGGGACAGAGAGGGGGCACAGAGAGGGGTTGATAGAGAGGGGGGGACAGAGAGAGATGGGGACAGAGAGAGGGGTGGACAGAGAGAGAGGTACAGAGAGACGGTGACAGATATGGCGACACAGAGAGGGGGACAGAGAGAGGGGGACAGAGAGAGGGGGACAGAGAGAGGGGGAACAGAGAGAGAGGGGGACAGAGAGGGGGCACAGAGAGGGGGGACAGAGAGAGGGGGACAGAGTGATCGGGGACAGACAGGCTGGACAGAGAGAGGGTCAGAGAGGGGGGCAGAGAGGGGTTGATAGAGGGGGGGGAAAGAGAGAGATGGGGACAGATAGAGGGGTGGACAGAGAGAGAGGTACAGAGAGACGGTGACAGGTATGGCGACAGAGAGAGGGGGACAGAGAGAGGGGGACAGAGAGAGGGGGACGGGGGGGGGGACAGAGAGAGGGGGTCAGAGAGAGGGGGACAGAGAGAGGGGGACAGAGAGAGGGGCTACAGAGAGAGAGGGTGTCAATAAGAAGGTGACAGAGAGAGGGGGACAGAAGGAGGGGGACAGAGGGAGGGGGACAGAGGGAGAGCGGACAGAGAGAGCGGGACAGAGAGAGGGGGACAGATAGACGGGGGACAGAGAGAGGGGGACAGACGGAGGGGGGCAGAGGTAGGGGGGACAGAGAGAGGGGACAGAGGGTGGGGGACAGAGAGAGGGGGGCAGAGAGATGGTGACTAGGAGGGGGCAGAGAGAGGAGGACACAGAGGGGGGCATAGAGAGAGAGGGGGTCAGAAAGAAGGCGACAGAGAGAGTGGGACAGAATGAGGGGGACAGTGGGAGGGGAGACAGTGAGAGGGGGACAGAGGTTTTGAACAGAGAGAGGGTGGACTGAGGGGGGGCCAGAGAGACGGGGACAGAGAGAGGGCGATAGATTTGGGGGGATAGAGAGCGGGGAACAGAGCGAGGGGGCAGAGAGAGAGGGGGTCAAAGAGAGAGGGGTACACAGAGAGAGGGGGTACAGAGAGAAAGGGGGTCAGAAAGGAGGGGGGCAGAGAGAGGGGGGACAGAGAGAGGGGGACAGAGAGAGGGGGACAGAGGGAAGGGGACAGAGAGAGGGGGACAGAGGGAGGGGGTACAGAGGGAGGGGGGACAGAGAGAGGGGGGACAGAGAGAGGGGGGACAGAGAGAGGGGGCCAGAGGGAGGGGGACAGAGGGAGGGGGACAGAGGGAGGGGGACAGAGGGAGGGGGGACAGAGAGAGGGGGACAGAGGGAGGGGGACAGAGTGAGCGGGGACAGAGAGATGGTGACTGGGAGGGGGCAGAGAAAGGGAGACAGAGAGGGGGGCAGAGAGAGGGGCTACAGAGAGAGGGGGGACAGAGAGGGGGACAGAGAGAGGGGGACATAGAGGGGGGGGGTACAGAGAGAGAGGGGGCCAGAAAGAAGGTGATAGAGAGAGGGGGACAGAAGGAGGGGGACAGAGGGAGGGGGGCAGAGAGAGGGGGACAGAGTGAGCGGGGACAGACAGGGTGGGACTGAGAGAGGGGGACAGAGAGGGGGGACAGAGAGGGATTGATAGAGAGGGGGGGGACAGAGAGAGATGGGGACAGAGAGAGGGGTGGACAGAGAGAGAGGTACAGAGAGACGGTGACAGATATGGCGACAGAGAGAGGGGGACAGAGAGAGGGGGACAGAGAGTAGGGGACAGAGAGTGGGTGAACAGAGAGAGGGGGGACAGAGAGGGGGCACAGAGAGAGGGGACAGAGAGAGGGGGACAGAGTGAGTGGGGACAGACAGGGTGGACAGAGAGGCGGACAGGGCGGGGTTGATAGTGAGGTGGGGACAGAGAGATGGGGACAGAGAGAGGGGGACTGAGAGAGGGGGAACAGAGAGAGGGGGGAAAGAGAGGGGGGCACAGAAAGGGGGGACAGAGAGCGGGGGACAGAGGGGGAACAGAGAGATGGTGACTGGGAGGGGGCAGAGAGAGGGAGACAGAGAGGGGGGACAGAGAGAGGGGGACAGAGGGAGGGGGGACAAAGAGAGGGGGACAGAGGGTGGGGGTCAGAGGGAGGGGGACAGAGTGATGGTGACTAGGAGGGGGCAGAGAGGGGGGGGACACGGGGGGGGCACAAAGAGAGGGGGGTCAGAAAGAAGGCGACAGCGAGAGGGGGACAGAATGAGGGGTACAGTGGGAGGCGGGACAGAGAGAGGGGGACAGAGTGAGCGGGGACAGAGAGGGGGGACAGAGAGAGGGGGACAGAGAGGGGGGGGACAGAGAGACGGTGACAGATATGGCGACAGAGAGAGGGGGAACAGAATGAGGGGGGCAGTGGGAGGGGGAACAGAGGGAGGGGGGACAGAGAGAGGGGCTACAGAGAGTGGGGGGGACAGAGAGGGGGGGACAGAGAGGGGGGACAGAGAGATGGGGCAGAGGGAGGGGGGAACAGAGAGATGGTGACTGGGAGGGGGCAGAGAGAGGAAGACAGAGAGGGGGGACAGAGAGAGGGGTCAGAGAGAGGTGGACAGAGGGAGGGGACAGACCGAGGGAGTACAAAGAGAGGGGGACAGAGGGAGGGGGCAGACCGAGGGAGGACAGAGAGACCGTGACAGAGAGGGCGACGGAGAGAGGGGGACTGAGGGGGTGGAGGGGGGACAGAGAGCGGACGACAGAGAGGGGTGGACGTGGGGGGAACAGCGAGATGGTGACTGAGAGGGGGCAGAGAGAGGGCGATAGATTTGAGGGGACAGAGAGCGGGGAACAGAGCGAGGGGGCAGAGAGAGGGGGGGTCAGAGAGAGTGGGGTACAGAGAGAGAGGGGGACAGAGAGAGAGGGGGACAGAGAGAGAGGGGGTACAGAGAGAGAGGGGGACAGAGAGAGAGGGGGACAGAGAGAGAGGGGGACAGAGAGTGGGGGCAGAGGGGGGTACCAGAGAGGGAACAGAGACAGGGGGAGATAGAGAGAGGGCAGAAAGAGGGGGACAGAGAGAGAGAGGGGAAGAGAGAGATGGGGGCAGAGAGAGAAGGGGCAGAGAGACGGTGACAGAGCGGGGGCACAGAGAGGCCAACAAAGAGAGGGGACAGTGAGGGGGGGACAGAGAGAGGGCGGGGACGAGGGGGACAGAGAGAGAGGGGACAAAGGAACTGTGACAGAGACGGGGCAGAGAGCGGGCGACAGAGAGGGGTGGACGGGGGGGCGAACAGAGAAATGGTGACTGAGAGGGGGCAGAGAGACGAGGACAGAGAGAGGGGGGACAGAGAGACGGTGACAGAGGGGGTTAGAGAGAGGGTGATAGAGATGGGGGAACAGAGAGCGGGTAACAGAGCGAGGGGGCAGAGAGAGGGGTTCAGAGAGAGAGAGGGGACAGTGAGAAAGAGGACAGAAGGGGGATGGGGGGGACCAGAGTGGGGGGGCAGAGAGAGGGGGACAGAGCGAGAGGGGACAGAGGGAGAGGGGACAGAGAGATGGTGACAGATATGGCGACAGAGAGAGGGGGAACAGAATGAGGGGGGCAGTGGGAGGGGGAACAGAGGGAGGGGGGACAGAGAGAGGGGCTACAGAGAGTGGGGGGGACAGAGAGGGGGGGACAGAGAGGGGGGACAGAGAGATGGGGCAGAGGGAGGGGGGAACAGAGAGATGGTGACTGGGAGGGGGCAGAGAGAGGAAGACAGAGAGGGGGGACAGAGAGAGGGGTCAGAGAGAGGTGGACAGAGGGAGGGGACAGACCGAGGGAGTACAAAGAGAGGGGGACAGAGGGAGGGGGCAGACCGAGGGAGGACAGAGAGACCGTGACAGAGAGGGCGACGGAGAGAGGGGGACTGAGGGGGTGGAGGGGGGACAGAGAGCGGACGACAGAGAGGGGTGGACGTGGGGGGAACAGCGAGATGGTGACTGAGAGGGGGCAGAGAGAGGGCGATAGATTTGAGGGGACAGAGAGCGGGGAACAGAGCGAGGGGGCAGAGAGAGGGGGGGTCAGAGAGAGTGGGGTACAGAGAGAGAGGGGGACAGAGAGAGAGGGGGACAGAGAGAGAGGGGGTACAGAGAGAGAGGGGGACAGAGAGAGAGGGGGACAGAGAGAGAGGGGGACAGAGAGTGGGGGCAGAGGGGGGTACCAGAGAGGGAACAGAGACAGGGGGAGATAGAGAGAGGGCAGAAAGAGGGGGACAGAGAGAGAGAGGGGAAGAGAGAGATGGGGGCAGAGAGAGAAGGGGCAGAGAGACGGTGACAGAGCGGGGGCACAGAGAGGCCAACAAAGAGAGGGGACAGTGAGGGGGGGACAGAGAGAGGGCGGGGACGAGGGGGACAGAGAGAGAGGGGACAAAGGAACTGTGACAGAGACGGGGCAGAGAGCGGGCGACAGAGAGGGGTGGACGGGGGGGCGAACAGAGAAATGGTGACTGAGAGGGGGCAGAGAGACGAGGACAGAGAGAGGGGGGACAGAGAGACGGTGACAGAGGGGGTTAGAGAGAGGGTGATAGAGATGGGGGAACAGAGAGCGGGTAACAGAGCGAGGGGGCAGAGAGAGGGGTTCAGAGAGAGAGAGGGGACAGTGAGAAAGAGGACAGAAGGGGGATGGGGGGGACCAGAGTGGGGGGGCAGAGAGAGGGGGACAGAGCGAGAGGGGACAGAGGGAGAGGGGACAGAGAGATGGTGACAGAGTAAGGGCAGAGAGAGAGCGACAGAGGGGGTGTAGTGAGAGGAGGGACAGAGAGAGGGAGACAGAGAGAGGGGGAAAGAGGGGGGCAGAGAGAGAGAGGGGGGGACAGAGAGAGGGGGCCAGAGAGAGGGGGACAGAGTGGGAGGGGGGGCAGAGAGAGAGAGGGACAGAGAGTGGGCAGAGACAGGGCAACAGAGAGAGGGGGACAGAGACCGGGGGAGAGAGAGGGGCCAGAGAGAGGGGGACAGAGAGAGAGAGAAAGAATGGGAGAGAGAGGGGGAGCAGAGAGAGAGGGACAGAGAGAGAGGGGGACAGAGACGGGGGACAGAGAGAGAGGGGGTCAGAGAGAGGGGGACAGAGAGAGAGGGGGACAGAGACGGGGAACAGAGAGAGAGTGGGACAGACAGAGGGGGACAGAGAGAGAGGGGGACAGAGAGAGGGGGAAAGAGAGGGGGGACAGAGAGAGAGGGGGACAGAGAGAGTGGGACGAGAGAGAGGGGGACAGAGAGGGGGGAACAGAGAGGGTGAGACATAGAAAGAGGGGGACGGAGAGCGGGGGGAACAGAGAGCGGGGGACAGAAAGCGGGGGACAGAGAGCGGGGGTGGTAGAGCGCATCAGTGAGAGGGGGTCAGAGAGAGAGTGGGACAGAGAGAGGGTAACATAGAGAGGGGGACAGAGAGAGGGGAACAGAGAGTGGGGCACAGAGAGTGGGGGAGAGAGAGGGCTACAGAGAGAGGGGCACAGAGAGAGGAGGGACAGAGAGAGGGCAACATAGAGAGGGGGACAGAGAGGGGAGGACAGAGTGGGGGAGAGAATGGGGGAGAGAGTGGGGGAGAGAGGGGGCAGAGAGAGGGGGGACAGAGAGAGGGGGAAAGAGAGAGGGCAACACAGAGAGGGGGACAGAGAGGGGAGGACAGAGTGGGGAAGAGAATGGGGGAGAGAGTGTGGGAGACAAGGGGCAGAGAGAGGGGGCACAGAGAGAGGAGGGACAGAGAGAGGGGACAGAGAGAGAGGGGGACAGTGAGGGGACAGGGAGAGGGGGACAGAGAGTGGGGAAGATAGAGGGGGACAGAGAGAGGGGGACAGAGAGAGGGGGGACAGAGAGAGGGGGTACAGAGAGATGGGGACAGAAAGAGGGGGACAGAGAGAGGGGGACAGAGAGCGGGGGACAGAGAGAGCGGGGACAGAGAGAGGGTGTACAGAGAGAGAGGGGGACCGAGAGGGGGGGCAGAGGGGGGAGAGAGAGAGGGGGCAGAAAGAGTGGGACAGAGAGAGAGAGAGGGGACAGAGAGAGAGGGGGACAGAGAGAGAAGGGGCAGAGAAACGGTGACAGAGCGGGGCAGAGAGAGGCCAACAAAGAGGGGGACAGTGAGGGGGGGACAGAGAGAGGATGGGACGAGGGGGATAGAGAGAGAGGGGACAGAGAAACTGTGAAAGAGAGGGGGCCGAGTGCGGGCGACAGAGAGGGGTGGACAGGGTGGGGGGGGGGCGAACAGAGAGATGGTGACTGAGAGAGGGAGCAGAGGGACGGGGACAGAGAGAGGGGGACAGAGAGAGGGTAGAGAGAGGGCGATAGAGATGGGGGAACAGAGAGCGGGGAACAGAGCGAGGGGGCAGAGAGAGGGGGTCAGAGAGAGAGAGGGATAGAGAGAGAGGGGGACAGAGAGAGAGGGGACAGTGAGAGAGAGGACAGAAGGGGGATGGGGGGGCACCAGAGTGGGGGGGGCAGAGAGAGGGGGACAGAGCGAGAGGGAACAGAGGGATAGGGGACAGAGAGATTGTGACAGAGTAGGGGCAGAGATCAGAGTTATAGGGAAGTAGTAACTCCAAAGATGGCAGATAGATGGGTTACAGTGAGGGGGACTGGGAGGAAGCAGCCAGTGCAGGGACCTCCTGCGGCCATTCCCCTCAAGAACAAGTATACCGTTTTGGATACTTGTGGGGGGGATGACTTACCAGGGGTAAGTAACGGGGCTCAGGTCTCTGGCACGGAGCCTGTCCCCGTTACTCAGAAGGGAAGGGTGAAGAAGAGCAGAGCAGTAGTAATTGGGGACTCGATAGTTCGTGGCACAGATAGGCGGTTTTGTGGGAACGAGAGAGACTCACGTTTGGTATGTTGCCTCCCAGGTGCAAGGGTACGTGATGTCTCTGATCGTGTTTTCCGGGTCCTGGAGGGGGAGGGGGAGCAACCCGAAGTCGTGGTCCACATTGGCACCAACGACATAGGTAGGAGGAGTGCTGAGGATGTTAGACAGGCTTTCAGGGAGCTAGGTTGGAAGCTCGGAGTTAGAACAAACAGAGTTGTTGTCTCTGGTTTGTTACCCGTGCCACGTGATAGAGATTCGAGGAATAGGGAGAGAGAACAATTAAATGCGTGGCTTCAGGGATGGTGCAGGAGGGAGGGGTTCCAGTTTTTGGATAACTGGGGTTCTTTCTGGGGACGGTGGGACCTCTATAAACAGGATGGTCTACACCTGAACCTGAGGGGAACCAGTATCCTTGGGGGGAGGTTTGCTAGTGCTCTTGGAGGGGGTTTAAACTAACTCGGCAGGGGCATGGGAACCCAGATTGTAGCTTCAGGGTGCAGGGCCTGGAGTGTAGGGAGGTGAGGAACATGGCATCAATTTCCAAGGAGGGTGCCTGTAAACAGGGAAGTGGCTTGAAGTGTGTATACTTCAATGCAAGAAGTATACGAAATAAGGTAGGTGAACTTGCAGCGTTGGTTGGTACCTGGGACTTCGATGTTGTGGCTATTACGGAGACATGGCTAGAACAGGGACAGGATTGGCTGTTGCAGGTTCCGGGATTTAAATGTTTTAGTAGGGTCAGAGGTGGGGGTAAAAGAGGGGGAGGTGTGGCATTGCTTGTCAAAGATAGTATTACAGCGGTGGAAAGGACAATGGATGAGGACTTGCCATCTGAGGTAGTTTGGGCTGAGGTTAGGAATAGGAAAGGTGAGGTCACCCTGTTAGGAGTCTTTTACAGGCCTCCTAATAGTCCTAGAATCATTGAAGAAAGGATTGGGAAGGTGATTCAGGAGATGAGTGACAGTAATAGGGTGGTTGTTATGGGGGACTTTAACTTTCCTGATATTGATTGGGAAAGCTATAGCTCAAGTTCGTTAGATGGGTCAGTGTTTGTTCAATGTGTGCAGGAGAGTTTCCTGACACAATATGTAGACAGGCCAACAAGAGGTGAGGCCATACTGGATTTGGTTCTGGGTAACGAACCAGGCCAGGTGTTAGAATTAGAGGTAGGTGAGCACTTTGGGGATAGTGACCATAATTCGGTGATTTTTACACTCGTGATGGAGAGGGATAAGTGTGTACTACAGGGCAAGAATTATAGCTGGGGTAAGGGAAATTATGATGCGGTGAGGCATGACTTAGGATGTGTGGCTTGGAAAAGTAGACTCCAAGGCAAGAGTGTAAATGATATGTGGAACTTGTTCAAGGGGCAACTATTGAGTGTCCTTGATAATTATGTACCTGTCAGGCAGGAAGGAAAGGGTCGTGCGAGGGAGCCGTGGTTTAATAAGGAATTGGAATCCCTTGTTAAATGGAAGAGGGCGGCCTATCTCAAGATGAGACGTGAAGGTTCAATTGGGGCGATTGAGAGTTATAGGGTAGCCAGGAAGGACCTGAAGAGAGAGCTAAAAGCAGCAAGGAGGGGACATGAAAGGTCCTTAGTCGATAGGATTAGGGAAAACCCTAAGGCTTTCTATAGGTATGTCAGGAATAAAAGAATGACTAGGGTAGGAATAGGTCCAGTCAAGGATAGTAGGGGGAAGTTGCGTGTGGAGGCGGAAGAGATTGGGGAGACACTGAATGAATACTTTTCTTCAGTATTTACTCAGGAACAGGGCATTGTTGTCGATGAGAATACTGAGTCACAAATAAGTAGAATGGATGGCTTTGAGGTATGTAGAGAAGAGGTGTTGGAAATCCTGGAAAAGGTGAAAATAGATAAGTCCCCTGGGCCTGATGGCATTTATCCTAGGATTCTCTGGGAAGCAAGGGAGGAGATTGCAGAGCCATTGGCCTTGATTTTTATGTCCTCTTTGTCTACAGGAGTAGTCCCAGAAGACTGGAGGATAGCAAATGTGGTTCCCTTGTTCAAAAAGGGGAGTGGGGATAGCCCTAGTAACTATAGGCCGGTGAGTCTCACTTCTGTTGTGGGCAAAGTCTTAGAGAGAATTGTAAGGGATAGGATTTATGCACATCTGGATAGGAATAATGTGATCAAGGATAGTCAGCATGGTTTTGTGAAGGGCAAGTCGTGCCTCACAAACCTTATTGAATTCTTTGAAAAGGTGACGAAGGAGGTTGATGAGGGGAAAGCGGTAGATGTGGTATATATGGATTTTAGTAAGGCGTTTGATAAGGTTACCCATGGTAGGCTACTGCAGAAAATACGGAGATATGGCATTGAGGGTGAGTTGGAGGTTTGGATTAGGAATTGGCTGGATGGAAGAAGACAGAGGGTAGTAGTTGATGGCAAAGTTTCTTCATGGAGTGCCGTCACTAGCGGTGTTCCGCAAGGATCTGTTTTGGGACCATTGCTGTTTGTCATTTTTATAAATGACCTGGAAGAGGGGTTAGAAGGTTGGGTGAGCAAGTTTGCGGATGATACGAAAGTCGGAGGAGTTGTTGACAGTGAGGAAGCATGTGGCAGGTTACAGCAGGATATAGAGAAGCTGCAGAGCTGGGCAGAAAGGTGACAGATGGAATTCAATGTAGCTAAGTGCGAGGTGATTCACTTTGGGAAGAATAACAGAAAGATGGGGTACTGGGCTAATGGTCGGATACTTGGTAGTGTGGATGAGCAGAGGGATCTTGGTGTCCATGTACACAGATCTCTGAAAGTTGCCACCCAGGTAAATAGTGCGGTGAGGAAGGCATATGGCGTACTGGCTTTTATTGGTAGAGGAATTGAGTTCCGGAGTCCTGAGGTCATGATGCAGTTGTATAAGACTCTGGTACGGCCGCATCTGGAATATTGTGTGCAGTTTTGGTCGCCATACTATAGGAAGGATGTGGAGGCATTGGAACGGGTGCAGAGGAGGTTTACCAGGATGGTGCCTGGTATGGAAGGAAAATCGTATGAGGAAAGACTGAGGCACTTGGGGCTGTTTTCACTAGAGAAAAGAAGGTTTAGGGGTGACTTGATTGAGGTGTACAAGATGATTAGGGGGTTAGATAGGGTCGACAGTATGAACCTTTTCCCGCGTATTGAGTCGGGTATTACAAGGGGGCATAGCTTTAAATTAAGGGGGGGTAGATATAGGACTGATGTTAGGGGTAGGTTCTTCACTCAGCGAGTCGTTAGTTCATGGAATGCCCTGCCAGTAACAGTGGTGGACTCTCCCTCTTTATGGGCATTTAAGAGGGCATTGGATAGGTATATGGAGGATAGTGGGTTAGTGTAGTTTAGGTGGGCTTGGATCGGCGCAACATCGAGGGCCCAAGGGCCTGTACTGCGCTGTATTCTTCTATGTTCTATGTTCTATAGAGGGGGTGTAGTGAGAGGAGGGACAGAGCGAGGGGGACAGAGAGAGGAGGGACAGAGAGAGGGGGAAGAGGGGGCAGAGAGAGCGGGGTCAGAGAGAGGGGGACAGAGAGAGGGGGACAGAGAGAGTGGGACAGAGAGAGGGGGACAGAGAGAGAGGGGGACAGAGAGAGGGGGAAAGAGAGGGGGGGCAGAGAGAGTGGGACAGAGATAGAGGGGGACAGATACGGGGGACAGAGAGAGAGGAGGACAGAGAGAGGGGGACAGAGAGAGAGGGGGACAGAGACGGGGGACAGAGAGAGAGGGACAGACAGAGGGGGACAGAGAGAGGGGGAACGGGGGGGGACATAGAAAGAGGGGGATGGAGAGCGAGGGGAACAGAGAGAGGGGGACAGAAAGCGGGGGACAGAGAGCGGGGGTGGTAGAGGGCATCAGTGAGAGGGGTCAGAGACAGAGTGGGACAGAGAGAGGGCAACATAGAGAGGGGGACAGAGAGAGGGGAACAGAGAGTGGGGCACAGAGAGTGGGGGAGAGAGAGGGCTACAGAGAGAGGGGGACAGAGAGAGGAGGGACAGAGAGAGGGCAACATAGAGAGGGGGACAGAGAGGGGAGGAAAGAGTGGGGGAGAGAATGGGGAGGGAGTGGGGGAGAGAGGGGGCAGAGAGAGGGGGGACAGAGAGAGGAGGGACAGAGAGAGGGCAACATAGAGAGGGGGACAGACAGGGGAGGACAGAGTGGGGAGAGAATGGGGAGAGAGTGGGGGAGACAGGGGGCAGAGAGAGGGGGCACAGAGAGAGGAGGGACAGAGAGAGGGGGACAGAGAGAGAGGGGGACAGAGAGGGGACAGGGAGAGGGGGACAGAGAGTGGGGAAGATAGAGGGGGTCAGAGGGAGTGGGAACAGAGAGAGGGGAACAGAGAGAGGGGGGACAGAGAGAGGGGGGACAGAGAGATGGGGACAGAGAGAGGGGGACAGAGAGACGGGGACAGAGAGCGGGGAACAGAGAGAGCGGGGACAGAGAGAGGGGGGACAGAGAGATGGGGACAGATAGAGGGGGACAAAGAGAGGGAGGCAGAGAGATGGGGACAGAGAGAGGGGGACAGAGAGAGGGTGAAAGGGAGAGGGGGTCAGAGAGAGGGGGACAGAGGGAGGGGGAACAGAGAATGGGGGACTGAGAGAGGGGTACAGTGTTGGGGAGAGAGAGTCCGTCAGAGAGAGGGGTACAGTGAGCCGGGGACAGAGACTGGGGGACAGAGAGAGGGGGATGGACTGAGTGGGGAACGGGGGGGCAGGGTTGGACGGAGAGGGAGTGGACAGAGAGAGGAGGGATAGAGAGGGGGGACAGAAAGAGATGCAGACAGAGAGAACACGGGGACAGAGAGAGAGGGAACAGAGAGAGTGGGACAGAGAGACGGAGACACAGAGAGAGGTGACAGAGAGGGGCAGAGAGAGGGCGACAGAGAGAGGGGACAGCGAGAAGGAGAGACAGAGAGAGCCGGGTGGGAGAGAGAGGGGGACAGAGAAAGGGGGGACAGAGAGGGGGACAGTGAGAGGGGGGGTCAGAGAGAGAGGGGGACAGAGAGAGAGAGGGACAGAGAGGGGGGGACAGAGGGGGGGGGGCAGAGAGAGAGGGGAAAGAGAGAGTGTGCAGAGAGAGGGGGACAGAGAGAGGGGTCACAGAGAGGGGGGACAGAGAGAGGGGGGACAGAGAGGGGGACCGAGAGAGGGGGACAGAGAGAGGGGGGACAGAGTGAGGGGGACAGAGAGAGGGGGGACAGAGAGAGAGGGACAGAGTGACGGTGACAGATATGGCGACAGAGAGAGGGGGACAGAGAGAGGGGGACACAGAGTGAGGGGGTCAGAGTGAGGGGGAACAGAGAAAGGGGGACAGAGGGAGGGGGACAGAGGGAGGGGGGACAGAGGAATGGTGAATGGGAGGGGGCAGAGAGAGGGGGACAGAGAGGGGAGGACAGAGAAAGAGGGGGTCAGAAAGAGGGCGAAAGAGAGAGGGGGACAGAGAAAGGGGGACAGAGAGAGGGGGTCAGAAAGAGGGCGACAGAGGGAGGGGGGACAGAGAGAGGGGGACAGAGTGACCGGGGACAGAGAGGGGGCACAGAGAGAGGGGGACTGAGAGGGGGGGACAGAGAGAGGGGTGGACAGAGAGAGAGTGACAGAGAGACGGTGACAGATATGGCGACAGAGAGAGGGGGGCAGAGAGAGAGGGGGTCAGAGAGAGGGGGGAACAGAGAGAGAGGGGGACAGAGAGAGGGGGGAAAAGAGAGAGAGAGGCTACAGAGAGATGGGGGACAGAGGCGGGGACAGAGATAGGGGGACAGAGGGAGGGGGACAGAGAGAAGGGGACAGAGAGAGGGGGACAGAGTGTGCGAGGACAGAGTGGGGGGACAGAGAGAGTGGGACAGAGAGGAGGGGAGAGAGAGAGATGGGATCAGAGAGAGAGGTGGGCAGAGAGAGAGCGACAGAGAAACGGTGACAGAAAGTGCGACAGAGAGAGGGGGACAGAGAGGGGTGGACGGGGGGTGAACAGCGAGATGGTGACTGAGAGGGAGCAGAGAGAGGGCTACAGAGAAGGGTGGACAGAGGTTTGGGACAGAGAGAGGGTGGACTGAGAGAGGGGGCAGAGAGACGGGGACAGAGAGAGGGGGGAAAGAGAGACGGTGACAGAGAGGGGGCAGTGAGGCGGGGACAGAGAGAGGGGGGAAAGAGAGACAGTGACAGAGGGGGCAGAGAGACGGGGACAGAGAGACGGGGAAAGAGAGACGGTGACAGAGAGGGGGCAGAGAGAGGGCGACAGAGAGAGGAGGGAAACAGAGACGGTGACAGAGAGGGGGCAGAGAGGGGGGTCAGAGAGACGGTGACAGAGAGGGGGCAGAGAGAGGGCGATAGAGATGGGGGAACAGAGAGCGGGGAACAGAGCGAGGGGGCAGAGAGAGGGGGCAGAGAGAGGGGGGACAAAGAGAGAGGGGGTCAGAGAGAGAGGGGGACAGAGGGGGATTGGGGGGCCAGAGTGGGGGGGGCAGAGAGAGGGGGACAGAGGGGATGGACAGAGAGAGGGAGAACAGAGGGAGGGGGACAGAGACGGGAGGACAGAGAAAGAGGGGGTCAGAAAGAGGGCGAAAGAGAGAGGGGGACAGAGAAAGGGGGACAGAGAGAGGGGGTCAGAAAGAGGGCGACAGAGGGAGGGGGGACAGAGAGAGGGGGACAGAGTGAGCGGGGACAGAGAGGGGTCACAGAGAGGGGGGGACAGAGAGAGGGGTGGACAGAGAGAGAGTGACAGAGAGACGGTGACAGATATGGCGACAGACAGAGGGGGACAGAGAGAGAGGGGGACAGAGTGTGCGAGGACAGAGTGGGGGGACAGAGAGAGGGGGATAGAGAGTGGGGGAGAAAGAGAGATGGGATCAGAGAGAGAGGTGGGGAGAGAGAGAGCGACAGAGAGACGGTGACAGAAAGTGCGACAGAGAGAGGGGGACAGAGAGGGGTGGACGGGGGGTGAACAGCGAGATGGTGACTGAGAGGGAGCAGAGAGAGGGCTACAGAGAAGGGTGGACAGAGGTTTGGGACAGAGAGAGGGTGGACTGAGAGAGGGGGCAGAGAGACGGGGACAGAGAGAGGGGGGAAAGAAAGACGGTGACAGAGAGGGGGCAGTGAGGAGGGGACAGAGAGAGGGGGGAAAGAGAGACGGTGACAGAGGGGGCAGAGAGACGGGGACAGAGAGAGGGGGGAAAGAGAGACGGTGACAGAGAGGGGGCAGAGAGGGGGACAGAGAGGGGGGGAAAGAGAGACGGTGACAGAGAGGGAGCAGAGAGAGGGCGACAGAGAGAGGAGGGAAAGAGAGACGGTGACAGAGAGGGGGCAGAGAGGGGGGTCAGAGAGACGGTGACAGAGAGGGGGCAGAGAGAGGGCGATAGAGATGGGGAACAGAGAGCGGGGGGCAGAGAGAGGGGGGCAGAGAGAGAGGGGGACAGAGAGAGAGGGGGTCAGAGAGAGAGGGGGACAGAGGGGGGTTGGGGGGCCAGTGTGGGGGGGGGCAGAGAGAGGGGGACAGAGGGGGAGGACAGAGAGAGGGAGAACAGAGGGAGGGGGACAGAGGGAGGGGTCAGAGGGAGGGGTACAGATGGAGGGTACAGAGTGGAGGAGAGAGAGGGGCAGAGAGAGGGCGATAGAGATGGGGGGACAGAGAGCGGGGAACAATGCGAGTGGGCAGAGAGAGGGGCAGAGAGAGAGAGGAACAGAGAGAGAGGGGGGACAGAGAGAGGGGGGACAGAGGGGGGCGACAGAGGGGGGACTGAGAGAGGAGGGACAGAGAGAGAGGGGGTCAGAGAGAGAGAGGGTGACAGGGAGAGAGGGGACGGGGGGGACTGAGGGGGGAACAGAGAGAGGGGGCCAGAGAGAGAGGGGGACAGAGGGGGGCGACAGAGGGGGAACAAAGGGGGGAACAGAGAGAGGGGGACTGAGAGAGCTGAGGCAGAGAGAGAGAGGGGGACAGAGAGAGAGGGTGACAAGGAGAGGGGACGGGGGGGGACAAAGCGGGGGGAACAGAGAGACGGGGGACAGAGGGAGAGGGGGACAGAGAGAGGGGACAGAGAGAGGGGGGATAGAGAGTGGGCGAGAGAGAAGGAGCGGGGACAGAGAGAGGAGCGACAGAGAGAGGGGGGCAGAGAGAGGGGTGGCAGAGGGAGGGGGGCAGAGAGACGGTGACACAGAGGGGGCCGAGAGAGGGCGACAGAGAGAGGGGGTCAGAGAGCGGGGTGAGAGAAGGGGCAGAGAGAGTGCGAAAGGGAGAGGGGGGCAGAGAGATGCGGACAGAGGGGGGGGACCGAGAGATGGGGATAGAGAGAGGGGGACAGAGGTAGTGGGACAGAGAGAGGGGGACAGAGGGAGGGGACAGAAAGATGGTGACAGAGTGGGAGCAGAAAGAGGGCGACGGGGGGGCAGAGAGAGGGGGGTCAGAGAGAGGGTGAAAGAGAGAGGGGGACAGATGGAAAGGGGGCAGAGAGAGGGGGCAGAGAGAGGGGTACAGAGGGAGGGGGGACAGAGAGACGGTGACAGAGAGGGGGCAGAGCAAGGGGGACAGAGAGCAGGGGTACAGAGAAACGGGGACAGAGAGGGGGGGTAGAGAGTGGGGGAGAGAGAAGGAGCGGGGACAGAGAGAGGGGCGACAGAGAGAGGGGGCAGAGAGAGGGGGGCAGAGGGAGGGGGGACAGAGAGACGGTGACAGAGAGGGGGCAGAAAGAGGGCGACAGAGAGAGGGGGTCAGAGAGCGGGGAGAGAGAAGGGGCAGAGAGAGTGCGAAAGGGAGAGGGGGGCAGAGAGATGCGGACAGAGGGGGGGACCGAGAGACGGGGACAGAGAGAGGGGGACAGAGGGAGGGGGACAGAGAGAGGGGGACAGAGGGAGGGGACAGAGAGATGGTGACAGAGTGGGAGCAGAAAGAGGGCGACAGGTGGGCAGAGAGAGGGGGACAGAGAGAGAGGGGGACAGAGAGGGGGTCAGAGAGAGAGAGGACAGAGGGGGGACCGTGGCGTACCAGAGTGGGGGGGCAGAGAGAGGGGGACAGAGCGAGGGGTCAGAGAGAGAGAGGGATAGAGAGAGAGGGGGACAGAGAGAGAGGGGACAGAGAGAGAGAGGACAGACGGGGGACGGGGGGGCACAGAGAGGGGGGGACAGAGAGGGGGAACAGAGAGAGGGAGAACAGAGGGAGGGGGAAAGAGGGAGGAGGACAGAGGGAGGGGGACAGAGGGAGGGGGACAGAGTTGGGGAGAGAGGGGCCAGAGAGAGGGTGAAAGAGATGGGGGACAGAGAGCGGGGAACAGTGCGAGGGGGCAGAGAGAGGGGGCAGAGAGAGAGGGGGACAGAGAGAGGGGGACAGAGAGAGGGGGACAGAGAGAGGGGGGCGAGAGTGGGGTACAGAGGGGGGTACAGAGGGGGGAGCAGAGAGAGGGGAACTGAGAGAGGGGGCAGAGAGAGGGGGACAGAGAGAGGGGACAGAGGAGGAGACACAGAGAGGGGGAACTGAGGGGGGAACAGAGAGAGAGGGGGACTGAGAGAGGGGGACAGAGAGAGGGGGGACAGAGAGAGGGGGGACAGGGGGGACACAGAGGGGGGGAACAGAGGGGGAAACAGAGAGAGGGGGACTGAGAGAGGGGGGACAGAGAGAGAGGGGGACAGAGAGAGAGGGTGACAGATAGCAGGGGAGACAGAGAGAGGGGGAGAGAGGGGGATGAGAGAGAGGGGTGTGAAAGACGGGGTGGTGAGAGAGGGTGTGAGAGTGGGGAGAGATAGGTGGAGAAAAAGGGGGGAGAGAGAGGGGTAGAGAGCGAGTGGGGGAGAGGGGTTGGAGAGAAAGCGTGTAGAGAGGGGGGAGAGAGGGGGAGAGAGTGGGGAGAGACAGGGGAGAGAGAGGAGTGGGGGGAAGAGGGGAGAGAGAGGGGAGGAGAGAGAGGGGAGTGAGAGAGGGGTGAGAAAGAGGGGGTGAAGGAGTGGGTGTGAGAGAGAGGGTGTGTTTGAGAGAGAGTCGGTGTGAGAGAGAGAGAGGGGTGAGAGAGAGAGAAGGTGTGAGAGAGAAGGGGTGTGAGAGCGAGAAGAGGTGAGAGAGAGAAGGGTTGTGAGAGAGAAGGGGTGTGAGAAATAGGGGTGGAGAGGGAGAGAGAGACGTGGGGTGAGAGTGAGAGAGTGGGGGTGAGAGAGACAGAGGGAGATGGAGGGGAGAGAGGGGGGCAGAGAGAGGTGGAGACAGAGGGGGGTGGGGGTGAGAAGGGGTTTAGAGAGAAGGGTTGATTGAGAGAGAAAAAGTGGGGGGTAAGAGAGAGAGTGGAGTGAGAAGGAGAGGGTGTGAGAGAGAGAGTGGGTGAGAGAGAGGGGGTGAGCGAGAGGGGTGAGGGGGAGGTGTTAAAGAGAGAGAGCGCGGGGTGAGAAAGAAAGGGTGTGAGAGAGGGTGGGGTTGAGGGGGTGAAAGGGAAGAGGGGTGAGAGGGGTGACAGAGAGAGGTATAAGCGAGAGGGGATGAGAGAGTGAGGGGGGTTGAGAGAGGGTGTGGTGAGAGGGGGCGGTTAGACACAGAGGGAGTGAGAGAGGTGTGAGAGAGAGGGTGTAAGAGACAAAGGGTGATTGAGAGAGAGAAAGTGGGGAGGGGGTAAGAGAGAGAGTGGAGTGAGAAGGAGAGGGTGTGAGAGAGAGAGCGGGTGAGAGAGAGGGGTGAGAGGAGGAGAGAGAGAGGAGGAGAGAGAGGGGGAGGGGGGCGAGAGAGAGGGGGAAAGAGAGAGGGGAAGAGAGAGAGGGGGAGACAGAGTGAGGGGTGGAGAGAGAGGGGGAAGAGGGAGGGGAGAGAGAGAGGGGAGAGAGGGAGCTGAGAGAGAGGTGTTGAGAGAGAGGGGCTGAGAGAGAGGAAGTGAGAGAGAGAGGATGAGAAGCAGGGTGTGAGAGAGAAGGGGTGTGAGAGAGAAGGGATGTGAGAGAGAAGGCGTGTGAGGCAGAGGCGGGGAAGAGAGAGCGACGTGGGCTAAGAGAGAGAGAGTGGGGTGAGAGAGTGAGATGGGAGTGAGAGAGTAGGGGTGTGAGAGACTGGGGGGAGAAACGGTAGAGAGTGGGAGGCAAGGGAGGGGGTAGAGAGAAGGGGAGAGAGAGGGGAGAGAGAGGAGGGAGAGAGAGGGGCAGAGAGAGAGAGGGTGAGAGAGACAGGGGGTGAGAGAGAGGGTGTGAGAGAGAGGAGATGAGAAAGAGAGAGAGTGAGTGAAAAAGAGAGCGTATAAGTGAGAAAGAGAGAGCTTGAGTGCGAAAGAGAGAGTGGGTGAAAGAGAGGGTGCGAGACAGAGAGGTTGAGAGACAAGGGGTGATTGAGAGAGAGAAAGTGGGGAGGGGGTAAGAGAGAGAGTGGAGTTAGAAGGAGAGAGTGTGATTGAGAGAGTGGGTGAAAGAGAGTGGTGAGTGAGAGGGGTGAGAGGGGGAGGGGTTAGAGAGAGCGCGTGGGGTAAGAGAGAAAGGATGTGAGAGGGAGTAAGAGAGAGGGGTGGGAGAGGGGATGAAAGAGAGAGGGGTGAGAGAGAGGGGTTGAGAAAGAGAGAGGGCGTGAGAGATTGAGGGTGTGAGAGAGTGAGGGGATGAGAGAGTGAGGGGGGTTGAGAAAGGGGTGGTGAGAGAGATGGAGTGAGAGAGAAGGGGTATGAGAGCGAGAAGAGGTGTGAGAGAGAGGGGTGTGAGAGAGAGAAGGGGTGTGAGAAATAGGAGGTGGAGAGAAAGAGACGTGGGTTGAGAGCGAGAAAGTGGGGTGAGAGCGTGAGATGGGATAGAGAGAGAGGGGGTGTGAGAGACAGAGGGAAATAGAGGGGGAGAGAGAGGGGGCAGAGAGAGGGGAGAGAAAGGGGGCAGAGAGAGGTGGAGAGAGAGGGGGCTGGGGTGAGAAGGGGTTGAGAGAGAAGGGTTGATTGAGAGAGAAAAAGTGGGGGGTAAGAGAGAGAGTGGAGTGAGAAGGAGAGGGTGAGAGAGAGAGTGGGTGAGAGAGAGTGGCGAGAGAGCGAGGGGTAAGAGAGAGTGGGTGAGAGAGGGGGTGAGCGAGAGGGGTGAGGGGGAGGGTTTAGAGAGAGAGGGCCGGGTAAGAGAGAAAGGGAGTGAGAGAGGGAGGGGTGAGGAGGTAAGAGAGGGAGGAGAGGTGAGAGGGGGTGAGAGAGAGAGGGGTGAGAGAGAGGGGATGAGAGAGTGAGGGGGGTTGAGAGAGGGGTGGTGAGAGTGGGGTGAGAGACACAGGGGGTTAGAGAGAGGGGTGAGAGAGGGGGTGAGAGACAATGGGTGATTGAGAGAGAGAAAGTGGGGAGGGGGTAAGAGAGAGAGTGGAGTGAGAAGAAGATGGTGTGATTGAGAGAGTGTGAGAGAGAGAGGGGTGAGTGAGAGGGGGAGGGGTTAGAGAGAGCGCGGGGTAAGAGCAAAAGGGTGTGAGAGGGCGTGAGAGAGAGGGGTGAGAGAGGGAATGAGAGAGAGGGGGGTGAGAGAGAGGGTTTGAGAAAGAGAGAGGGCATGAGAGATTGAGGGTGTGAGAGAGTGAGGGGATGAGAGAGTGAAGGGGGTTGAGAGAGGGGGTGGTAAGAGACAAGGGGGTGAAAGAGAGAGGAAGTGAGAGAGAGACGTGTGAGAGAGAGAGGAGGGTGAGAGAAAGAGGGGTTGAGAGAGTGAGGGTGTGAGAGAGTGAGGGGATGAGAGTGAGGGAGTTTGAGAGAGGGGGTGGTGAGAGAGAGATGGAGTGAGAGAGAGGGAGTGTGGAAGAGAGGGATGAGAGCGAGGAGTGAGAGCGAGGGGTTGAGAGAGAGGGGTTGAGAAAGAGAGAAGGGTGAGAGAGAGAGGGGTGGGGAGGTGAGAGAGAGGGGGTGGGGGGTGTAAGAGAGAGGGTTGAGAGAGAGGGAGGTGTGAGAGAGAGAGGGATGTGGGAGAGAGAGGGGTGAGACAGAGAGGGGTGAGAGAGGGAGAGCGAGAAGGAGAGAGAGGGGATGAGAAAGAGGCAGAGAGATGATGGGAGAGAGGAAGGGGTGAGAGAGCAAGGGTGTGTGAGAGTGTGTGCAAGAGAGGGGGATGTGAATGAGATTGGGGTGGGAGAGAGATGGGTGACGGAGAGAGAGGGGTGAGAGAGAGGGGAGTGAGAGAAAGATGGATGTGAGAGGCAGAGGGGTTGAGAGATTGAGGGGTGTTGAGAGGGGGGTGGTTAGAGGGGGACAGTGAGCGAGAGAGGGGGTGTGAGAGGGGGACGGTGAGCGAGAGAGGGGGTGGTGAGGGGGGACGGTGAGCGAGAGAGTGTGTGAGAGAGAGGGGGTGACCGAGAGGGGTGAGAGGGGAAGGGGTTAGAGAGAGAGAGCGCGCGAGGTAAGAGAGAAAGGGAGAAGGGTGAGGGGGTGAGAGAGGGAGGAGGGATGAGAATGGGGTGACAGAGAGAGACTGTGGTGAGAGAGAGGGGATGAGATTGGGGTGGTGAGAGAGGGGGGTGAGAGACACAGGGAGTGAGAGAGAGGAGTGTGAGAGAGGGGGTGAGAGACAAGGGGTGAGAAAGAGGGGTTCAGAGAGAGGGGGTGAGAGAGAGAGGGGGGTTGAGAGTGAGAGGGGTGGCGGGGGTGAGACTGAGTGGGGTGAGAGAGAGGGGTGGGGGGTGAGAGAGAGAGAGTGAGAGGGAGGAAGAGAGGGGGTGTGGGAGAGAGAGGGTGTGAGAGAGAGAGAGCTGGGTGAGAGGGCGCTAAGAGGGAGAGGTGGGAGTGAGTGACAGAGAGGGGGTGGGAGAGAGAGGGGGTGAGAGAGAGGGAGCAAGAAGGAGAGAGGGGATGAGAAAGAGGCAGACAGATGGTGGGAGAGAGGGAGAGGGTGAGAGAGCGAGGGTGTTTGAGAGTGTGTGCGTGAGAGAGGGGGGATGTGAAAGAGATTGGGGTGGGAGAGAAAGGGGTGAAAGAGAGAGAGGGGAAGGGGAGAGAGGAAGATGGATGTGTGAGAGAGAGGTTGAGAGAGAGGAGGGTGAGAGACTGAGGGTGTGAGAGAGTGAGGGAATGAGAGTTTGAGGAGTGGTGAGAGAGGGGGGTGAGAGAGAGGAAGGTGGGAGAGGGGGGTGAGAGAGAGGGGTGTGTGAGAGACTGATGAGGTGAGAGAGTAAGGGGGTGAGAGATTGAGAGGGGTGAGAGAGGGGTTGAAGAGAGAGGGGGGTGAGAGAGATGGGTGTGAGAGAGAGAGGGGTTGAGAGAGAGGGTGTGAGAGACTGAGGGTGTGAGAGAGTAAGGGGATGAGAGATTGAGGGGTGTTGAGAGGGGGGCGATTAGAGAGAGAGGGAGTGAGGGAGAGGGGTGAAAGAGAGAGAGGAAGAGAGAGAGGGGGTGAGCAAGAGGGGTGAGAGGGAGAGGGGTGCGAGAGAGAGCGCGGGGTAAGAGAGAAAGGGAAAGGGGTGAGGGGGTGAGAGAGGGAGGAGGGTGACATGGGGTGACAGAGAGAGGGGTGAGAGAGGGGATGAAAGAGTGAGGGGGTTGAGAGAGGGGGTGGTGAGAGAGGGGTGGTGAGAGACGCAGGGAGTGAGAGAGAGGTGTGTGAGAGAGGGGTGAGAGAAAGGGGTGTTTGAGAGAGAGAACGTGGGGAGGGGTAAGAGAGAGAATGGCATGAGAAGGAGAGGGTGTGTGAGAGAGAGTGGGTGAGAGAGAGGGAGAGAGCGCGAGGGGTGAGAGAGTGAGATGGGAGTGAGAGAGAGGGGGTGTCAGAGACAGGGGGAGAGGGAGTAGAGAGTGGGGGGCAAGAGAGGGGGAGAGAGAGGGGAGAGAGAGGGGGAGAGAGAGGAGTTGAAAGAGAGGGGGGAGAGCGAGAGGGGGTGAGAAAGAGAGTGTGAGTGAAAAAGAGAGAGGGTAAGTGAGAAAGAGAGCGTGAGTGAGAAAGAGAGAGCGGGTGAGAGAGACGGGGTGAGGGGGGGTGAGAGTGAGGGGGTGGTTGAGAGAGAGAAAGTTTGGGGGGGTAAGAGAGAGAGTGGAGTGAGAAGTGGAGGGTGTGATTGAGAGAGTGGGTGAGAGAGAGGGGTGAGCGAGAGGGGTGAGAAGGTGAGGGGTTAGAGAGAGTGTGTGGTAAGAGAGAAAGGGTGTGAGAGGGAGTGAGAGAGAGGGGTGAGAGAGAGAGTGGGGCGAGAGAAAGGGTTTGAGAAAGAGAGAGGGCGTGAGAATTGAGGGTGTGAGAGAGTGAGGGGATGAGAGAGTGAGGGAGGTTGAGAGAGGCGGTGGTGAGAGAGAGGGGGGTGAGAGAGAGGGGTGTGAGAGGGAGGGGGTGAGAGTGAGGGCGTGTGAGAGTGAGGGGATGAGAGAGTGAGGGGGTTTGAGAGAGGGGATGGTGAGAGAGCGAGGGAATGTAAGAGAGAGGTGTGAGAGAGCGAGGGGTTAGGGAGAAGGGTTGAGAGAGAGGGGGAGAGAGAGAGGGGGGGTTGAGAGAGAGAGGTGGGTTGAGAGAGAGAGGGGGGGTTGAGAGAGAGGGGTGAGAGAGAGAGAGGGTTGAGAGAGAGGGAGGTGGGAGAGAGAGGGGGTTAGAGACAAGGAGTGATTGAGAGAGAGAAAGTGGGGAGGGCGTCAGAGACAGAATGGAGTGAGAAGGAGAGGGTGTGAGAGAGAGAGTGTGTGAGAGAGCAAGGGGTGAGAGAGAGGGGGTGAGAGAGTGGGGGGTGAGAGAGAAGGGGGTGGGAGAGAGAGGGGGGTGAGAGGGAGGTGTTGAGAGAGAGGTTGAGAGAGGGAGTTGAAAGAGAGAGGGGGTGAGAGACAGGGGTTGAAAGAGATGGGGGAAAAGGGGTGAGTGAGAGAGAGACGTGGGCTAAGAGAAAGAGAGTGGGGTGAGAGAGTGAGATGGGAGTGAGAGAGAGGGGTGTGAGAGACAGGGGAGAGAGGGGGTAGAGAGTGGGGGCAAGACAGGGGGTAGAGAGAAGGGAGAGAGAGGGAGAGAGAGAGGAGTTGAGAGAGAGGGCATGAGAGAAAGAGGGGGTGAGAAAGAGAGACAGTGAGTGAAAAAGAGAGAGTGTAAGTGAGAAAGAGAGAGCGTGAGTGTGAAAGAGAGATAGGGGTGAGAGAGCGAGGGGTGAGAGGGAAGGGTAGGGTGAAAAGGGGTGAGAGAGAAGGGGTGAGAGACAGAAGGGATGGGACAGAGAGAGAGAGACTGTGGTAAGAGAGAGGGGAGAGAGTGAGAGGGAGTGTGAGAGAGGGCTAAGAGAGAGAGAGGGAGTGAGAGAGAGGGAGGCGGGAGAGAGAGGGGTTGAGAGACAAGGGGTGATTGAGAGAGAACGTGGGGAGACGGTAAGAGAGAGAGAGGAGTGAGAAGGAGAGGGTGTGAGAGAGAGGGGTGAGAGAGAGGGGTGAGAGAGCGAGGGGTGAGAGAGAGGGCGGTGAGAGAGAGGGGGTGGGAGAGAGAGGTGGTTGAGAGAGAGAGCTGGGCGAGAGGACGGTGTGAGAGAGAGGAGTGAGAGAGAGCGGGGTTGAGATAGAGAGGGGTTGAGAGAGAGAAGGAGGTAAGAGAGAGAGAGAGAGAGAAGGGGAGTGAGAGACTGAGTGGAGTGAGAGAGAGGGGAGTGAGAGAAGGGGTGAGAGAGCGCGGTTGAGAGAAGGGATTGAGAGAGGGGTTGAGAGAGATGGGGGGAAATAAGGGGTGAGAAAGAGAGAGACGTGGGCTAAGAGAGAGAGAGAGTGGGGTGAGAGAGTGAGCGTGGGGTGAGGGAGTGAGTGGGGTGAGTGAGTGAGAGAGAGGGGATGTGAGAGACAGGGGAGAGAGGGGGTAGAGAGTGGGGGGCAAGAGAGGGGGTAGTGAGAGGGGAGAGAGGGGGGAGAGAGAGAGGAGTTGAGAGAGAGGGTGTGAGAGAGAGGGGTGAGAAAGAGAGAGAGTAAGTGAAAAAGAGAGAGAGTATAAGTGAGAAAGAGAGAGGGGGTGAGAGTGCGAGGGGTGAAGAGAGGGGGTGGGGTAAGAAGGAGTTGAGAGAGAAGGGGTGAGAGACAGAGGTGATGGGATAGAGAGTGACTGGGGTGAGAGAGAGAGGGGTGAGAGAGCGAGATGGGAGTGAGAGGGGGTGTGAGAGAGGGAGGTGGGAGAGAGAGGGGGGTGAGAGACAAGGGGTGATTGAGAGAGAAAGTGGGGAAGGGGTAAGAGAGAGAGAGTGGAGTTAGAAGGAGAGGGTGTGAGAGAGAGGGGTGAGAGAGAGGGGTGAGAGAGCGAGGGGTGAGAGAGAGGGTAAGAGAAAGAGGGGTGAGAGAGAGAGAGAGCTGGGTGAGAGGAGGAGGTGGTAGTGAGTGACAGAGAGGGGGTGGGAGAGAGAGGCATTAAGAGAGAGAGGGGGTGAGAGAGAGGGAGTGAGAAGGAGAGAGAGGGGATGAGAAAAAGGCAGAGAGATGGCGGGAGAGAGGGCGGGGAGTGAGAGCGAGTGTGTGTGAGAGTGTGTGTGAGAGAGGAGGGATGTGAAAGAGATTGGGGTGGGAGAGAGAAGGATAACGGAGAGAGAGAGAGAGAGGAGAGAGAGAGGGTGAGAGAGAGATGGATGTGAGAGAGAGAGGGGTTGAGAGAGAGGGGGTGAGAGAGTGAGGGTTGTTGAGAGAGGGTGTGGTGAGACGGGGGCATTGATCGAGAGAGGGAGTGAGAGAGAGCGGTGAGAGAGAGGAGTTGACAGAGAAAGAGAGGTGTGAGAGAGAGAGGGGTGTGAGAGAGGGGGTGTGAGAGAAAGTGGTGAGAGAGAGGGGTTGAGAGAGAAAGAGAGGGGTGAGAGAGAGAGGGTTAGAGACAGGGAGTGACCGAGAGGGGTGAGAGGGGGAGGGGTTAGAGAGAGAGAGCAGGGTAAGAGAGAAAGGGAGAGGGGTGAGGGGGTGAGAGATAGAGGAGGGGTGAGAGGGGTTGACAGAGAGAGGGGTGAGAGAGAGGGGATGAGAGAGTGAGGGGGGTTGAGAGAGGGGGTGGTGAGAGAGGGGTGGTGAGACACAGGGAGTGAGAGAGAGGTGAGAGAGAGAGGGGTGAGAGACAAGGGGTGTTTGAGAGTGAGAAAGTGGGGAGTGGGTAAGAGAGAGAATGGGGTGAGAGGGCAGTGAGAGGGAGAGGTGGGAATGAGTGACACAGAGGGAGTGGGAGAGAGAGGGGTGAGAGAATGGGGGTGAGAGAGAGGGAGCGAGAAGGAGAGAGAGGGGAGGAGAAACAGGCAGAGAGATGGGGATGTGAAAGAGATTGAGGTGGGAGAGAAAGGGGTGACAGAGAGAGAGGGGAGAGAGAGGGGGGTGAGAGAGAGATGGATGTGTGAGAGAGGGGTTGAGAGAGAGGGGGGTGAGAGACTGAGGGGGTTAGAGAGTGAGGGGATGAGAGTTTGAGGGGTGTTGACAGAGGGGGGTGAGAGAGAGGGGTGGGAGAGAGGGTGTGAGAGAGAGGGGTGAGTGAGAGAGGGGTTGAGAGAGGAAGGTGGGAGAAAGAGAGGCTTGAGAGAAAGGGTGGTGTGAGAGAGAGAGGGGTGAGAGGGCGGTGAGAGGGAGAGGTTTAAGTGAGTGACAGAGAGTGTGTGGGAGAGAGGGGGGGAGAGAGGGGGTGCGAGAGAGAGGGTGTGTGAGAGTGTGTGAGAGGGGAGGGATGTAAAAGAGATTGGGGTGGGAGAGAGAGGGGTGACGGAGAGAGAGGGGAGAGAGAGGGGGGTGAGAGAGAGATGGATGTGAGAGAGAGAAATGGTTGAGAGAGAGGGGGTGAGAGACTGATGGAGTGAGAGAGTGAGGGGATGAGCGATTGAGGGGGGTTGAAAGAGGGGGTGAAGAGAAAGGGGATGAGAGAGAGGGAGTGAGAGAGAGGGGTGAGAGCGAGGGGTTGACAGAGAAAGACAGGGTTGAGAGAGAGAGTGGAAAAGAGAGAGGGGTGAGTGAGGGGGTGAGAGAGTGAGGGGATCAGAGAGTGAGGGGATTTGAGCGAGGTGGTGGTGATGGGGGGGGGTGAGAGAGGGGTGAGAGAGAGCCGGGTTGAAAGAGAGTGGGGTTGAGAGAGAGAAGGGGGTGAGAGAGAAGGGGGGTGAGAGAGAGGGGGGAGTGAGGGGTTGAGAAAGATGGGTTGAGAGAGAGGAGGTGAGGGGGGATACTGAGAGAGACGGAGAGAGAGAGCGACAGACAGAGAGAGAGAGATAAAGCAAGAGTGAGAGAGAAGAGGTGAGGGAGGTAGGGTGGACTGAGAGAGGTAGAGAGAGAGTGAGAGTGCCAGACAGAGAGAGCATGAGCGACAGAGAGAGAGAGAGAGAGAGAGAGAGAGAGCACGAGCAAGAGAGAGCGAATGAGAGAGACCGTGAGATAAGAGAGAGAGGGAGGCAAGAGAGAAGGAGAGAGGCAGGGAGAGAGAGATAGTGTGAGAAGAGGATGAGAGAGTGAGAGAGACCGCAACGGGAAGAGAGAGAATTGAAGTGTGTGTGTGTGAGAGAGAGAGAGACGTAAGAGAGGGGTGTGAGAGAGAGGGGCGAAAGAGGAGGGGAGACAGGAGGAGAGAGAGAGGGGGCAGGGGAGGGGGAGGAAGAGGGAGAGGGGCGAGAGAGGGGGCAGAGAGATGGGCGGATAGAGGGGGAGAGAGTGGAGGAGAGGGGGGAGAGAGGGTGAGAGAGAGAGGTGTTGAGAGAGGGGGTGAAAGACAGGAATTGAGGGGGAGGTGAGAAACAGGGGTGTGAGAGAGAGAACGGGTGTGAGAGAGAAAGGGTGGGAGATAGAGGGGGCGGGAGAGAGAGAGAGACATGGGGGGAGAGTGAGAGTGGGGTGAGAGAGTGAGATGGGAGTGAGAGAGAGGGGATGTGAGAGACGCGGGAAAGAGGGGGTAGAGGGTGGGAGCAAGAGAGAGGGGGAGAGAGAGGGGAGAGAGAGAGAGGAGTTCAGAGACAGAGGAGTTGAGGGAGCGCGGTTGAGAGAGGGAGTTGAGAGAGAGGGGTTGAGAGAGAGGGGTTGAGAGAGATGGGGGGAAATAAGGAGTGAGAGAGAGAGACGGGGGCTTAGAGAGAGAGTGGGGTGAGAGAGTGAGTGTGGGGTGAGAGAGTGAGTGGGGTGAGAGAGAGATGGGAGTGAGAGAGGGGGTAAGAGAGAGTGGGGAGGGGGTAAGAGAGAGAGTGGAGTGAGAAGAAGAAGGTGTGAGAGAGAGTGTGGGTGAGAGAGAGGGGTGAGAGAGCGAGGGGTGAGAGAGAGGGGTGAGAGAGAGGTGGTGAGAGAGAGAGAGAGCTGGGTGAGAGGGCGGTGAGAGGGAAAGGTGGGAGTGAGTGACAGAGAGGGGATGGGAGAGAGGGGGGTGAGAGAGAGAGGGGGTGAGAGAAAGGCAGTGAGAAGGAGAGAGAGGGGATGAGAAAGAGGCAGAGAGATGGTGGGAGAGAGGGAGGTGGTGAGAGAGGGAGGATGTGTGAGAGTGTGTGTGAGAGAGAGAGGGGCGGATGTGAAAGAGATTGGGCTGGGAGAGAGAGGGGTGATGGAGAGAGAGGGGTGTGAGAGAGAGTGGTGAGAGAGGGGAAGAGAGAGTGGGTGAGCGAAAGGGGTGAGAGGGGGAGGGGTTAGAGAGAGCGCAGGATAAGAGTGAAAGGGGATGAGAGAGTGAGGAGGGTTGAGAGAGGGTGTGGTGGGGGGGGAGAGAGACACAGGGAATGAGAGAGAGGATGAGAGAGACAAGGGGTGATTGAGAGAGAAAGTGAAGAGGTGGTCAGAGAGAGAGTGGAGTGAGAAGGAGAGGGTGTGATTGAGAGAGTGAGTGAGAGAGAGGGGTTGAGCGAGAGGGGGACAGGTTACAGTGAGAGCGCGGGGTAAGAGAGAAAGTGTGTGAGAGGGGGTGAGAGAGGGACGGGATGAGAGGGGGCGAGAGAGAGGTGTGAGAGAGAGAGGGATTGAGAGAGAGGGGTTGAGAGACTGAGGGGGTGAGAGAGTGAGGGGATAGGAGATTGAGGGGTGTTGAGAGAGGGGGTGGTGAGAGAGGGGGCGGTGAGAGAGAGGGGTGTGAGACAAAGAGGGAGTGAGAGAGAGGGGTCAGAGAGAGGGCTTGACAGAGAAAGAGAGGGGTGAGAGAGGGTGTGGCAGAGAGTGGTGAGAGAGACGGGTTGAGAGAGAAAGAGAGGGGAGTGAGAGAGAGAGGGGAAGAGAGAGAGGGGTGAGTGAGGGGGTGAAAGAGTGAGGGGATGAGAGAGTGAGGGGGTGTTGAGAGAGGGGTTGGTGAGGGGTGTGAGAGAGGGGTGAGAGAGCGGGGTTGAGATAGAGAGGGGTTGAGAGAGAGAAGGGGTTGAGAAAACGACTGGGGGTGAGAGAGAGGGGTTGCAAGGGGTGAGAGAGAGTTAGTAGGGTGTGTGAGAGAGTGGAATAAGAGAGGGGGTAAGAGAGGGGTGCAGTGAGAGAGAGAGGCTGAGAGAGAGATGGGCTGAGAGAGAGGGGTGAGATGTGGAGTGTGTGAGAGAGGAGGGATGAGAGTGGGAGGGGGAAGAGGGACGGGATGAGAGAGGGAGCGTGATAGAGAGCGGTGTGAGAGAGAGAGGGGTGAGAGAGAGGGGAGAGAGAGGGAGGAGAGAGGGAGGGTGTGAGAGTGGAAGGGGGTGAGAGAGGGACAGGATGAGAGAGGGAGGGCGGGAGAGAGAGGGGTGTGAGAGAGAAAGAGGTGAGAGAGGGAGGTTGAGAGAGAGGAGTGAGAGAGGGGGGAGAGAGAGGAGTGAGAGACGGGGGAGAGGGGGTAGAGAGGGAGGGAGAGAAGGTAAGAGAGTTAGAGTGGTGAGAGAAAGAGAGGGGTGACAGAGAGAGGGGCTTGAGAGAGAGAGAGGAGGTGTAAGGGGGGTGAGAAAGGGGGTGCGAGGGGGAGGTAGGTGAGGGTGTGTGGAAGGGATGGGGTGGGGGGTGAGGGAGGTGGTAGGGAGATAGAGGGGGTGTGAGAGGGGGTGGGAGAGAGAGGTGTGTGAGAGAGAGCTGGGTGAGAGAGAGTGAGGGGGGCTGAGAAAGAGAGGTGGGTGAGAGAGAGAGTGGGTGTGAGAGAGAGGTTAGTGAGAGATGGGGAATGAGAGAGAGAGTGGGGTTGAGAAAGAGAGAGATGGGAGTGAGAGAGAGAGGGTGAGAGAGAGAGGGGAAGAGAGAGAGGGGTGAGAGTGAAGGAGTGAGAAGGAGAGAGAGGGGATGAGAACGAGATAAAGAGAGGGTGGGAGAGAGGGAGGGGGTGAGAGAGAGGGGGTGAAAGAGAAAGGGGTGAGAGAGCGGGGTTGAGAGAGAGAAGGTGGTGAGAGAACGAAGGGTCGTGAGAGAAAGGGGAGTGGGAGAAAGGGGGTGAGAGAGAGAGTGGTTGAGAGAGAGGGGAGAGAGAGGGGTTGAGAAAGATGGGTTGAGAGAGAGAGGAGATGAGGGGAATGACTGAGAGAGAGAGACGGAGAGAGAGAGCAACAGAACAGAGAGAACAGCAAGAATGAGAGAGAAGAGGTGATAGAGATAAGGTGGACTGAGAGAGAGGGTGACAGACAGGAGAAGGGTGAGAGAGGGGGTGAGAGAGAGGATGAGAGAGGGGGGTGAGAGAGGTGTTGAGAGAGAGGGGGTGAGAGAGAGGAATTGAGAGAGAGGGGGTGAGAAACAGGGCTGTGAGAGAGAGAAGGGGTGTGAGAGAGAAAGGGTAGGAGATAGAGAGGGTGGGCGAAAGAGAGAGGTCGGTGAGAGAGTGAGGGTGGGGTGAGAGAGTGAGATGTGAGTGAGAGAGAGAGACGTGAGCTAAGAGAGAGAGAGTGGGGGAGAGAGTGAGACGTGGGCTAAGAGAGAAAGAGTGGGGGAGAGAGTGAGAGTGGGGTGAGAGAGTGAGATTGGAGTGAGAGAGAGGGGGTAGAGAGTGGGGGGCAAGAGAGGGGAGAGAGAGGGGGAGAGAGGGAAGAGAGAGAGGGGGCGGGAGAGAGATGAGTTGAGAGAGAAGGGGTGAGAGAGAGGGGGTGAGAAAGAGAGAGAGTGAAAAATAGATCGCGGGTGAGAGAGAGGGGGTGAGAGAGAGGGGGTAGTGGTGAGACGGGGGTGAGAGAGAAGGGGTGAGAGAGAGGGGTAGGGTGAGAGGGAGATGAGAGAGAAGGGGTGAGATACAGAGGGGGTGGGACAGAGAGAGAAAGATTGTGGTAAGAGAGAGGGGTGAGAGAGTGAGATGGGTGTGAGAGAGGGGGGAGTGAGAGAGGGAGTGTGTGAGAGAGAGGAGTAAGAGAGCGAGGGGTGAGAGAGAGGGGTTGAGAGAGAGGGTGGGTGGTGAGAGAGAGAGCTCAGGGTAAGAGAGAAAGGGTGTGAGAGAGGGAGAGGGGTGAGGGGGTGCGAGAGGGAGGAGGGGTGAGAGAGAGGGGATATGAGAGTGAGGGGTTGAGAGAGAGATGGTGTGCGAGAGAGAGAAGGGGGTGAGAGAGAGGCGAGTGAGAGAGAGGGGGGTGAGAGAGATGAGTGAGAGAGTGGTTGAGAGAGAGAGGTGTTGAGAGAGAGGTGGTGAGAGAGAGGAATTGAGAGAGAGGGGGTGAGAAACAGGGCTGTGAGAGAGAGAAGGGGTGTGAGGGAGAAAGGGTAGGAGATAGAGAGGGTGGGCGAAAGAGAGACGTCGGTGAGAGAGTGAGGGTGGGGTGAGAGAGTGAGATGTGAGTGAGAGAGAGAGAGAGACGTGGGCGAAGAGAGAGAGAGTGGGGGAGAGAGTGAGACGTGGGCTAAGAGAGAGAGAGTGGGGGAGAGAGTGAGAGTGGGGTGAGAGAGTGAGATTGGAGTGAGAGAGAGGGGATAGAGTGTGGGGGGCAAGAGAGGGGAGAGAGAGAGGGGGAGAGAGGGAAGAGAGAGAGAGAGGGGGCGGGAGAGAGATGAGTTGAGAGAGAAGGGGTGAGAGAGAGGGGGTGAGAAAGAGAGAGAGTGAGTGAAAAAGAGAGCGCGGGTGAGAGAGAGGGGGCTGAGAGAGAGGGGGTAGTGGTGAAAGGGGGTTAAGAGAGAATGGGTGAGAGAGAGGGGTGGGGTGAGAGGGAGATGAGAGAGAAGGGGTGAGATACAGAGGGGGTGGGACAGAGAGAGAAAGATTGTGGTTAGAGAGAGGGGTGAGAGAGTGAGATGGGAGTGAGAGGGGGGGGAGTGAGAGAGAGGGAGTGTGTGAGAGAGAGGAGTAAGAGAGCTAGGGGTGAGAGAGAGGGGTTGAGAGAGAGGGTAGGTGGTGAGAGAGAGAGCTCAGGGTAAGAGAGAAAGGGTGTGAGAGAGGGAGAGGGGTGAGGAGTTGCGAGAGGGAGGAGGGGTGAGAGAGAGGGGATATGAGAGTGAGGGGTTGAGAGAGAGATGGGGTGAGAGAGAGAAGGGGGTGAGAGAGAGAGGGGAGTGAGAGAGAGGGGGGTGAGAGAGATGAGTGAGAGAGTGGTTGAGAGAGAGGGGTTGAGAGAGAGAGGGGGACAGAGAGGTTTAGAGAGAGAGGGGGAGAGAGAGGGTTTGAGAAAGATGGGTTGCGAGAGAGAAGAGGTGAGGGGGAGGACTGAGAGAGAGAGACGGAGAGAGAGAGAGAGCAACAGTCAGAGAGAACGATAGAGCAAGAGTGAGAGAAGTAGGGTGGACTGAAAGAGAGGGAGACAGACAGACAGAGAGCATGCGCGACAGAGAGAGAGAGAAAGAGCGAGAGAGAGCGAGCGAGAGAGACCGTGAGATGAGAGAGAGAGGGAGGCAAGAGAGAGGGAAATAGCCAGGGAGAAGAGAGAGTGTGAGAAGAGGGTGAGAGAGTGAGAGAGAGCAAGAGGAAGAGAGCGAGTGGAAGAGTGAGAGAGAGAGAGGATGCGAGAGAGAGAGAGAGGGCGGAGAGAGAGGGAGATGAGAGAGGAGGGGAGAGAGGAGGAGAGAGAGAGGGGGAGAGGGAGGGGGAGAGATGGGTGAGAGAGAAGGGGAGAGAGGGGGAGAGAGATGGGAGAGGGGGTTGTGAGGAGGAGAGAGCGGAGGAGAGGGGTTGAGAGAGGGGGCAGAGAGAGGGGGAGAGAAGGGTCAGAGAGAAGAGGAGAGAGAGGGGGAGAGAGAAGCGGGAGAGAGATGGGGAGGGGAGTGAGGGGGAAGGAGTGGAGGAGAGGAAGAAAGGGGGGAGAGAGAGAGGGGTGTGAGAGAGAAGGGGTGTGAGACAGAAGGGGTGGGAGGGAGTGAAATGTGGGGAGTGAGAGAGTGAGTGGGGTGAGAGAGTGAGAGTGAGGTGAGAGAGTGAGATGGGAGCGAGAGAGAGGGGATGTGAGAGACAGGGGGAGAGAAGGGGTAGAGATTGGGGGGCTAGCGAGGGGGTAGAGAGAGAGTGGAGAGAGAGAGGGGAGAGGGCGAGGGGGAGGGGGGAGAGGGGATGAAAAAATTGGGCAGAGAGTGGGAGAGAGAAGGGGAGAGTGGGGGGGAAGAGAGAGAGGGTTTGAGAGCACGGGTGAGAGAGGGGTTGAGAAAGAGAGAGTGTGAGTAAAAAAGAGAGAGAGAGTGGAAGTGAGAAAGAGAGAGTGAGTGAGAAAGAGAACGCGGGTGAGAGAAGGGGGTGAGAGAGAGGAGGTGGGGGTAAGGGGGGTGAGAGAGAAGGGGTGATTGAGAGAAAGAAAGTGGGGAGGGGATAAGAGAGAGTGGAGTGAGAAGGAGAGGGTGTGAGAGAGGATGGGCGAGAGAGAGGGGGTGAGCGAGAGGGGTGAGGGGTGAGGGGGTGAGAGAGAGAGGGATGAGAGAGAAGAGCTGAGGTAGAGGGGTTGAGAGAGAGAGAGGGATGAAAGAGTAAGGGTTGGAGAGATTGAGGGGATGAGAGAGTGAGCTGGGTTGAGAGAGGGGGTGGTGAGAGAGAGTGGGGTGAGAGATGGGAGAGAAGGGTGAGAGAGAGAGGGGGAGGGAGGGGTAGAGAGAGAGGGTTGAAACTTTATTGCTGGAACAGCACAGCAGGTCAGGCAGCATCCAGGGAACAGGAGATTCGACGTTTCGGGCACAGGCCCTTCTTCCTGAAGAAGGGCCTGTGCCCAAAACGTCGAATCTCCAGTTCCCTGGATGCTGCCTGACCTGCTGTGCTGTTCCAGCAATAAAGTTTCAACTTTGATCTCCAGCATCTGCAGACCTCACTTTCTCACCGTAGAGAGAGAGGGGTTGAAAGAGAGAGGGTTGAGGGAGAGAACGGGTGAGAGAGAGTGGGGGAGTGAGAGAGAAGGGGTAGAGAGCGGGGTTGAGAGAGGGAGAGAGGATGAGAGAGGGGGTTAGAGAGAGAGGGAGAGAGAGGAGTGGGAGAGAGAGGGGGGGTGAGTGAGGGAGTGGGGTGAGTGAGAGAGGGCGATGTGAGGGGGTGAGAGAGAAAGGGGGAGAGACAAAGGGGGAGTGAGAGTGGGTCAGAGAAACACTGGAGGTGAGACAGAGAGGGGCTGGGAGAAAGGGCATGAGAGAGAGATGGTTTGAGAGAAATGGAGTGAGAGTGAGATGGGGTGAGAGAGAGAGGGGGTGAGAAGGAGAGAGAGGGTATGAGAAAGAGACAGAGAGAGGGTGGGAGAGAGGGAGGGGGTTGGAGAGAGGGAGGAGGTGAAAGAGAGAGGGGTGAGAGAGAGAGAGGGGATGTGAGAGAGAGTATGGGTGAGGATGTAAGAGAGAGAGAGTTTGGGAAAGAGAGAGGAGTGAGAGAGCAGGTGAGGGGGTGAGAGAGAAGGGGGTGAGAGAGTGGGATGTGAGAGAGAGTAGGGTAAGAGAGAGTGAGAGCAAGGGGTGAGAGAGAGGGGATTTAGAGGGGGGGTTGAGAGAGCGAGAGAGAGCGGGTGAGAGAGAGAGAGGAGGATGAGGGGGTGAGAGAGAGAGTGAGAGAGAGGGGTTGAGAGAGAGGGTGTGAGAAAGAAAGGGGTGAGAGAGAGAGTGGGGTGAGAAAGGGAGAGAGGGCTGAGAAAGGGAGAGAGTGGAGAGAAAGAGAGGGGGTCAGAGAAAGAGTAAATGTGTGGGAGGGGGTGAGAGAGAGGACATGGGAGAGAGAGTGGGAGAGAGAGGGTGTGAGAGAGAGGGATTGAGAGAAAGGGGGAGAGATAGCGAAGGGGTGAGAGAGAAAGGGGGCAGCGAGCGAAAGAGGGATGAGAGAGATGGGACGTGAGACAGAGCGAAAGGGGTGAGAGAGGGGGTGAGATAGACAGTGAATGATGGGTTGAGAGAGAGAGAGACAGACAGACAGAGAGAGAACGAGTGAATGGATGAGAGAGTTAGAATGGTGTGAGGGAGATGGGCTGAGAGAGTGGGCGCTAGAGAGTGACAGAATGAGAGCAAGGAGGAGGGAGGAAGAAAGGGGTCAAAAGAGAGAGAGAAATGGGGTGAACGAGAGAAAGAGGGCGCGAGAGAGGGGGTATACAGAGAGAGAGAGAGCGGGTGAGAGAGAGAGAGGAGAATGAGGGGGTTGAGAGAGAGGGTGAGAGAGAGGGGTTGAGAGAGAGAAGAGGTTTGAGAGAGTGAGAGAGAGCGGGTGAGAGAGATTGAGGAGGATGGGGGGGTGAGAGACAGAGGGTGAGAGATAGGGGTTTTAGAGAGAGAGCGGGTGTGAGAGAGTGAGAGCGGGTGAGAGAGAGAGAGGAGGATGAGGGGGTGAGAGAGAGAGGGTGAGAGAGAGGGGTTTTAGAGTGAGAAGGGGTTTGAGATAGCAAGAGAGAGCGGGTGAGAGAGAGGGAGGAGAATGAGGGGGTTGAGAGAGAGGGTGAGAGAGAGGGGTTGAGAGAGAGAGGAGGTTTGAGAGAGCGAGGGAGAGCGGGTGAGAGCGAGGAGGATGAGGGGGTGAGAGAGGGAGGGTGAGAGAGAGAGGGGTTTAGAGAGAGAGGGGGTTTGAGAGAGCGAGAGATGGCGGGTGAGAGAGAGAGAGGAGGATGAGACGGGTGTGAGAGAGAGAGGGTGAGAGAGGGGTTTCAGAGGGAGAGGGCGTTTGCGGGAGCAAGAGAGAGCGGGTGAGAGAGATAGAGGAGGATGAGGGGGTGAGAGACAGAGGGTGAGAGATAGGGGTTGAGAGAGAGGGTGTGAGAAAGAAAGGGGTGAGAGAGAGAGTGGGGTGAGAAAGGGAGAGAGGGCTGAGAAAGGGAGAGAGAGGAGGATGAGACGGGTGTGAGAGAGAGAGGGTGAGAGAGGGGTTTTAGAGAGAGAGGCGTTTTGAGAGAGCGAGAGAAAGCGAGTGAGAGAGAGAGAGGAGGATGAGGGGGTGAGAGAGAGAGTGAGAGAGAGGGGTTGAGAGAGAGGGTGTGAGAAAGAAAGGGGTGAGAGAGAGAGTGGGGTGAGAAAGGGAGAGAGGGCTGAGAAAGGGAGAGTGTGGAGAGAAAGAGAGGGGGTCAGAGAAAGAGTAAATGTGTGGGAGGGGGTGAGAGAGAGGACATGGGAGAGAGAGTGGGAGAGAGAGGGTGTGAGAGAGAGGGATTGAGAGAAAGGGGGAGAGATAGCGAAGGGGTGAGAGAGAAAGGGGGCAGCGAGCGAAAGAGGGATGAGAGAGATGGGACGTGAGACAGAGAGCGAAAGGGATGAGAGAGGGGGTGAGATAGACAGTGAATGATGGGTTGAGAGAGAGAGAGACAGACAGACAGAGAGAGAACGAGTGAATGGATGAGAGAGTTAGAGTGGTGTGAGGGAGCTGGGCTGAGAGAGTGGGCGCTAGAGAGTGACAGAATGAGAGCAAGGAGGAGGGAGGAAGAAAGGGGTCAAAAGAGAGAGAGAAATGGGGTGAACGAGAGAAAGAGGGCGCGAGAGAGGGGGTATACAGAGAGAGAGAGCGGGTGAGAGAGAGAGAGGAGAATGAAGGGGTTGAGAGAGAGGGTGAGAGAGAGGGGTTGAGAGAGAGAGGAGGTTTGAGAGAGTGAGAGAGAGCGGGTGAGATAGATTGAGGAGGATGGGGGGGTGAGAGACAGTGGGTGAGAGATAGGGGTTTTAGAGAGAGAGCGGGTGTGAGAGAGTGAGAGCGGGTGAGAGAGAGAGAGGAGGATGAGGGGGTGAGAGAGAGAGGGTGAGAGAGAGGGGTTTTAGAGTGAGAAGGGGTATGAGATAGCAAGAGAGAGCGGGTGAGAGAGAGGGAGGAGAATGAGGGGTTTGAGAGAGAGGGTGAGACAGAGGGGTTGAGAGAGAGAGGAGGTTTGAGAGAGCGAGAGAGAGCGGGTGAGAGCGAGGAGGATGAGGGGGTGAGAGAGGGAGGGTGAGAGAGAGAGGGGTTTAGAGAGAGAGGGGGTTTGAGAGAGCGAGAGATGGCGGGTGAGAGAGAGAGAGGAGGATGAGACGGGGTGAGAGAGAGAGGGTGAGAGAGGGGTTTCAGAGGGAGAGGGCGTTTGCGGGAGCAAGAGAGAGCGGGTGAGAGAGATAGAGGAGGATGAGGGGGTGAGAGACAGAGGGTGAGAGATAGGGGTTTTAGAGAGAGAGGCGTTTTGAGAGAGCGAGAGAAAGCGAGTGAGAGAGAGAGAGGAGGATGAGGGGGTGAGAGAGGGAGGGTGAGAGAGAAGGGTTTAGAGAGAGAGGGGTTTTGAATGAGCGAGAGAGAGACGGGGTTTGAGAGAGCGACAGATGGCGGGTGTGAGAGAGAGAGAGGAGGATGAGACGGGTGTGAGAGAGAGAGTGTGAGAGAGAGGGGTTTTAGAGTGAGTGGGTGGTTTGAGAGAGCGAGAGAGAGCGGGTGAGAGAGAGAGAGGAGGATGAGGGGGTGAGAGAGAGTGTGTGAGAGAGCAAGAGGACGATGAGTGGGTGAGAGAGAGGGTGTGAGAGAGGAGTTTAGAGAGAGAGGAGGTTTGAGAGAGCGAGAGAGAGCGGGTGAGAGAGAGAGGAGGAGGAGGGTGAGAGAGAGAGGGTGAGAGAGAGGGGTTGCGAGAGAGAGGTGGTTTGAGAGAGCGGGTGAGAGAGAGAGAGGAGGATGAAGGCAGTGAGTGAGAGAGGGTGAGAGAGAGAAGAGTAGGATGAGGGGGGTGAGAGAGGGAGGGTGAGAGAGAAGGGTTTTAGAGAGAGAGGGGTTTGAGAGAGCGGGAGAGAGCGGGTGAGAGAGAGAGAGGAGGATGAGGGGAGTGAGAGAGAGAGGGTGAGAGAGATGGGTTGAGAGAGAGAGGGGGTTTGAGAGAGCGAGAGAGAACAGGTGAGGGAGAGAGAGGAGGATGAGGGGAGTGAGAGAAAGAGGGTGAGAGAGCGGGTTTTAGAGAGAGACGGGGTTTGAGAGAGCGGGAGAGAGCGGGTGAGAGAGAGAGAGGAGGATGAGGGGAGTGAGAGAGAGAGGGTGAGAGAGAGGCGTTGAGAGAGAGAGAGGGGGTTTAAGAGAGCGGGTGAGAGAGAGGGAGGAGAATGAGGGGGGTGAACGAGACAGAGGGGGAGAGAGAGGGGTTGAGAGAGAGAGGGGGTTTGAGAGAGCGAGACAGAGCGGGTGTGAGAGAGAGAGGAGGATGAGAGCGGTGGGAGAGAGAGAGCGTGAGAGAAAGGGGTTGAGAGAGAGGGGGGGTGTGAGAGAGCGAGAGAGAGCGGGTGAGAGAGAGAGAGGAGGATGAGGGGGGTGAGAAAGAGAATGTGAGCGAGAGAGGTTGAGAGATAGAGGGGGTTTGAGAGAGCGAGAGAGAGCAGGTGAGAGAGAGAGAGAGGAGAATGAGGGGGTGAGAAAGAGAGGGTGAGAGAGAGGGGTTGAGAGAGCGAGACAGAGCAGGTGAGAGAGAGAGAGAGGAGGATGAGAGCGGTGGGAGAGAGAGAAGGTGAGAGAAAGGGGTTGAGAGAGAGAGGGGGTGTGAGAGAGCGAGAGAGCGGGTGAGAGAGAGAGAGGAGGATTAGGGGGGTGAGAAAGAGAAGGTGAGCGAGAGGGGTTGAGAGAGAGAGGGGGGTTTGAGAGAGCGAGACAGAGCGGGTGAGAGAGAGAGAGGAGGATGAGAGCGGTTGGAGAGAGAGAGAGGGTGAGAGAAAGTGGTTGAGAGAGAGAGGGGGTGTGAGAGAGCGAGAGAGCGGGTGAGAGAGATAGAGGAGTATTGGGGGCTGAGAGACAGAGGGTGAGAGACAGGGATTTTAGAGAGGGAGGGGGTTTGAGAGAGCGAGAGAGAGCGGGTGAGAGAGAGAGAGGAGTATGGGGGTGTGAGAGAGAGAGGGTGAGAGAGATTGAGGAGGATGATGGGGGGTGAGAGAGAGAGGGTGGGAGAGAGGGTTTTAGAGAGAGGGGGGTTTGAGAGAGCGAGAGAGAGCGGGTGAGAGAGAGAGAGGAGGATGAGGGGTGTGAGAGAGAGAGGGGTTTTAGAGGGGTTTGAGAGAGCGAGAGAGAGCGGGTGAGAGAGAGAGGATGATGAGGGGGTTGAGAGAGGGGTTGAGAGAGGAGGTTTGAGAGAGCGACAGAGCGGGTGAGAGAGAGAGGAGGATGAGGAGGGTGAGAGAGAGAGGTTGAGAGAAGAGAGGAGGATGAGGGGGGTGAGAGGGAGAGGGTGAGAGAGAGGGGGTATAGAGAGAGAGGGGTTTGAGAGAGCGAGTGAGAGCGAGTGAGAGAGAGAGAGGAGGAGGAGGTGAGAGAGAGAGCGGGTGAGAAAGAGTGGTTGAGAGAGAGGGGGTTTGAGAGAGCGAGAGAGAGCTGTTGAGAGAGTGAGAGTGGAGGATGAGGCGTGTGAGAGAGAGAGGGTGAGAGAGGGGTTTTTTGAAAGAGAGGGTGTTTGAGAGAGTGAGAGAGAGCAGGTGAGAGAGAGTGAGGAGGATGGAGGGTGAGAGAGAGAGGGTGAGAGCGTGGGGTTGAGATGGAGGGGGTTTGAGAGTACGGGAGAGTGGGTGAGAGAGAGAGGAGGATGAGGGTGGCGAGAGAGAGGGTGAGAGAGAGAGGTGTTTTAGAGAGAGGGGTTTGAGAGAGTGGGTAAGAGAGAGAGAGGAGGATGGGGGGGTGAGAGAGAGAGGGTGAGAGAGAAGGGGTTTGAGAAAGCGAGAGAGAGCGGGTGAGAGAGAGAGGAGGATGAGGGGGGTGAGAGAGAGAGAGGGTGAGAGAGAGGTGTTGAGAGAGGGGATTTGAGAGAGCGAGAGAGCACGGGTGAGAGAGAGAGAGGAGGATGAGGGGGGTGAGAGAGAGGGTGAGAGAGAGGGGTTGAGAGAGAGGAGGTTTGAGAGAGCGAAAGAGAGCTGTTGAGAGAGTGAGAGAGGAGGATGTGGCGTGTGAGAGAGAGAGGGTAAGAGAGAGGGGTTTTTGAGAGAGGGGGGTTTGAGAGAGCGAGAGAGAGCCGGTGAGAGAGAGAGAGAGAGAGAGAGGATGAGGGGGTGAGAGACAGAGGGTGAGAGAGAGGGGTTTTAGAGAGAGAGGGGTTTGAGAGAGCAAGAGAGAGCGGGTGAGAGAGAGAGAGAGGAGGATGAGGGTTGTGAGATAGAGAGGGTGAGAGAGAAAGGGTTCAGAGAGAGAGGGTGTTTGAGAGACCGAGATAGAATGGGTGAGAGAGAGGAGGATGAGGGGGGTGAGAGAGAGAGGGTGAGAGAGAGGGATTGAGAGAGAGAGGTGGTTTGAGAGAGTGAGAGAGAGCGGGTGAGAGAGAGTGAGGAGGATGATGGGGGGGGGGGGAGAGAGAGAGGGTGAGAGCGAGGGGTTGAGAGAGAGGACGTTTAAGAGTACGAGAGAGGGGGTGAGAGAGAGAGAGGAGGATGAGGGCGGTGAGAGAGAGAGGGTGAGAGAGAGGGGTTTTAGAGAGAGAGGGGGGTTTGAGAGAGCGAGAGAGTGCTGGTGAGAGGGAGAGAGGAGCATGAGGGGGTGAGAGAGAGAGAGTGAGAGAGAGGGGGTTTAGAGAGAGAGGTGGTTTGAGAGAGCGAGAGAGAGCGGGTGAGAGAGAGGAGGATGAGGGGGGTGAGAGAGGGTGCAAGCGAATGTGTTTGAAAGAGCAAGAGAGAGCGAATGAGAGAGAGGGAGGAGAATGAGGGGGGTGAGAGAGAGAGGGTGAGAGAGAGGGTTATAGAGAGAGACGGGGTTTGAGAGAGCGATAGATGGCGGGTGAGAGAGAGAGGAGGATGAGACGGGTGTGAGAGAGAGAGGGTGAGAGAGGGGTTTTAGAGAGAGAGGGGTTTGAGAGAGCGAGAGAGAGCGGGTGAGAGAGATAGAGGAGGATTAGGGGGGTGAGAGACAGAGGGTGAGAGACAGGGGTTTTAGAGAGGGAGGGGGTTTGAGAGAGCGAGAGAGCGGGTGAGAGAGAGAGTGGAGGATGAGGGGGGTGAGAGAGAGAGGGTGAGAGAGAGGGGTTTTAGAGAGAGAGGGGTTTGAGAGAGCGGGTGAGAGAGAGAGAAGAGGATGAGGGGGGTGAGAGAGAGGGTGAGAGAGGGGTTATAGAGAGAGACGGTGTTTGAGAGAGCGAGTGAGAGCGGGTGAGAGAGAGAGAGAGAGAAGAGGATGAGGGGGGTGAGAGAGAGGGTGAGGGAGAGGGGTTTTAGAGAGAGAGGGTTTTTGAGAGAGTGAGAGAGAGCGGATGAGAGAGATTGAGGAGGATGGGGGGGTGAGAGACAGAGGGTGAGAGATAGGGGTTTTAGAGAGAGAGCGGGTTTGAGAGAGTGAGAGCGGGTGAGAGAGAGAGAGGAGGATGAGGGGGTGGGAGAGAGAGAGGGTGAGAGAGAGGGGTTTTAGAGTGAGAAGGGGTTTGAGATAGCAAGAGAGAGCGGGTGAGGGAGAGGGAGGAGAATGAGGGGGTTGAGAGAGAGGGTGAGAGAGAGGGGTTGAGAGAGAGAGGAGGTTTGAGAGAGCGAGAGAGAGCGGGTGAGAGAGAGGAGGATGAGGGGGTGAGAGAGAGAGGGTGAGAGAGAGTGGTTGAGAGAGAGAGGGGGTTTGAGAGAGCGAGAGAGAGCGGGTGAGAGAGAGAGAGGAGACTGAGGGGGTTGAGAGAGAGGGTGAGAGAGAGGGGTTGAGAGAGAGAGGAGGTTTGAGAGAGTGAGAGAGAGTGGGTGAGAGAGATTGAGGAGGATGGGGGGGTGAGAGACAGAGGGTGAGAGATAGGGGTTTTAGAGAGAGAGCGGGTTTGAGAGAGTGAGAGCGGGTGAGAGAGAGAGGGGAGGATGAGGGGGTGAGAGAGAGAGGGTGAGAGAGAGGGGTTTTAGAGTGAGAAGGGGTTTGAGATAGCAAGAGAGAGCGGGTGAGAGAGAGGGAGGAGAATGAGGGGGTTGAGAGAGAGGGTGAGAGAGAGGGGTTGAGAGAGAGAGGAGGTTTGAGAGAGCGAGAGAGAACGGGTGAGATAGAGGAGGATGAGGGGGTGAGAGAGGGAGGTTGAGAGAGAGAGGGGTTTAGAGAGAGAGGGGGTTTGAGAGAGCGAGAGATGGCGGGTGAGAGAGAGAGAGGAGGATGAAACGGGTGTGAGAGAGAGGGTGAGAGAGGGGTTTCAGAGGGAGAGGGCGTTTGCGGGAGCAAGAGAGAGCGGGTGAGAGAGATAGAGGAGGATGAGGGGGGTGAGAGACAGAGGGTGAGAGATCGGGGTTTTAGAGAGAGAGGCGTTTTGAGAGAGCGAGAGAAAGCGAGTGAGAGAGAGAGAGGAGGATGAGGGGGTGAGAGAGGGAGGGTGAGAGAGAGGGGTTTAGAGAGAGAGGGGTTTTGAATGAGCGAGAGAGAGACGGGGTTTGAGAGAGCGACAGATGGCGGGTGTGAGAGAGAGAGAGGAGGATGAGACGGGTGTGAGAGAGAGAGTGTGAGAGAGAGGGGTTTTAGAGTGAGGGTGTGGTTTTAGAGAGCGAGAGAGAGCGGGTGAGAGAGAGTGTTGAGAGAGCGAGAGGATGATGAGGGGGGTGAGAGAGAGAGGGTGAGAGAGAGGGATTTTCGTGAGAGAGGGGGTTTGATAGAGCATGAGAGTGCGGGTGAGAGAGAGAGGAGGATGAGGGGGTGAGAGAGAGAGTGTGTGAGAGAGCAAGAGGACGATGAGTGGGTGAGAGAGAGGGTGTGAGAGAGGGGTTTAGAGAGAGAGGAGGTTTGAGAGAGCGAGAGAGAGCGGGTGAGAGAGAGAGGAGGAGGAGGGTGAGAGAGAGAGGGTGAGAGAGAGGGGTTGCGAGAGAGAGGTGGTTTGAGAGAGCGGGTGAGAGAGAGAGAGGAGGATGAAGGCAGTGAGTGAGAGAGGGTGAGAGAGAGAAGAGGAGGATGAGGGGGTGAGAGAGAGAGGGTGAGAGAGAAGGGTTTTAGAGAGAGAGGGGTTTGAGAGAGAGCGGGTGAGAGAGAGGAGGATGAGGGGCGTGAGAGAGAGAGGGTAAGAGAGATGGGTTGAGAGAGAGAGGGGGTTTGAGAGAGGGAGAGAGAACAGGTGAGCGAGAGAGAGGAGGATGAGGGGGGTGATAGAGAGAGGGTGAGAGAGCGGGTTTTAGAGAGAGACGGGGTTTGAGAGAGCGATAGATGGCGGGTGAGAGAGAGAGAGGAGGATGAGACGGGTGTGAGAGAGAGAGGGTGAGAGAGGGGTTTTAGAGAGAGAGGGGTTTGAGAGAGCGAGAGAGAGCGGGTGAGAGAGATAGAGGAGGATTAGGGGGGTGAGAGACAGAGGGTGAGAGACAGGGGTTTTAGAGAGGGAGGGGGTTTGAGAGAGCGAGAGAGAGCGGGTGAGAGAGAGAGTGGAGGATGAGGGGGGTGAGAGAGAGAGGGTGAGAGAGAGGGGTTTTAGAGAGAGAGGGGTTTGAGAGAGCGGGTGAGAGAGAGAGAAGAGGATGAGGGGGGTGAGAGAGAGGGTGAGAGAGGGGTTATAGAGAGAGACGGGGTTTGAGAGAGCGAGTGAGAGCGGGTGAGAGAGAGAGAGAGAAGAGGATGAGGGGGGTGAGAGAGAGGGTGAGGGAGAGGGGTTTTAGAGAGAGAGGGTTTTTGAGAGAGTGAGAGAGAGCGGGTGAGAGAGATTGAGGAGGATGGGGGGTGAGAGATAGAGGGTGAGAGATAGGGGTTTTAGAGAGAGAGCGGGTTTGAGAGAGTGAGAGCGGGTGAGAGAGAGAGAGGAGGATGAGGGGGTGAGAGAGAGAGGGTGAGAGAGAGGGGTTTTAGAGTGAGAAGGGGTTTGAGATAGCAAGAGAGAGCGGGTGAGGGAGAGGGAGGAGAATGACGGGGTTGAGAGAGAGGGTGAGAGAGAGGGGTTGAGATGGAGAGGAGGTTTGAGAGAGCGAGAGAGAGCGGGTGAGAGAGAGGAGGATGAGGGGGTGAGAGAGAGAGGGTGAGAGAGAGTGGTTGAGAGAGAGAGGGGGTTTGAGAGAGCGAGAGAGAGCGGGTGAGAGAGAGAGAGGAGACTGAGGGGGTTGAGAGAGAGGGTGAGAGAGAGGGGTTGAGAGAGAGAGGAGGTTTGAGAGAGTGAGAGAGAGTGGGTGAGAGAGATTGAGGAGGATGGGGGGGTGAGAGACAGAGGGTGAGAGATAGGGGTTTTAGAGAGAGAGCGGGTTTGAGAGAGTGAGAGCGGGTGAGAGAGAGAGGGGAGGATGAGGGGGTGAGAGAGAGAGGGTGAGAGAGAGGGGTTTTAGAGTGAGAAGGGGTTTGAGATAGCAAGAGAGAGCGGGTGAGAGAGAGGGAGGAGAATGAGGGGGTTGAGAGAGAGGGTGAGAGAGAGGGGTTGAGAGAGAGAGGAGGTTTGAGAGAGCGAGAGAGAACGGGTGAGATAGAGGAGGATGAGGGGGTGAGAGAGGGAGGGTGAGAGAGAGAGGGGTTTAGAGAGAGAGGGGGTTTGAGAGAGCGAGAGATGGCGGGTGAGAGAGAGAGAGGAGGATGAAACGGGTGTGAGAGAGAGAGGGTGAGAGAGGGGTTTCAGAGGGAGAGGGCGTTTGCGGGAGCAAGAGAGAGCGGGTGAGAGAGATAGAGGAGGATGAGGGGGGTGAGAGACAGAGGGTGAGAGATCGGGGTTTTAGAGAGAGAGGCGTTTTGAGAGAGCGAGAGAAAGCGAGTGAGAGAGAGAGAGGAGGATGAGGGGGTGAGAGAGGGAGGGTGAGAGAGAGGGGTTTAGAGAGAGAGGGGTTTTGAATGAGCGAGAGAGAGACGGGGTTTGAGAGAGCGACAGATGGCGGGTGTGAGAGAGAGAGAGGAGGATGAGACGGGTGTGAGAGAGAGAGTGTGAGAGAGAGGGGTTTTAGAGTGAGAGTGTGGTTTTAGAGAGCGAGAGAGAGCGGGTGAGAGAGAGAGAGGAGGATGAGGGGGGTGAGAGAGAGTGTTGAGAGAGCGAGAGGATGATGAGGGGGGTGAGAGAGAGAGGGTGAGAGAGAGGGATTTTCGTGAGAGAGGGGGTTTGATAGAGCATGAGAGTGCGGGTGAGAGAGAGAGGAGGATGAGGGGGTGAGAGAGAGAGTGTGTGAGAGAGCAAGAGGACGATGAGTGGGTGAGAGAGAGGGTGTGAGAGAGGGGTTTAGAGAGAGAGGAGGTTTGAGAGAGCGAGAGAGAGCGGGCGAGAGAGAGAGGAGGAGGAGGGTGAGAGAGAGAGGGTGAGAGAGAGGGGTTGCGAGAGAGAGGTGGTTTGAGAGAGCGGGTGAGAGAGAGAGAGGAGGATGAAGGCAGTGAGTGAGAGAGGGTGAGAGAGAGAAGAGGAGGATGAGGGGGGTGAGAGAGAGAGGGTGAGAGAGAAGGGTTTTAGAGAGAGAGGGGTTTGAGAGAGAGCGGGTGAGAGAGAGGAGGATGTGGGGCGTGAGAGAGAGAGGGTAAGAGAGATGGGTTGAGAGAGAGAGGGGGTTTGAGAGAGGGAGAGAGAACAGGTGAGCGAGAGAGAGGAGGATGAGGGGGGTGAGAGAGAGAGGGTGAGAGAGAGGGGTTGAGAGAGGGGGTTTAAGAGAGCGGGTGAGAGAGAGGGAGGAGAATGAGGGGGGTGAAAGAGAGAGAGGGGGAGAGAGAGGGGTTGAGAGAGAGAGGGGGTTTGAGAGAGCGAGACAGAGCGGGTGAGAGAGAGAGAGGAGGATGAGAGCGGTGGGAGAGAGAGAGGGTGAGAGAAAAGGGTTGAGAGAGAGAAAGGGGGTGTGAGAGAGCGAGAGAGAGCGGGTGAGAGAGAGAGGAGGATGAGGGGGGTGAGAAAGAGAAGGTGAGCGAGAGAGGTTGAGAGATAGAGGGTGTTTGAGAGAGCGAGAGAGAGCAGGTGAGAGAGAGAGAGGAGGATGAGGGGGTGAGAAAGAGAGGGTAAGAGAGAGGGGTTGAGAGAGCGAGACAGAGCAGGTGAGAGAGAGAGAGGAGGATGAGAGCGGGGGGAGAGAGAGAAGGTGAGAGAAAGGGGTTGAGAGAGAGAGGGGGTGTGAGAGAGCGAGAGAGCGGGTGAGAGAGAGAGGAGGATGAGGGGGGTGAGAAAGAAAAGGTGAGCGAGAGGGGTTGAGAGAGAGAGGGGGGTTTGAGAGAGCGAGAGAGAGCGGGTGAGAGCGAGAGAGGAGGATGAGGGGGTGAGAGAGAGAGGGTGAGAGAGGGTGGTTGAGACAGAGAGGGGGTTTAAGAGAGCGGGTGAGAGAGAGGGAGGAAAATGAGGGGGGTGAAAGAGAGAGAGGGGGAGAGAGAGGGGTTGAGAGAGAGAGGGGGTTTGAGAGAGCGAGACAGAGCGGGTGAGAGAGAGAGAGAGGAGGATGAGAGCGGTGGGAGAGAGAAAGGGTGAGAGAAAGGGGTTGAGAGAGAGATGGGGTGTGAGAGCGCGAGAGAGAGCGGGTGAGAGAGAGAGAGGAGGATGAGGGGGGTGAGAAAGAGAAGGTGAGCGAGAGGGGTTGAGAGATAGAGGGGGTTTGAGAGAGCGAGACAGAGCAGGTGAGAGAGAGAGGAGGATGAGAGCGGTGGGAGAGAGAGAGGGTGAGAGAAAGGGGTTGAGAGAGAGAGGGGGTGTGAGAGAGCGAGAGAGCGGGTGAGAGAGATAGAGGAGGATTGGGGGCTGAGAGACAGAGGGTGAGAGACAGGGGTTTTAGAGAGGGAGGGGGTTTGAGAGAGCGAGAGAGAGCGGGTGAGAGAGAGAGGAGGATGAGGGGGGTGGGAAAGAGAGGGTGAGAGAGAGGGGTTGAGAGAGAGAGGGGGTTTGAGAGAGCGAGAGAGAGCGGGTGAGAGAGAGAGAGGAGGATGAGGGGGGTGAGAGATAGAGGGTGAGAGAGGGGTTTTAGAGTGAGGGGGTGGTTTGAGAGAGCGTGTGTGAGAGCGTGTGAGAGAGAGGAGGATGAGGGGGGTGAGAGAGAGTGTTGAGAGAGCGAGAGGATGATGAGGGGGGTGAGAGAGAGAGGGTGAGAGAGAGGGGTTTTAGTGAGAGAGGGGGTTGGATAGAGCGTGAGAGTGCGGGTGTGAGAGAGAGAGGAGGATGAGGGGGTGAGAGAGGGAGGGTGAGAGAGAGGGGTTTAGAGAGAGAGGGGTTTTGAGAGAGCGAGAGAGAGCGGGTGAGAGAGACAGAGAGAAGAGGATCAGGGGGATGAGAGAGAGGGTGAGAGAGAGGGGTTATAGAGAGAGACGGGGTTTGAGAGAGCGAGAGATGGCGGGTGAGAGAGAGAGAGAGAGAGGAGGATGAGACGGGTGTGAGAGAGAGAGGGTGAGAGAGGGGTTTCAGAGAGAGAGGGGGTTTGCGGGAGCAAGAGAGAGTGGCTGAGAGAGATAGAGGAGGATGAGGGGGGTGAGATACAGAGGGTGAGAGATAGGGGTTTTAGAGAGAGAGGGGTTTTGAGAGAGCGAGAGAAAGCGGGAGAGAGAGAGAGAGAGGCGGATGAGGGGGGTGAGAGAGAGGGGTTTTGGAGAGAGAGGGGTTTGAGGGAGCGAGAGAGCGCGGGTGAGAGAGAGAGAGAGGAGGATGAGGGGGGTGAGAGAGAGAGTGTGAGAGAGAGGGGTTTTAGAGTGAGGGGTGGTTTGAGAGAGCGAGAGAGAGCGGGTGAGAGAGAGAGAGAGGAGGATGAGGGGGGTGAGAGAGAGGGGGTTTAAGAGAGCGGGTGAGAGAGAGGGAGGCGGATGAGGGGGGTGAAAGAGAGAGAGGGTGAGAGAGACGGGTTGAGAGAGAGGGGATTTGAGAGAGCGAGACAGCGCAGGTGAGAGAGAGAGAGGAGGATGAGAGCGGTGGGAGAGAGAGAGGGTGAGAGAAAGTGGTTGAGAGAGATAGGGGGTGTGAGAGAGCGAGAGAGAGCGGGTGAGAGAGAGAGGAGGATGTGGGGGTGAGAAAGAGAAGGTGAGCGAGAGGGGTTGAGAGAGAGAGGGGGTTTGAGAGACCGAGAGAGAGCAGGTGAGAGAGAGAGAGGAGGATGAGGGGGTGAGAAAGAGAGGGTGAGAGAGAGGGGTTGAGAGAGCGAGACAGAGCAGGTGAGAGAGAGAGGAGGATGAGGGGGGTGAGAAAGAGAAGGTGAGCGAGAGGGGTTGAGAGAGAGAGGGGGTTTGAGAGAGCAGGTGAGAGAGTGAGCGGAGGATGAGGGGGTGAGAGAGAGGGGGTGAGAGAGGGTGGTTTTAGTGAGAGAGGGGGTTTGAGACAGCGAGAGAGAGCAGGTGAGAGAGAGTGAGGAGGGTGAGGGGGTGAGAGAGAAAGGGTGAGAGAGAGGGGTTTTAGAGAGAGGGGGTTTGAGAGAGCGAGAGAGCGGGTGAGAGAGAGAGGAGGATGAGGGGGTGAGAAAGAGAGGGTGAGAGAGAGGGTTTGAGAGAGAGAGGGTGTTTGAGAGAGCGAGAGAGAGCAGGTGAGAGAGAGAGAGGAGGATGAGGGGGTGAGAAAGAGAGGGTGAGAGAGAGGGGTTGAGAGAGCGAGACAGAGCAGGTGAGAGAGAGAGGAGGATGAGGGGGGGTGAGAAAGAGAAGGTGAGCGAGAGGGGTTGAGAGAGAGAGGGGGTTTGAGAGAGCAGGTGAGAGAGTGAGCGGAGGATGAGGGGGGTGAGAGAGAGGGGGTGAGAGAGGGTGGTTTTAGTGAGAGAGGGGGTTTGAGACAGCGAGAGAGAGCAGGTGAGAGAGAGTGAGGAGGGTGAGGGGGTAAGAGAGAGGGGGTGAGAGAGAGGGGTTTTAGAGAGAGGGGGTTTGAGAGAGCGAGAGAGCGGGTGAGAGAGAGAGGAGGATGAGGGGGTGAGAAAGAGAGGGTGAGAGAGAGGGTTTGAGAGAGAGAGGGGGTTTGAGAGAGCGAGAGAGCGCGGTTGAGAGAGAGAGGAGGATGAGGGGGTGAGAGAGAAAGGGTGAGAGATGGCGGTTTTAGAGAGAGGGGGTTTGAGAGAGCGAGAGAAAGCGGGTGAGAGAGAGAGAGGAGGATGAGGGGGGTGAAAGACCGAGGGTGAGAGAGAGAGGTTATGGAGAGAGAGGAGGATGAGGTGGGTGAGAGAGAGTGTTGAGAGAGCGAGAGGATGATGAGGGGGGTGAGAGAGAGTTTGAGAGAGATGGGTTTTAGTGAGTGAGGGGGTTTGATAGAGCGTGAGAGTGCGGGTGAGAGAGAGAGAGGAGGATGAGGGGGTGAGAGAGAGAGGGTGAGAGAGAGGGGTATTAGTGAGAGAGGGGGTTTGATAGAGCGTGAGAGTGCGGGTGTGAGAGAGAGAGGAGGATGAGGGGCGTGAGAGAGAGAGGGTGAGAGAGAGGGGTTTTAGTGAGAGAGGGGGTTTGATAGAGCGTGAGAGTGCGGGTGTGAGAGAGAGAGGAGGATGAGGGGCGTGAGAGAGAGAGAGGGTGAGCGAGAGGGGTTTTAGAGAGAGAGGGGGTTTGAGAGAGAGCAGGTGAGAGAGAGGAGGATGAGGGGCGTGAGAGAGAGAAGGTGAGAGAGATGGGTTGAGAGAGAGGTGGTTTGAGAGAGCGAGAGAGAATGGGTGAGAGAGAGCGAGGAGGATGAGTGGGGTGTCAGAGAGAGAGGGTGAGAGAGAGGGGTTGAGAGAGAGAGGTGGTTTGAGAGAGTGAGAAAGCGGGTGAGAGAGAGTGAGGAGGATGGGGGGGTGAGAGAGAGAGGGTGAGAGCGAGTGGTTGAGAGAGAGGACGTTTGAGAGTACAAGAGAGTGGGTGAGAGAGAGAGAGGAGGATGAGGGCGGTGAGAGAGAGAGGATGAGAGAGAGGGGTTTTAGAGAGAGAGGGGTTTGAGAGAGCGAGAGAGTGCTGGTGAGAGGGAGAGAGGAGCATGAGGGGGTGAGAGAGAGAGAGTGAGAGAGAGGGGGTTCAGAGAGAGAGGGGGTTTGAGAGAGCGAGAGAGTGCTGGTGAGAGGGAGAGAGGAGCATGAGGGGGTGAGAGAGAGAGAGTGAGAGAGAGGGGGTTTAGAGAGAGAGGGGGTTTGAGAGAGCGAGAGAGAGTGGATGAGAGAGACAGAGGAGGATGAGGGGGTGAGAGGGAGAGGGTGAGAGAGAGGGGTTGAGAGAGCGAGGGGGTTTGAGGGAGGGAGAGAGAGCGGGTGAGAGAGAGAGAGTGGAGGATGAGGCGGTGAGAGAGAGAGGGTGAGAAAGAAGGGTTGAGAGAGAGAGGGGGTTTGAGAGAGCGAGTTAGAGCGGGTGAGAGAGACAGACGAGGATGAGAGGGGTGAGAGAGGGTGTGAGCGAAGGTGTTTGAGAGAGCAAGAGAGAGCGGGTGAGAGAGAGGGAGGAGAATGAGGGTGTGAGAGAGAGGGTGAGAGAGAGGGGTTGAGAGAGAGTGGATTTGAGAGAGCGAGAGAGAGCTGGTGAGAGAGAGAGAGGAGGATGAGGAGGGTTAGAGAGAGAGGGTGAGAGAGAGGGGTTTTCGAGAGCGAGGTGGTTTGAGAGAGCGAGAGAGCGCGGGTGAGAGAGAGAGAGGAGGATGAGGGGGTGAGAGAGAGAGAGGGTGAGAGAGAGGGGTTGAGAGAGAGGTGGTTTGAGGGAGCGAGAGAGAGCGTGTGAGAGAGAGAGGGGAGGATGAGGGGGGTGAGAGAGGGAGCGTGAGAGAGAGGGGTTTAGAGAGAGGGGCTTTCAGAGAGCGAGAGAGAGCGGGTGAGAGAGAGAGGAGGAGGAGGAGGGGGTGAGAGAGAGAGTGTGAGAGAGAGGGGTTTTAGAGAGAGCAGGTGAGAGGGAGGAGGATGAGGGGCGTGAGAGAGAGAAGGTGGGAGAGATGGGTTGAGAGAGCGAGGTGGTTTGAGAGAGCGAGAGAGAATGGGTGAGAGAGAGAGAGGAGGATGAGGGGGGGTGAGAGAGAGAGGGTGAGAGCAAGGGGTTGAGAGAGAGGACGTTTGAGAGTACAGGAGAGTGGGTGAGAGAGAGAGAGGAGGATGAGGGCGGTGAGAGAGAGAGGGTGAGAGAGAGGGGTTTTAGAGAGAGAAGGGGTTTGAGATAGCAAGAGAGAGCGGGTGAGAGAGTGCGAGGAGGATGAGGGGGTGAGAGAGAGAGGTTGAGAGAGAGGGGTTGAGAGAGAGGGGGGGTTTGAGAGAGCGAGTTAGAGCGGGTGAGAGAGAGAAAGGAGGATGAGGGGGGTGAGAGAGGGTGTGAGAGAAGGTGTTTGAGAGAGCAAGAGAGCGGGTGAGAGAGAGGGAGGAGAATGAGGGGGGAGAGAGAGACATTGAGAGAGAGGGGTTGAGAGAGAGAGGGGGTTTGAGAGAGCGAGAGAGAGCGGGTGAGAGAGAGGAGGATGAGGGGGTGAGAGAGAGGTTGAGAGAGAGGGGTTGAGAGAGAGGATGTTTGAGGGAGCGAGAGAGCGGGTGAGAGAGAGTGAGGAGGATGAGGGGGTGAGAGAGGGAGGGTGAGAGAGAGGGGTTTAGAGAGAGAGGGGTTTTGAGAGAGCGAGAGAGCGGGTGAGAGAGACAGAGAGAAGAGGATCAGGGGGATGAGAGAGAGGGTGAGAGAGAGGGGTTATAGAGAGAGACGGGGTTTGAGAGAGCGAGAGATGGCGGGTGAGAGAGAGAGAGAGGAGGATGAGACGGGTGTGAGAGAGAGAGGGTGAGAGAGGGGTTTCAGAGAGAGAGGGGGTTTGCGGGAGAAAGAGAGAGTGGGTGAGAGAGATAGAGGAGGATGAGAGGGGTGAGATACAGAGGGTGAGAGATAGGGGTTTTAGAGAGAGAGGGGTTTTGAGAGAGCGAGAGAAAGCGGGTGAGAGAGAGAGGAGGATGAGGGGGTGAGAGAGAGGGGTTTTGGAGAGAGAGTGGTTTGAGGGAGCGAGAGAGCGCGGGGGGGAGAGAGAGAGAGGAGGATGAGGGGGTGAGAGAGAGTGTGAGAGAGAGGGGTTTTAGAGTGAGGGGGTGGTTTGAGAGAGTGAGAGAGAGCGGGTGAGAGAGAGAGAGAGAGGAGGATGAGGGGGGAGAGAGAGAGTGTTGAGAGAGCGAGAGGACGATGAGTGGGTGAGAGAGAGGGTGTGAGAGAGGGGTTTAGAGAGAGAGGAGGTTTGAGAGAGCGAGAGAGAGCGGGTGAGAGAGAGAGAGGAGGAGGGGCGTGAGAGAGAGAAGGTGAGAGAGATGGGTTGAGAGAGAGGTGGTTTGAGAGAGCGAGAGAGAATGGGTGAGAGAGAGAGAGGGGGATGAGCGGGGTGTGAGAGAGAGAGGGTGAGAGAGAGGGGTTGAGAGAGAGAGGTGGTTTGAGAGAGTAAGAGAGCGGGTGAGAGAGAGTGAGGAGGATGAGGGGGGGTGAGAGAGAGAGGGTGAGAGCGAGGGGTTGAGAGAGAGGACGTTTGAGAGTACAAGAGAGTGGGTGAGAGAGAGAGAGGAGGATGAGGGGGATGAGAGAGAGAGGGTGCGAGAGAGGGGTTGAGAGGGGGGATTTGAGAGAGCGAGCGAGCGAGAGAGCGCGGGTGAGACAGGGGGAGGAGGATGAGGGCGGTGAGAGAGAGAGTGTGAGAGAGAGAGAGGATGAGGGGTTGAGAGAGAGAGGGCCAGAGAGAGGGGTTTTGGAGAGAGACAGGGTTTGAGAGAACAAGAGAGAGTGGGTGAGAGAGAGTAGGATGAGGGGCGTGAGAGAGGGGTGAGAGAGAGGTGTTGAGAGAGAGGGGGTTTGAGAGAGCGAGTGAGAGCGAGGGAGAGAGAGACGAGGATGAGGGGGTGAGAGAGGGTGTGAGAGAGAGGGGGTTTAGAGAGAGAAAGGGTTTGAGAGAGCGAGAGAGCGCGGGTGAGAGAGAGAGAGGAGGATGTGTGGGGTGAGAGAGAGGGTGAGAGAGAGGGGTTTTAAAGAGAGAGGGGATTTGAGAGAGCGAGAGAGCGTGGGTGAGAGAGAGAGAGGAGGATGAGGGGGGTGAGAGAGAGAGGGTGAGAGAGAGGGGGTTTAGAGAGAGAAAGTGTTTGGGAGAGCAAGAGAGAGCGGGTGAGAGAGAGAGAGGAGGATGAGGGGGATGAGAGAGAGAGGGTGCGAGAGAGGGGTTGAGAGAGAGGGGATTTGAGAGAGCTAGAGAGCGCGGGTGAGACAGGGGGAGGAGGATGAGGGCAGTGAGAGAGAGAGAGTGTGAGAGAGAGAGAGAGGATGAGGGGGGTGAGAGAGAGAGGGCCAGAGAGAGGGGTTTGGGAGAGAGAGAGGGTTTGAGAGAACGAGAGAGAGTGGGTGAGAGAGAGTAGGATGAGGGGCGTGAGAGAGGGGTGAGAGAGAGGTGTTGAGAGAGAGGGGGGGTTTGAGAGAGCGAGTGAGAGCGGGGGAGAGAGAGACGAGGATGAGGGGGTGAGAGAGGGTGTGAGAGAAAGGGGGTTTAGAGAGAGAAAGGGTTTGAGAGAGCGAGAGAGCGCGGGTGAGAGAGAGAGAGGAGGATGTGTGGGGTGAGAGAGAGGATGAGAGAGAGGGGGTTTAGGGAGAGAAAGGGTTTGAGAGAGCAAGAGAGAGCGGGTGAGAGAGCGGGAGGAGGATGAGGGGGGTGAGAGAGAGAGGGTGAGAGAGAGGGGTTGAGAGAGAGAGGGGGTTTGAGAGAGCGAGTGAGAGCGGGTGAGAGAGAGACGAGGATGAGGGGTGTGAGAGAGGGTGTGAGAGTAGGTGTTTGAGAGAGCAAGAGAGAGCGGGTGAGAGAGAGGGTAGAGAATGAGGGGGGTGAGAGAGAGAGGGTGAGAGAGAGGGGTTGAGAGAGAGAGGCGGTTTGAGAGAGCGAGAGAGCGGGTGAGAGAGAGAGAGACGAGGATGAGGGGGGTGAGAGAGGGTGTGAGAAAATGTGTTTGAGAGAGCAAGAGAGAGCGGGTGAGAGAGAGGGAGGAGAATGAGAGGGGTGAGAGAGAGAGGGTGAGAGAGAGGGGTTGAGAGAGAGGGGGTTTGAGAGAGCGAGAGAGCGGGTGAGAGTGAGAGAGGTGGAGGAGGGGGGTGAGAGAGAGAGGGTGAGAGAGAGGGGTTATAGAGAGAGACGGGGTTTGAGAGACCGAGAGATAGCGGGTGAGAGAGACAGAGGAGGATGAGAGGGGTGTGAGAGAGAGAGGGTGCGAGAGAGGGGTTTTAGAGAGAGAGGGGGTTTAAGAGAGCGGGTGAGAGAGAGGGAGGCGGATGAGGGGGGTGAAAGAGAGAGAGGGTGAGAGAGACGGGTTGAGAGAGAGGGGATTTGAGAGAGCGAGACAGAGCAGGTGAGAGAGAGAGAGGAGGAAGAGAGCGGTGGGAGAGAGAGAGGGTGAGAGAAAGTGGTTGAGAGAGATAGGGGGTGTGAGAGAGCGAGAGAGAGCGGGTGAGAGAGAGAGGAGGATGAGGGGGGTGAGAAAGAGAAGGTGAGAGTGAGAGAGCGAGAGAGAGCAGGTGAGAGAGAGAGGAGGATGAGGGGGTGAGAAAGAGAGGGTGAGAGAGAGGGGTTGAGAGAGCGAGACAGAGCAGGTGAGAGAGAGAGGAGGATGAGGGGGGTGAGAAAGAGAAGGTGAGCGAGAGGGTTTGAGAGAGAGAGGGGGTTTGAGAGAGCGAGAGAGCGCGGTTGAGAGAGAGAGGAGGATGAGGGGGGTGAGAGAGAAAGGGTGAGAGATGGCGGTTTTAGAGAGAGGGGGTTTGAGAGAGCGAGAGAAAGCGGGTGAGAGAGCGAGAGGATGATGAGGCGGGTGAGAGACCGAGGGTGAGAGAGAGGGGTTATGCAGAGAGAGGATGATGAGGGGGCTGAGAGAGAGTGTTGAGAGTGCGAGAGGATGATGAGGGGGGTGAGAGAGAGGGTGAGAGAGATGGGTTTTAGTGAGTGAGGGGGTTTGATAGAGCGTGAGATTGCGGGTGAGAGAGAGAGAGGAGGATGAGGGGCGTGAGAGAGAGAGAGGGTGAGAGAGGGGGGTTTTAGAGAGAGAGGGGGTTTGAGAGAGAGCAGGTGAGAGAGAGGAGGATGAGGGGCGTGAGAGAGAGAAGGTGAGAGAGATGGGTTGAGAGAGAGGTGGTTTGAGAGAGCGAGAGAGAATGGGTGAGAGAGAGCGAGGAGGATGAGGGGGGTGTGAGAGAGAGAGGGTGAGAGAGAGGGGTTGAGAGAGAGAGGTGGTTTGAGAGAGTGAGAAAGCGGGTGAGAGAGAGTGAGGAGGATGAGGGGGGGTGAAAGAGAGAGGGTGAGAGCGAGGGGTTGAGAGAGAGGACGTTTGAGAGTACATGAGAATGGGTGAGAGAGAGAGAGGAGGATGAGGGCGGTGAGAGAGAGAGGGTGAGAGAGAGGGGTTTTAGAGAGAGAGGGGTTTGAGAGAGCGAGAGAGTGCTGGTGAGAGGGAGAGAGGAACATGAGGGGGTGAGAGAGAGAGAATGAGAGAGGGGGGATTTAGAGAGAGAGGGGGTTTGAGAGAGCGAGAGAGTGCTGGTGAGAGGGAGAGAGGAGCATGAGGGGGTGAGAGAGAGAGTGAGAGAGAGGGGGTTTAGAGAGAGGGGGGTTTGAGAGAGCGAGAGAGAGTGGATGAGAGAGAGAGGAGGATGAGGGGGTGAGAGAGAGAGGGTGAGAGAGAGGGGTTGAGAGAGCGAGGGGGTTTGAGAGAGGGAGAGAGAGCGGGTGAGAGAGAGAGAGTGGAGGATGAGGCGGTGAGAGAGAGAGGGTGAGAAAGAAGGGTTGAGAGAGAGAGGGGGTTTGAGAGAGCGAGTTAGAGCGGGTGAGAGAGACAGACGAGGATGAGAGGGGTGGGAGAGGGTGTGAGCGAAGGTGTTTGAGAGAGCAAGAGAGCGCGGGTGAGAGAGAGGGAGGAGAATGAGGGTGTGAGAGAGAGGGGTTGAGAGAGAGGGGTTGAGAGAGAGTGGATTTGAGAGAGCGAGAGAGAGCTGGTGAGAGAGAGAGGAGGATGAGGGGGTGAGAGAGGAAGGGTGAGAGAGAGAGGGGTTTAGAGAGAGAGGGGGTTTGAGAGAGCGAGAGGAGGATGAGACGGGTGTGAGAGAGAGAGGGTGAGAGAGGGGTTTCAGAGGGAGAGGGCGTTTGCGGGAGCAAGAGAGAGCGGGTGAGAGAGATAGAGGAGGATGAGTGGGGTGAGAGACAGAGGGTGAGAGATAGGGGTTTTAGAGAGAGAGGCGTTTTGAGAGAGCGAGAGAAAGCGAGTGAGAGAGAGAGAGGAGGATGAGGGGGTGAGAGAGGGAGGGTGAGAGAGAGGGGTTTAGAGAGAGAGGGGTTTTGAATGAGCGAGAGAGAGACGGGGTTTGAGAGAGCGACAGATGGCGGGTGTGAGAGAGAGAGAGGAGGATGAGACGGGTGTGAGAGAGAGAGTGTGAGAGAGAGGGGTTTTAGAGTGAGGGGGTGGTTTGAGAGAGCGAGAGAGAGCGGGTGAGAGAGAGAGAGGAGGATGAGGGGGGTGAGAGAGAGTGTTGAGAGAGCGAGAGGATGATGAGGGGGATGAGAGAGAGAGGGTGAGAGAGAGGGATTTTCGTGAGAGAGGGGGTTTGATAGAGCATGAGAGTGCGGGTGAGAGAGAGAGGAGGATGAGGGGGTGAGAGAGAGTGTGTGAGAGAGCAAGAGGACGATGAGTGCGTGAGAGAGAGGGTGTGAGAGAGGGGTTTAGAGAGAGAGGAGGTTTGAGAGAGCGAGTGAGAGCGGGTGAGAGAGAGAGGAGGAGGAGGGTGAGAGAGAGAGGGTGTGAGAGAGGGGTTGCGAGAGAGAGGTGGTTTGAGAGAGCGGGTGAGAGAGAGAGGAGGATCAAAGCAGTGAGTGAGAGAGGGTGAGAGAGAGAAGAGTAGGATGAGGGGGGTGAGAGAGAGAGGGTGAGAGAGAAGGGTTTTAGAGAGAGAGGGGGTTTGAGAGAGAGCGGGTGAGAGAGAGGAGGATGAGGGGCGTGAGAGAGAGAGGGTAAGAGAGATGGGTTGAGAGAGAGAGGGGGTTTGAGAGAGCGATAGAGAACAGGTGAGGGAGAGAGAGGAGGATGAGGGGGTAAGAGAGAGAGGGTGACAGAGCGGGTTTTAGAGAGAGACGGGGTTTGAGAGAGCGGGAGAGAGCGGGTGAGAGAGAGAGAGGAGGATGAGGGGAGTGAGAGAGAGGGTGAGAGAGAGGGTTTGAGAGAGAGAGAGAGGGTTTAAGAGAGCGGGTGAGAGAGAGGGAGGAGAATGAGGGGGGTGAAAGAGAGAGAGGGGGAGAGAGAGGGGTTGAGAGAGAGAGGGGGTTTGAGAGGGCGAGACAGAGCGGGTGAGAGAGAGAGAGGAGGATGAGAGCGGTGGGAGAGAGAGAGCGTGAGAGAAAGGGGTTGAGAGAGAGAGGGGGTGTGAGAGAGCGAGAGAGAGCGGGTGAGAGAGAGAGAGGAGGATGAGGGGGGTGAGAAAGAGAATGTGAGCGAGAGAGGTTGAGAGATAGAGGGGGTTTGAGAGAGCGAGAGAGAGCAGGTGAGAGAGAGAGAGAGGAGGATGAGGGGGTGAGAAAGAGAGGGTAAGAGAGAGGGGTTGAGAGAGCGAGACAGAGCAGGTGAGAGAGAGAGAGGAGGATGAGAGCGGTGGGAGAGAGAGAAGGTGAGAGAAAGGGTTGAGAGAGAGAGGGGGTGTGAGAGAGCGAGATAGCGGGTGAGAGAGAGAGAGGAGGATGAGGGGGGTGAGAAAGAGAAGGTGAGCGAGAGGGGTTGAGAGAGAGAGGGGGGTTTGAGAGAGCGAGAGAGAGCGGGTGAGAGCGAGAGAGGAGGATGAGGGGGTGAAAGAGAGAGAGGGGGAGAGAGAGGGGTTGAGAGAGAGAGGGGGTTTGAGAGAGCGAGGCAGAGCGGGTGAGAGAGAGAGAGGAGGATGAGAGCGGTGGGAGAGAGAGAGGGTGAGAGAAAGGGGTTGAGAGAGAGAGGGGGTGTGAGAGAGCGAGAGAGCGGGTGAGAGAGATAGAGGAGGATTGGGGCTGAGAGACAGAGGGTGAGAGACAGGGGTTTTAGAGAGGGAGGGGGTTTGAGAGAGCGAGAGAGAGCGGGTGAGATAGAGAGAGGAGTATGGGGGTGTGAGAGAGAGAGGGTGAGAGAGATTGAGGAGGATGATGGGGGGTGAGAGAGAGAGGGTGAGAGAGAGGGTATTAGAGAGAGGGGGTTTGAGAGAGCGAGAGAGAGCGGGTGAGAGAGAGAGGATGATGAGGGGTGTGAGAGAGAGAGGGGTTTTAGAGTGATAGGGGTTTGAGAGAGCGAGAGAGAGCGGGTGAGAGAGAGAGGATGATGAGGGGGTGAGAGAGGGGTTGAGAGAGGAGGTTTAAGAGAGCGACAGAGCGGGTGAGAGAGAGAGGAGGATGAGGAGGGTGAGAGAGAGAGGGTGAGAGAGAGAGAGAGGGGGATGAGGGGGGTGAGAGGGAGAGGGTGAGAGAGAGGGGGTATAGAGAGAGAGGGGTTTGAGAGAGCGAGTGAGAGCGAGTGAGAGAGAGAGACGAGGAGGAGGTGAGAGAGAGAGCGGGTGGGAAAGAGGGGTTGAGAGAGAGGGCATTTGAGAGAGCGAGAGAGAGCTGTTGAGAGAGTGAGAGTGGAGGATGAGGCGCGTGAGAGAGAGAGGGTGAGAGAGGGGGTTTTTGATAGAGAGGGTGTTTGAGAGAGTGAGAGAGAGCCGGTGAGAGAGAGAGAGAGAGAGGATGAGGGGGTGAGAGACAGAGGGTGAGAGAGGGGGGTTTGAGAGAGCGAGAGAGAGCCGGTGAGAGAGAGAGAGAGAGAGAGAGAGAGAGAGAGAGAGAGAGGATGAGGGGGTGAGAGACAGAGGGTGAGAGAGAGGGGTTTTAGAGAGAGAGGGGTTTGAGAGAGCAAGAGAGAGCGGGTGAGAGAGAGAGAGAGGAGGATGAGGATTGTGAGATAGAGAGGGTGAGAGAGAAAGGGTTCAGAGAGAGAGGGTGTTTGAGAGACCGAGATAGAATGGGTGAGAGAGAGGAGGATGAGGGGGGTGAGAGAGAGAGGGTGAGAGAGAGGGATTGAGAGAGAGAGGTGGTTTGAGAGAGTGAGAGAGAGCGGGTGAGAGAGAGTGAGGAGGATGAGGAGGGTGAGAGAGAGAGGGTGAGAGCGAGGGGTTGAGAGAGAGGACGTTTGAGAGTACGAGAGAGGGGGTGAGAGAGAGAAAGGAGGATGAGGGCGGTGAGAGAGAGAGGGTGAGAGAGAGGGGTTTTAGAGAGAGAGGGGGGATTGAGAGAGCGAGAGAGTGCAGGTGAGAGGGAGAGAGGAGCATGAGGGGGTGAGAGAGAGAGAGTGAGAGAGAGGGGGTTTAGAGAGAGAGGGGGTTTGAGAGAGCGAGAGAGAGCGGGTGAGAGAGAGGAGGATGAGGGGGGTGAGAGAGGGTGCAAGCGAATGTGTTTGAAAGAGCAAGAGAGAGCGATTGAGAGAGAGGGAGGAGAATGAGGGGGGTGAGAGAGAGAGGGTGAGAGAGAGGGGTTATAGAGAGAGACGGGGTTTGAGAGAGCGATAGATGGCGGGTGAGAGAGAGAGAGGAGGATGAGACGGGTGTGAGAGTGAGAGGGTGAGAGAGGGGTTTTAGAGAGAGAGGGGTTTGAGAGAGCGAGAGAGAGCGGGTGAGAGAGATAGAGGAGGATTAGGAGGGTGAGAGACAGAGGGTGAGAGACAGGGGTTTTAGAGAGGGAGGGGGTTTGAGAGAGCGAGAGAGAGCGGGTGAGAGAGAGAGTGGAGGATGAGGGGGGTGAGAGAGAGAGGGTGAGAGAGAGGGGTTTTAGAGAGAGAGGGGTTTGAGAGAGCGGGTGAGAGAGAGAGAGAAGAGGATGAGGGGGTGAGAGAGAGGGTGAGAGAGGGGTTATAGAGAGAGACGGGGTTTGAGAGAGCGAGTGAGAGCGGGTGAGAGAGATTGAGGAGGATGGGGGGGGTGAGAGACAGAGGGTGAGAGATAGGGGTTTTAGAGAGAGAGCGGGTTTGAGAGAGTGAGAGCGGGTGAGAGAGAGAGAGGAGGATGAGGGGGTGAGAGAGAGAGGGTGAGAGAGAGGGGTTTTAGAGTGAGAAGGGGTTTGAGATAGCAAGAGAGAGCGGGTGAGGGAGAGGGAGGAGAATGAGGGGGCTGAGAGAGAGGGTGAGAGAGAGGGGTTGAGAGAGAGAGGAGGTTTGAGAGAGCGAGAGAGAGCGGGTGAGAGAGAGGAGGATGAGGGGGTGAGAGAGAGAGGGTGAGAGAGAGTGGTTGAGAGAGAGAGGGGGTTTGAGAGAGCGAGAGAGAGCGGGTGAGAGAGAGAGAGGAGAATGAGGGGGTTGAGAGAGAGGGTGAGAGAGAGGGGTTGAGAGAGAGAGGAGGTTTGAGAGAGTGAGAGAGAGTGGGTGAGAGAGATTGAGGAGGATGGGGGGTGAGAGACAGAGGGTGAGAGATAGGGGTTTTAGAGAGAGAGCGGGTTTGAGAGAGTGAGAGCGGGTGAGAGAGAGAGAGGAGGATGAGGGGGTGAGAGAGAGAGGGTGAGCTAGAGGGGTTTTAGAGTGAGAAGGGGTTTGAGATAGCAAGAGAGAGCGGGTGAGAGAGAGGGAGGAGAATGAGGGGGTTGAGAGAGAGGGTGAGAGAGAGCGGTTGAGAGAGAGAGGAGGTTTGAGAGAGCGAGAGATGGCGGGTGAGGGAGAGAGAGGAGGATGAAACGGGTGTGAGAGAGAGAGGGTGAGAGAGGGGTTTCAGAGGGAGAGGGCGTTTGCGGGAGCAAGAGAGAGCGGGTGAGAGAGACAGAGGAGGATGAGGGGGGGTGAGAGACAGAGGGTGAGAGATCGGGGTTTTAGAGAGAGAGGCGTTTTGAGAGAGCGAGAGAAAGCGAGTGAGAGAGAGAGAGAGGAGGATGAGGGGGTGAGAGAGGGAGGGTGAGAGAGAGGGGTTTAGAGAGAGGGGGGTTTGAGAGAGCGAGAGAGAGTGGATGAGAGAGAGAGGAGGATGAGGGGGTGAGAGAGAGAGGGTGAGAGAGAGGGGTTGAGAGAGCGAGGGGGTTTGAGAGAGGGAGAGAGAGCGGGTGAGAGAGAGAGAGTGGAGGATGAGGCGGTGAGAGAGAGAGGGTGAGAAAGAAGGGTTGAGAGAGAGAGGGGGTTTGAGAGAGCGAGTTAGAGCGGGTGAGAGAGACAGACGAGGATGAGAGGGGTGGGAGAGGGTGTGAGCGAAGGTGTTTGAGAGAGCAAGAGAGCGCGGGTGAGAGAGAGGGAGGAGAATGAGGGTGTGAGAGAGAGGGGTTGAGAGAGAGGGGTTGAGAGAGAGTGGATTTGAGAGAGCGAGAGAGAGCTGGTGAGAGAGAGAGGAGGATGAGGGGGTGAGAGAGGAAGGGTGAGAGAGAGAGGGGTTTAGAGAGAGAGGGGGTTTGAGAGAGCGAGAGGAGGATGAGACGGGTGTGAGAGAGAGAGGGTGAGAGAGGGGTTTCAGAGGGAGAGGGCGTTTGCGGGAGCAAGAGAGAGCGGGTGAGAGAGATAGAGGAGGATGAGTGGGGTGAGAGACAGAGGGTGAGAGATAGGGGTTTTAGAGAGAGAGGCGTTTTGAGAGAGCGAGAGAAAGCGAGTGAGAGAGAGAGAGGAGGATGAGGGGGTGAGAGAGGGAGGGTGAGAGAGAGGGGTTTAGAGAGAGAGGGGTTTTGAATGAGCGAGAGAGAGACGGGGTTTGAGAGAGCGACAGATGGCGGGTGTGAGAGAGAGAGAGGAGGATGAGACGGGTGTGAGAGAGAGAGTGTGAGAGAGAGGGGTTTTAGAGTGAGGGGGTGGTTTGAGAGAGCGAGAGAGAGCGGGTGAGAGAGAGAGAGGAGGATGAGGGGGGTGAGAGAGAGTGTTGAGAGAGCGAGAGGATGATGAGGGGGATGAGAGAGAGAGGGTGAGAGAGAGGGATTTTCGTGAGAGAGGGGGTTTGATAGAGCATGAGAGTGCGGGTGAGAGAGAGAGGAGGATGAGGGGGTGAGAGAGAGTGTGTGAGAGAGCAAGAGGACGATGAGTGCGTGAGAGAGAGGGTGTGAGAGAGGGGTTTAGAGAGAGAGGAGGTTTGAGAGAGCGAGTGAGAGCGGGTGAGAGAGAGAGGAGGAGGAGGGTGAGAGAGAGAGGGTGTGAGAGAGGGGTTGCGAGAGAGAGGTGGTTTGAGAGAGCGGGTGAGAGAGAGAGGAGGATCAAAGCAGTGAGTGAGAGAGGGTGAGAGAGAGAAGAGTAGGATGAGGGGGGTGAGAGAGAGAGGGTGAGAGAGAAGGGTTTTAGAGAGAGAGGGGGTTTGAGAGAGAGCGGGTGAGAGAGAGGAGGATGAGGGGCGTGAGAGAGAGAGGGTAAGAGAGATGGGTTGAGAGAGAGAGGGGGTTTGAGAGAGCGATAGAGAACAGGTGAGGGAGAGAGAGGAGGATGAGGGGGTAAGAGAGAGAGGGTGACAGAGCGGGTTTTAGAGAGAGACGGGGTTTGAGAGAGCGGGAGAGAGCGGGTGAGAGAGAGAGAGGAGGATGAGGGGAGTGAGAGAGAGGGTGAGAGAGAGGGTTTGAGAGAGAGAGAGAGGGTTTAAGAGAGCGGGTGAGAGAGAGGGAGGAGAATGAGGGGGGTGAAAGAGAGAGAGGGGGAGAGAGAGGGGTTGAGAGAGAGAGGGGGTTTGAGAGGGCGAGACAGAGCGGGTGAGAGAGAGAGAGGAGGATGAGAGCGGTGGGAGAGAGAGAGCGTGAGAGAAAGGGGTTGAGAGAGAGAGGGGGTGTGAGAGAGCGAGAGAGAGCGGGTGAGAGAGAGAGAGGAGGATGAGGGGGGTGAGAAAGAGAATGTGAGCGAGAGAGGTTGAGAGATAGAGGGGGTTTGAGAGAGCGAGAGAGAGCAGGTGAGAGAGAGAGAGAGGAGGATGAGGGGGTGAGAAAGAGAGGGTAAGAGAGAGGGGTTGAGAGAGCGAGACAGAGCAGGTGAGAGAGAGAGAGGAGGATGAGAGCGGTGGGAGAGAGAGAAGGTGAGAGAAAGGGTTGAGAGAGAGAGGGGGTGTGAGAGAGCGAGATAGCGGGTGAGAGAGAGAGAGGAGGATGAGGGGGGTGAGAAAGAGAAGGTGAGCGAGAGGGGTTGAGAGAGAGAGGGGGGTTTGAGAGAGCGAGAGAGAGCGGGTGAGAGCGAGAGAGGAGGATGAGGGGGTGAAAGAGAGAGAGGGGGAGAGAGAGGGGTTGAGAGAGAGAGGGGGTTTGAGAGAGCGAGGCAGAGCGGGTGAGAGAGAGAGAGGAGGATGAGAGCGGTGGGAGAGAGAGAGGGTGAGAGAAAGGGGTTGAGAGAGAGAGGGGGTGTGAGAGAGCGAGAGAGCGGGTGAGAGAGATAGAGGAGGATTGGGGCTGAGAGACAGAGGGTGAGAGACAGGGGTTTTAGAGAGGGAGGGGGTTTGAGAGAGCGAGAGAGAGCGGGTGAGATAGAGAGAGGAGTATGGGGGTGTGAGAGAGAGAGGGTGAGAGAGATTGAGGAGGATGATGGGGGGTGAGAGAGAGAGGGTGAGAGAGAGGGTATTAGAGAGAGGGGGTTTGAGAGAGCGAGAGAGAGCGGGTGAGAGAGAGAGGATGATGAGGGGTGTGAGAGAGAGAGGGGTTTTAGAGTGATAGGGGTTTGAGAGAGCGAGAGAGAGCGGGTGAGAGAGAGAGGATGATGAGGGGGTGAGAGAGGGGTTGAGAGAGGAGGTTTAAGAGAGCGACAGAGCGGGTGAGAGAGAGAGGAGGATGAGGAGGGTGAGAGAGAGAGGGTGAGAGAGAGAGAGAGGGGGATGAGGGGGGTGAGAGGGAGAGGGTGAGAGAGAGGGGGTATAGAGAGAGAGGGGTTTGAGAGAGCGAGTGAGAGCGAGTGAGAGAGAGAGACGAGGAGGAGGTGAGAGAGAGAGCGGGTGGGAAAGAGGGGTTGAGAGAGAGGGCATTTGAGAGAGCGAGAGAGAGCTGTTGAGAGAGTGAGAGTGGAGGATGAGGCGTGTGAGAGAGAGAGGGTGAGAGAGGGGGTTTTTGATAGAGAGGGTGTTTGAGAGAGTGAGAGAGAGCCGGTGAGAGAGAGAGAGAGAGAGGATGAGGGGGTGAGAGACAGAGGGTGAGAGAGGGGGGTTTGAGAGAGCGAGAGAGAGCCGGTGAGAGAGAGAGAGAGAGAGAGAGAGAGAGAGAGAGAGAGAGGATGAGGGGGTGAGAGACAGAGGGTGAGAGAGAGGGGTTTTAGAGAGAGAGGGGTTTGAGAGAGCAAGAGAGAGCGGGTGAGAGAGAGAGAGAGGAGGATGAGGATTGTGAGATAGAGAGGGTGAGAGAGAAAGGGTTCAGAGAGAGAGGGTGTTTGAGAGACCGAGATAGAATGGGTGAGAGAGAGGAGGATGAGGGGGGTGAGAGAGAGAGGGTGAGAGAGAGGGATTGAGAGAGAGAGGTGGTTTGAGAGAGTGAGAGAGAGCGGGTGAGAGAGAGTGAGGAGGATGAGGAGGGTGAGAGAGAGAGGGTGAGAGCGAGGGGTTGAGAGAGAGGACGTTTGAGAGTACGAGAGAGGGGGTGAGAGAGAGAAAGGAGGATGAGGGCGGTGAGAGAGAGAGGGTGAGAGAGAGGGGTTTTAGAGAGAGAGGGGGGATTGAGAGAGCGAGAGAGTGCAGGTGAGAGGGAGAGAGGAGCATGAGGGGGTGAGAGAGAGAGAGTGAGAGAGAGGGGGTTTAGAGAGAGAGGGGGTTTGAGAGAGCGAGAGAGAGCGGGTGAGAGAGAGGAGGATGAGGGGGGTGAGAGAGGGTGCAAGCGAATGTGTTTGAAAGAGCAAGAGAGAGCGATTGAGAGAGAGGGAGGAGAATGAGGGGGGTGAGAGAGAGAGGGTGAGAGAGAGGGGTTATAGAGAGAGACGGGGTTTGAGAGAGCGATAGATGGCGGGTGAGAGAGAGAGAGGAGGATGAGACGGGTGTGAGAGTGAGAGGGTGAGAGAGGGGTTTTAGAGAGAGAGGGGTTTGAGAGAGCGAGAGAGAGCGGGTGAGAGAGATAGAGGAGGATTAGGAGGGTGAGAGACAGAGGGTGAGAGACAGGGGTTTTAGAGAGGGAGGGGGTTTGAGAGAGCGAGAGAGAGCGGGTGAGAGAGAGAGTGGAGGATGAGGGGGGTGAGAGAGAGAGGGTGAGAGAGAGGGGTTTTAGAGAGAGAGGGGTTTGAGAGAGCGGGTGAGAGAGAGAGAGAAGAGGATGAGGGGGTGAGAGAGAGGGTGAGAGAGGGGTTATAGAGAGAGACGGGGTTTGAGAGAGCGAGTGAGAGCGGGTGAGAGAGATTGAGGAGGATGGGGGGGGTGAGAGACAGAGGGTGAGAGATAGGGGTTTTAGAGAGAGAGCGGGTTTGAGAGAGTGAGAGCGGGTGAGAGAGAGAGAGGAGGATGAGGGGGTGAGAGAGAGAGGGTGAGAGAGAGGGGTTTTAGAGTGAGAAGGGGTTTGAGATAGCAAGAGAGAGCGGGTGAGGGAGAGGGAGGAGAATGAGGGGGCTGAGAGAGAGGGTGAGAGAGAGGGGTTGAGAGAGAGAGGAGGTTTGAGAGAGCGAGAGAGAGCGGGTGAGAGAGAGGAGGATGAGGGGGTGAGAGAGAGAGGGTGAGAGAGAGTGGTTGAGAGAGAGAGGGGGTTTGAGAGAGCGAGAGAGAGCGGGTGAGAGAGAGAGAGGAGAATGAGGGGGTTGAGAGAGAGGGTGAGAGAGAGGGGTTGAGAGAGAGAGGAGGTTTGAGAGAGTGAGAGAGAGTTGGTGAGAGAGATTGAGGAGGATGGGGGGTGAGAGACAGAGGGTGAGAGATAGGGGTTTTAGAGAGAGAGCGGGTTTGAGAGAGTGAGAGCGGGTGAGAGAGAGAGAGGAGGATGAGGGGGTGAGAGAGAGAGGGTGAGCTAGAGGGGTTTTAGAGTGAGAAGGGGTTTGAGATAGCAAGAGAGAGCGGGTGAGAGAGAGGGAGGAGAATGAGGGGGTTGAGAGAGAGGGTGAGAGAGAGCGGTTGAGAGAGAGAGGAGGTTTGAGAGAGCGAGAGATGGCGGGTGAGGGAGAGAGAGGAGGATGAAACGGGTGTGAGAGAGAGAGGGTGAGAGAGGGGTTTCAGAGGGAGAGGGCGTTTGCGGGAGCAAGAGAGAGCGGGTGAGAGAGACAGAGGAGGATGAGGGGGGGTGAGAGACAGAGGGTGAGAGATCGGGGTTTTAGAGAGAGAGGCGTTTTGAGAGAGCGAGAGAAAGCGAGTGAGAGAGAGAGAGAGGAGGATGAGGGGGTGAGAGAGGGAGGGTGAGAGAGAGGGGTTTAGAGAGAGAGGGGTTTTGAATGAGCGAGAGAGAGACGGGGTTTGAGAGAGCGACAGATGGCGGGTGTGAAAGAGAGAGAGGAGGATGAGACGGGTGTGAGAGAGAGAGTGTGAGAGAGAGGGGTTTTAGAGTGAGGGGGTGGTTTGAGAGAGCGAGAGAGAGCGGGTGAGAGAGAGAGAGGAGGATGAGGGGGGTGAGAGAGAGTGTTGAGAGAGCGAGAGGATGATGAGGGGGGTGAGAGAGAGAGGTTGAGAGAGAGGGATTTTCGTGAGAGAGGGGGTTTGATAGAGCATGAGAGTGCGGGTGAGAGAGAGAGAGGAGGATGAGGGGGTGAGAGAGAGTGTGTGAGAGAGCAAGAGGACGATGAGTGGGTGAGAGAGAGGGTGTGAGAGAGGGGTTTAGAGAGAGAGGAGGTTTGAGAGAGCGAGAGAGAGCGGGTGAGAGAGAGAGGAGGAGGAGGGTGAGAGAGAGAGAGGGTGAGAGAGAGGGGTTGCGAGAGAGTGGTGGTTTGAGAGAGCGGTTGAGAGAGAGAGGAGGATGAAGGCAGTGAGTGAGAGAGGGTGAGAGAGAGAAGAGGAGGATGAGGGGGTGAGAGAGAGAGGGTGAGAGAGAAGGGTTTTAGAGAGAGAGGGGTTTGAGAGAGAGCGGGTGAGAGAGAGGAGGATGAGGGGCGTGAGAGAGAGAGGGTAAGAGAGATGGGTTGAGAGAGAGAGGGGGTTTGAGAGTGGGAGAGAGAACAGGTGAGCGAGAGAGAGGAGGATGAGGGGGGTGAGAGAGAGAGGGTGAGAGAGCGGGTTTTAGAGAGAGACGGGGTTTTGAGAGAGCGGGAGAGAGCGCGTGAGAGAGAGAGGAGGATGAGGGGAGTGAGAGAGAGAGGGTGAGAGAGAGGGGTTGAGAGAGAGGGGGTTTAAGAGAGCGGGTGAGAGAGAGGGAGGAGAATGAGGGGGTGAAAGAGAGAGAGGGGGAGAGAGAGGGGTTGAGAGAGAGAGGGGGTTTGAGAGAGCGAGACAGAGCGGGTGAGAGAGAGAGGAGGATGAGAGCGGTGGGAGAGAGAGAGGGTGAGAGAAAGAGGTTGAGAGAGAGAGGGGGTGTGAGAGAGCGAGAGAGAGCGGGTGAGAGAGAGAGAGGAGGATGAGGGGGGTGAGAAAGAGAATGTGAGCGAGAGAGGTTGAGAGATAGAGGGGGTTTGAGAGAGCGAGAGAGAGCAGGTGAGAGAGAGAGTGGACGATGAGGGGGTGAGAAAGAGAGGGTGAGAGAAAGGGGTTGAGAGAGCGAGACAGAGCAGGTGAGAGAGAGAGAGGAGGATGAGAGCGGGGGGAGAGAGAGAAGGTGAGAGAAAGGGGTTGAGAGAGAGAGGGGGTGTGAGAGAGCGAGAGAGCGGGTGAGAGAGAGAGAGGAGGATGAGGGGGGTGAGAAAGAGAAGGTGAGCGAGAGGGGTTGAGAGAGAGGGGGGTTTGAGAGAGCGAGAGAGAGCGGGTGAGAGCGAGAGAGGAGGATGAGGGGGGTGTGAGAGAGAGAGGGTGAGAGAGGGGGGTTGAGAGAGAGAGGGGGTTTAAGAGAGCGGGTGAGAGAGAGGGAGGAAAATGAGGGGGGTGAAAGAGAGAGAGGGGGAGAGAGAGGGGTTGAGAGAGAGAGGGGGTTTGAGAGAGCGAGACAGAGCGGGTGAGAGAGAGAGAGAGGAGGATGAGAGCGGTGGGAGAGAGAGAGGGTGAGAGAAAGGGGGTTGAGAGAGAGATGGGGTGTGAGAGCGCGAGAGAGAGCGGGTGAGAGAGAGAGAGGAGGATGAGGGGGGTGAGAAAGAGAAGGTGAGCGAGAGGGGTTGAGAGATAGAGGGGGTTTGAGAGAGCGAGAGAGAGCAGGTGAGAGAGAGAGAGGAGGATGAGGGCGTGAGAAAGAGAGGGTGAGAGAGAGGGGTTGAGAGAGCGAGACAGAGCAGGTGAGAGAGAGAGGAGGATGAGAGCGGTGGGAGAGAGAGAGGGTGAGAGAAAGGGGTTGAGAGAGAGAGGGGGTGTGAGAGAGCGAGAGAGCGGGTGAGAGAGATAGAGGAGGATTGGGGGCTGAGAGACAGAGGCTGAGAGACAGGGGTTTTAGAGAGGGAGGGGGTTTGAGAGAGCGAGAGAGAGCGGGTGAGAGAGAGAGGAGGATGAGGGGGTGGGAAAGAGAGGGTGAGAGAGAGGGGTTGAGAGAGAGGGGGGGTTTGAGAGAGCGAGAGAGCGTGGGTGAGAGAGAGAGGAGGATGAGGGGGGTGAGAGAGAAAGGTTGAGAGATGGCGGTTTTAGAGAGAGAGTGGGTTTGAGAGAGCGAGAGAAAGCGGGTGAGAGCGAGAGAGAGGATGAGGGGGGTGAGAAAGAGAAGGTGAGCGAGAGGGGTTGAGAGAAAGAGGGGGGTTTGAGAGAGCGAGAGAGAGCGGGTGAGAGAGAGAGAGGAGGATGAGGGGGGTGAGAGTTAGAGGGTGAGAGAGGGGTTTTAGAGTGAGGGGGTGGTTTGAGAGAGCGTGTGTGAGAGCGTGTGAGAGAGAGGAGGATGAGGGGGGTGAGAGACAGTGTTGAGAGAGCGAGAGGATGATGAGGGGGGTGAGAGAGAGAGGGTGAGAGAGAGGGGTTTAGTGAGAGAGGGGGTTGGATAGAGCGTGAGAGTGCGGGTGTGAGAGAGAGAGGAGGATGAGGGGCGAGAGAGAGAGAGGGTGAGAGAGAGGGATTTTAGAGAGAGAGGGGGTTTGAGAGAGAGCAGGTGAGAGAGAGGAGGGTGAGGGGCGTGAGAGACAGAAGGTGAGAGAGATGGGTTGAGAGAGAGAGGTGGTTTGAGAGAACAAGAGATACTGGGTGAGAGATAGAGAGGAGGATGAGGGGGGTGAGAGAGAGAGGGTGAGAACAAGGGGTTGAGAGAGAGGACGTTTGAGAGTACAGGAGAGTGGGTGAGAGAGAGAGAGGAGGATGAGGGCGGTGAGAGAGAGGGTGAGAGAGAGGGGTTTAAGAGAGAGAAGGGGTTTGAGATAGCAAGAGAGAGCGGGTGAGAGAGTGCGAGGAGGATGAGGGGGTGAGAGAGAGAGGTTGAGAGAGAGGGGTTGAGAGAGAGAGGGGGTTTGAGAGAGCGAGTTAGAGCGGGTGAGAGAGAGAGATGAGGATGAGGGGTGTGAGAGAGGGTGTGAGAGAAGGTGTTTGAGAGAGCAAGAGAGAGCGGGTGAGAGAGAGGGAGGAGAATGAGGGGGTGAGAGAGATTGAGAGAGAGGGGTTGAGAGAGAGAGGGGGTTTGAGAGAGCGAGAGAGAGCGGGTGAGAGAGAGGAGGATGAGGGGGTGAGAGAGAGAGAGGGTGAGAGAGAGTGGTTGAGAGAGAGAGGGGGTTTGAGAGAGCGAGAGAGCGGGTGAGAGAGAGATAGGAGGATGAGGGGGTGAGAGAGGGAGGGTGAGAGAGAGGGGTTTAGAGAGAGAGGGGTTTTGAGAGAGCGAGAGAGAGCGGGTGAGAGAGACAGAGAGAAGAGGATCAGGGGGATGAGAGAGAGGGTGAGAGAGAGGGGTTATAGAGAGAGACGGGGTTTGAGAGAGCGAGAGATGGCGGGTGAGAGAGAGAGAGAGGAGGATGAGACGGGTGTGAGAGAGAGAGGGTGAGAGAGGGGTTTCAGAGAGAGAGGGGGTTTGCGGGAGCAAGAGAGAGTGGGTGAGAGAGATAGAGGAGGATGAGGGGGGTGAGATACAGAGGGTGAGAGATAGGGGTTTTAGAGAGAGAGGGGTTTTGAGAGAGCGAGAGAAAGCGGGTGAGAGAGAGAGGCGGATGAGAGGGGTGAGAGAGAGGGGTTTTGGAGAGAGAGGGGTTTGAGGGAGCGAGAGAGCGCGGGTGAGAGAGAGAGAGGAGGATGAGGGGGGTGAGAGAGAGAGTGTGAGAGAGAGGGGTTTTAGAGTGAGGGGGTGGTTTGAGAGAGCGAGAGAGAGCGGGTGAGAGAGAGAGAGAGAGGAGGATGAGGGGGGTGAGAGAGAGTGTTGAGAGAGCGAGAGGATGATGGGGGGTTGAGAGAGAGCGGGTGAGAGAGAGGGGTTTTAGTGAGAGAGGGGGTTTGATAGAGCATGAGAGTGCGGGTGAGAGAGAGAGAGGAGGATGAGGGGGTGAGAGAGTGTGTGAGAGAGCAAGAGGACGATGAGTGGGTGAGAGAGAGGGTGTGAGAGAGAGGTTTAGAGAGAGAGGAGGTTTGAGAGAGCGAGATAGAGCGGGTGAGAGAGAGAGGAGGAGGAGGGTGAGAGAGAGGGTGAGAGAGAGGGGTTGCAAGAGAGAGGTGGTTTGAGAGAGCGGGTGAGAGAGAGAGAGCTGGATGAAGGCAGTGAGTGAGAGAGGGTGAGAGAGAGAAGAGGAGGATGAGGGGGTGAGAGAGAGAGGGTGAGAGAGAAGGGTTTTAGAGAGAGAGGGGGTTTGAGAGAGAGCGGGTGAGAGAGAGGAGGATGAGGGGCTTGAGAGAGAGAGGGTGAGAGAGATGGGTTGAGAGAGAGAGGGGGTTTGAGAGAGCGAGAGAGAATAGGTGAGGGGGAGAGAGGAGGATGAGGGGGGTGAGAGTGAGAGGGTGAGAGAGAGGGTTTTAGAGAGAGACGGGGTTTTAGAGAGCGCGTGAGAGCAGGTGAGAGAGAGAGGAGGATGAGGGGAGTGAGAGAGAGAGGGTGAGAGAGAGGGGTTGAGAGAGAGAGGGGGTTTAAGAGAGCGGGTGAGAGAGAGGGAGGCGGATGAGGGGGGTGAAAGAGAGAGAGGGTGAGAGAGACGGGTTGAGAGAGAGGGGATTTGAGAGAGCGAGACAGCGCAGGTGAGAGAGAGAGAGGAGGATGAGAGCGGTGGGAGGGAGAGAGGGTGAGAGAAAGTGGTTGAGAGAGATAGGGGGTGTGAGAGAGCGAAAGAGAGCGGGTGAGAGAGAGAGGAAAATGAGAGGGTGAGAAAGAGAAGGTGAGCGAGAGGGGTTGAGAGAGAGGGGGGGTTTGAGAGAGCGAGAGAAAGCAGGTGAGAGAGAGAGGAGGATGAGGGGGTGAGAAAGAGAGGGTGAGAGAGAGGGGTTGAGAGAGCGAGACAGAGCAGGTGAGAGAGAGAGGAGGATGAGGGGGGTGAGAAAGAGAAGGTGAGCGAGAGGGGTTGAGAGAGAGAGGGGGTTTGAGAGAGCAGGTGAAAGAGTGAGCGGAGGATGAGGGGGGTGAGAGAGAGGGGGTGAGAGAGGGTGGTTTTAGTGAGAGAGGGGGTTTGAGACAGCGAGAGAGAGCAGGTGAGAGAGAGTGAGGAGGGTGAGGGGGTGAGAGAGAAAGGGTGAGAGAGAGGGGTTTTAGAGAGAGGGGGTTTGAGAGAGCGAGAGAGCGGGTGAGAGATAGAGGAGGATGAGGGGGTGAGAAAGAGAGGGTGAGAGAGAGGGTTTGAGAGGGAGAGGGGGTTTGAGAGAGCGAGAGAAAGCGGGTGAGAGAGAGAGGAGGATGAGGGGGGTGAGAGACCGAGGGTGGGAGAGAGGGGTTATGGAGAGAGAGGAGGATGAGGTGGGTGAGAGAGAGTGTTGAGAGAGCGAGAGGATGATGAGGGGGTGAGAGAGAGTTTGAGAGAGATGGGTTTTAGTGAGTGAGGGGGTTTGATAGAGCGTGAGAGTGCGAGTGTGAGAGAGAGAGGAGGATGAGGGGGGTGAGAGAGAGAGGGTGAGAGAGAGGGGTTTTAGTGAGAGAGGGGGTTTGATGGAGCGTGAGAGTGCGGGTGTGAGAGAGAGAGGAGGATGAGGGGCGTGAGAGAGAGAGGGTGAGAGAGAGGGGTTTTAGTGAGAGAGGGGGTTTGATAGAGCGTGAGAGTGCGGGTGTGAGAGAGAGAGGAGGATGAGGGGCGTGAGAGAGAGAGAGGGTGAGCGAGAGGGGTTTTAGAGAGAGAGGGGGTTTGAGAGAGCGGGTGAGAGAGAGGAGGATGAGGGTGCGTGAGAGAGATGGGTTGAGAGGGAGGTGGCTTGAGAGAGCGAGAGAGAATGGGTGAGAGAGAGCGAGGAGGATGAGTGGGGTGTGAGAGAGAGAGGGTGAGAGAGAGGGGTTGAGAGAGAGAGGTGGTTTGAGAGAGTGAGAAAGCGGGTGAGAGAGAGTGAGGAGGATGTGGGGGGTGATAGAGAGGGTGAGAGCGAGGGGTTGAGAGAGAGGACGTTTGAGAGTACAAGAGAGTGGGTGAGAGAGAGAGAGGTGGATGAGGGCGGTGAGAGAGAGGGTGAGAGAGAGGGGTTTTAGAGAGAGAGGGGTTTGAGAGAGCGAGAGAGTGCTGGTGAGAGGGAGAGAGGAGCATGAGGGGGTGAGAGAGAGAGAGTGAGAGAGAGGGGGTTTAGAGAGAGAGGGGTTTGAGAGAGCGAGAGAGTGCTGGTGAGAGGGAGAGAGGAGCATGAGGGGGTGAGAGAGAGAGAGTGAGAGAGAGGGGGTTTAGAGAGAGAGGGGGTTTGAGAGAGGGAGAGAGAGCGGGTGAGAGAGAGAGAGTGGAGGATGAGGCGGTGAGAGAGAGAGGGTGAGAAAGAAGGTTTGAGAGAGAGAGGGGGTTTGAGAGAGCGAGTTAGAGCGGGTGAGAGAGACAGACGAGGATGAGAGGGGTGAGAGAGGGTGTGAGCGAAGGTGTTTGAGAGAGCAAGAGAGAGCGGGTGAGAGAGAGGGAGGAGAATGAGGGTGTGAGAGAGAGGGTGAGAGAGAGGGGTTGAGAGAGAGTGGATTTGAGAGAGCGAGAGAGAGCTGGTGAGAGAGAGAGAGGAGGATGAGGGGGTGAGAGAGGGAGGGTGAGAGAGAGAGGGGTTTAGAGAGAGAGGGGGTTTGAGAGAGCGAGAGATGGCGGGTGAGAGAGAGAGAGGAGGATGAGACGGGTGTGAGAGAGAGAGGGTAAGAGAGGGGTTTCAGAGGGAGAGGGCGTTTGCGGGAGCAAGAGAGAGCGGGTGAGAGAGATAGAGGAGGATGAGTGGGGTGAGAGACAGAGGGTGAGAGATAGGGGTTTTAGAGAGAGAGGCGTTTTGAGAGAGCGAGAGAAAGCGAGTGAGAGAGAGAGGAGGATGAGGGGGTGAGAGAGGGAGGGTGAGAGAGAGGGGTTTAGAGAGAGAGGGGTTTTGAATGAGCGAGAGAGAGACGGGGTTTGTGAGAGTGACAGATGGCGGGTGTGAGAGAGAGAGAGGAGGATGAGACGGGTGTGAGAGAGAGAGTGTGAGAGAGAGGGGTTTTAGAGTGAGGGGGTGGTTTGAGAGAGCGAGAGAGAGCGGGTGAGAGAGAGAGAGGAGGATGAGGGGGTGAGAGAGAGAGGGTGAGAGAGAGGCGTTGAGAGAGAGGGGGTTTGAGGGAGCGAGAGAGAGCGTGTGAGAGAGAGGGGAGGATGAGGGGGGTGAGAGAGGGAGCGTGAGAGAGAGGGGTCTAGAGAGAGGGGGTTTCAGAGAGCGAGAGAGAGCGGGTGAGAGAGAGAGGAGGAGGAGGAGGGGGTGAGAGAGAGAGTGTGAGAGAGAGGGGTTTTAGAGAGAGAGGGATTTGAGAGAGAGCAGGTGAGAGAGAGGAGGATGAGGGGCGTGAGAGAGAGAAGGTGGGAGAGATGGGTTGAGAGAGCTAGGTGGTTTGAGAGAGCGAGAGAGAATGGGTGAGAGAGAGAGAGGAGGATGAGGGGGGTGAGAGAGAGAGGGTGAGAGCAAGGGGTTGAGAGAGAGGACGTTTGAGAGTACAGGAGAGTGGGTGAGAGAGAGAGAGGAGGATGAGGGCGGTGAGAGAGAGAGGGTGAGAGAGAGGGGTTTTAGAGAGAGAAGGGGTTTGAGATAGCAAGAGAGAGCGGGTGAGAGAGTGCGAGGAGGATGAGGGGGTGAGAGAGAGAGGTTGAGAGAGAGGGGTTGAGAGTGAGGGGGGGTTTGAGAGAGCGAGTTAGAGCGGGTGAGAGAGAGAGAGGAGGATGAGGGGAGTGAGAGAGGGTGTGAGAGAAGGTGTTTGAGAGAGCAAGAGAGAGCGGGTGAGAGAGAGGGAGGAGAATGAGGGGGGAGAGAGAGACATTGAGAGAGAGGGGTTGAGAGAGAGAGGGGGTTTGAGAGAGCGAGAGAGAGCGGGTGAGAGAGAGGAGGATGAGGGGGTGAGAGAGAGGTTGAGAGAGAGGGGTTGAGAGAGAGGATGTTTGAGGGAGCGAGAGAGCGGGTGAGAGAGAGAGGAGGATGAGGGGGTGAGAGAGGGAGGGTGAGAGAGAGGGGTTTAGAGAGAGAGGGGTTTTGAGAGAGCGAGAGAGCGAGTGAGAGAGACAGAGAGAAGAGGATCAGGGGGATGAGAGAGAGGGTGAGAGAGAGGGGTTATAGAGAGAGACGGGGTTTGAGAGAGCGAGAGATGGCGGGTGAGAGAGAGAGAGGAGGATGAGACGGGTGTGAGAGAGAGAGGGTGAGAGAGGGGTTTCAGAGAGAGAGGGGGTTTGCGGGAGCAAGAGAGAGTGGGTGAGAGAGATAGAGGAGGATGAGAGGGGTGAGATACAGAGGGTGAGAGATAGGGGTTTTAGAGAGAGAGGGGTTTTGAGAGAGCGAGAGAAAGCGGGTGAGAGAGAGAGGATGATGAGGGGGGTGAGAGAGAGGGGTTTTGGAGAGAGAGTGGTTTGAGGGAGCGAGAGAGCGCGGGGGAGAGAGAGAGAGAGGAGGATGAGGGGGGTGAGAGAGAGAAGGTGAGAGAGATGGGTTGAGAGAGAGAGGTGGTTTGAGAGAGCGAGAGAGAATGGGTGAGATAGAGAGAGGGGGATGAGGGGGGTGTGAGAGAGAGGGGTTTTAGAGTGAGGGGGTGGTTTGAGAGAGCGAGGGAGACCGGGTGAGAGAGAGAGTGTTGAGAGAGCGAGAGGACGATGAGTGGGTGAGAGAGAGGGTGTGAGAGAGGGGTTTAGAGAGAGAGGAGGTTTGAGAGAGCGAGAGAGAGCGGGTGAGAGGGAGAGGAGGAGGAGGGGCGTGAGAGAGAGAAGGTGAGAGAGATGGGTTGAGAGAGAGAGGTGGTTTGAGAGAGCGAGAGAGAATGGGTGAGAGAGAGAGAGGGGGATGAGGGGGGTGTGAGAGAGAGAGGGTGAGAGAGAGGGGTTGAGAGAGAGAGGTGGTTTGTGAGAGTGAGAGAGCGGGTGAGAGAGAGTGAGGAGGATGAGGGGGGGTGAGAGAGAGAGGGTGAGAGCGAGGGGTTGAGAGAGAGGACGTTTGAGAGTACAAAAGAGTGGGTGAGAGAGAGAGAGGAGGATGAGGGGGATGAGAGAGAGAGGGTGCGAGAGAGGGGTTGAGAGAGAGGGGATTTGAGAGAGCGAGCGAGCGAGAGAGCGCAGGTGAGACAGGGGGAGGAGGATGAGGGCGGTGAGAGAGAGAGTGTGAGAGAGAGAGAGGATGAGGGGGTGAGAGAGAGAGGGCCAGAGAGAGGGGTTTTGGGGAGAGACAGGGTTTGAGAGAACGAGAGAGAGTGGGTGAGAGAGAGTAGGATGAGGGGCGTGAGAGAGGGGTGAGAGAGAGGTGTTGAGAGAGAGGGGGTTTGAGAGAGCGTGTGAGAGCGAGGGAGAGAGAGACGAGGATGAGGGGGTGAGAGAGGGTGTGAGAGAGAGAGGGTTTAGAGAGAGAAAGGGTTTGAGAGAGCGAGAGAGCGCGGGTGAGAGAGAGAGAGGAGGATGTGTGGGGTGAGAGAGAGGGTGAGAGAGAGGGGTTTTAAAGAGAGAGGGGATTTGAGAGAGCGAGAGAGCGCGGGTGAGAGAGAGAGAGGAGGATGAGGGGGGTGAGAGAGAGAGGGTGAGAGAGAGGGGGTTTAGAGAGAGAAAGTGTTTGGGAGAGCAAGAGAGAGCGGGTGAGAGAGAGAGAGGAGGATGAGGGGGATGAGAGAGAGAGGGTGCGAGAGAGGGGTTGAGAGAGAGGGGATTTGAGAGAGCTAGAGAGCGCGGGTGAGACAGGGGGAGGAGGATGAGGGCAGTGAGAGAGAGAGAGTGTGAGAGAGAGAGAGGATGAGGGGGGTGAGAGAGAGAGGGCCAGAGAGAGGGGTTTTGGAGAGAGAGAGGGTTTGAGAGAACGAGACAGAATGGGTGAGAGAGAGTAGGATGAGGGGCGTGAGAGAGTTTTGAGTGAGAGGTGTTGAGAGAGAGAGGGGGTTTGAGAGAGCGAGTGAGAGCGGGGGAGAGAGAGACGAGGATGAGGGGGTGAGAGAGGGTGTGAGAGAAAGGGGGTTTAGAGAGAGAAAGGGTTTGAGAGAGTGCGGGTGAGAGAGAGAGAGGAGGATGTGTGGTGTGAGAGAGAGGGTGAGAGAGAGGGGGTTTAGAGAGAGAAAGGGTTTGAGAGAGCAAGAGAGAGCGGGTGAGAGAGCGGGAGGAGGATGAGGGGGGGGGTGAAAGAGAGAGGGTGAGAGAGAGGGGTTGAGAGAGAGGGGGTTTGAGAGAGCGAGTGAGAGCGGGTGAGAGAGAGATGAGGATGAGGGGTGTGAGAGAGGGTGTGAGAGTAGGTGTTTGAGAGAGCAAGAGAGAGCGGGTGAGAGAGAGGGTAGAGAATGAGGGGGGTGAGAGAGAGAGGGTGAGAGAGAGGGGTTGAGAGAGAGAGGCGGTTTGAGAGAGCGAGAGAGCGGGTGAGAGAGAGAGAGACGAGGATGAGGGGGGTGAGAGAGGGTATGAGAAAATGTGTTTGAGCGAGCAAGAGAGAGCGGGTGAGAGAGAGGGAGGAGAATGAGAGGGGTGAGAGAGAGAGGGTGAGAGAGAGGGGTTGAGAGAGAGGGGGTTTGAGAGAGCGAGAGAGCGGGTGAGAGTGAGAGAGGTGGAGGAGGGGGGTGAGAGAGAGAGGGTGAGAGAGAGGGGTTATAGAGAGAGACGGGGTTTGAGAGACCGAGAGATAGCGGGTGAGAGAGACAGAGGAGGATGAGAGGGGTGTGAGAGAGAGAGGGTGCGAGAGAGGGGTTTTAGAGAGAGAGGGGGTTTGAGAGAGTGAGAGAGCACGGGTGAGAGAGAGAGAGGAGGGTGAGGAGGGGTGAGAGAGAGAGGGTGAGAGAGAGGGGTTTTAGAGAGAGAGGGTGTTTGAGAGAACGAGGGAGAGCTGGTGAGAGAGAGAGAGGAGGATGAGGGGGGTGGGAGAGAGAGGGTGAGAGAGAGGGGTTGAGAGAGAGAGGGGGTTTAAGAGAGCGAGAGAGAGAGCGGGTGAGAGAGTGAGGAGGAGGATGAGGGGGGTGAAAGAGATAGAGGGTGAGAGAGAGGGGTTTTAGAGAGGGGGTGTTTGAGGGATCGAGAGAGTGTGTGAGAGCGAGAGAGGAGGATGAGGGGGGTGAGAGGGAGGTTGAGAGAGGGGTTTTAGAGAGAGAGGGGTTTGAGAGAGCGAGAGAGAGCGGTTGAGGGAGAGAGAGGAGGATTAGGGGGGTGAGAGAGCGAGGGTGAGAGAGGGGTTTTAGAGTGAGGGGGTGGTTTGAGAGAGCGTGTGTGAGAGCGTGTGAGAGAGAGGAGGATGAGGGGGGTGAGAGACAGTGTTGAGAGAGCGAGAGGATGATGAGGGGGGTGAGAGAGAGAGGGTGAGAGAGAGGGGTTTAGTGAGAGAGGGGGTTGGATAGAGCGTGAGAGTGCGGGTGTGAGAGAGGATGAGGGGGTGAGAGAGAGGGTGAGAGAGAGGGGTTTTGAGAGAGTGAGAGAGCGCGGGTGAGAGAGAGAGAGGAGGATGAGGGGGATGAGAGAGAGAGAGGGTGAGAGAGACGGGGTTTAGAGAGAGAAAGGGTTTGAGAGAGCAAGAGAGAGCGGGTGAGAGCGCGGGAGGAGGATGAGGGGGGTGAGAGAGCGAGGGTGAGAGAGAGGGGTTTTAGAGAGAGGGGTTTGAGAGAGCGAGAGAGCGCGGGTGAGGGAGAGAGAGGAGGATGGGGGGGTGAGAGAGAGGGTTGAGAGAGAGATGGGGTTTGAGAGAGCGAGAGATCGCGGGTGACAGAGAGAGAGGAGGATGAGGGGGTTGTGAGAGAGGGGCGTTGAGAGAGAGGGGTTTTAGATAGAGAGGGGGTTTGAGAGTGCGAGAGAGCGTGGGTGAGAGAGAGAGAGGAGGATGAGGTGGGTGAGAGAGAGGGTGAGAGAGAGGGGTTTTAGTGAGAGAGGGGGTTTGATAGATCGTGAGAGTGCGGGTGAGAGAGAGAGAGGAGGATGAGGGGGGTGAGAGAGAGGGATTTTAGAGAGAGGGGTTTTGAGAGATCGAGAGAGAGAGGGTGAGAGAGAGGAGGATGAGGGGGGTGAGAGAGAGAGGGTGAGAGAGAGCGGTTTTAGTGAGAGAGGGGGTTTGATAGATCGTGAGAGTGCGGGTCAGAGAGAGAGAGAGGAGGATGAGGTGGGTGAGAGAGAGAGAGTGAGAGAGAGAGGGGTTTTAAAGAGAGGGGGTTTGAAAGAGCGAGAGAGCGGGTGAGAGAGAGAGAGAGGAGGATGAGGAGGGTGAGAGCGATTGTGTGAGAGAGCGAGAGGATGATGAGGGGGTGAGAGAGAGAGTGTGAGATAAAGGGGTTTTAGAGAGAGGGGGCTTGAGAGAGCGGGTGAGATAGAGGAGGATGAGAGGCGTGAGAGAGAGGGTGAGAGAGAGGGTTTGAGAGAGAGAGGGGTTTTGAGAGAGCGAAAGAGCGCGGGTGAGATAGAGAGAGGAGGATGAGGGGTGAGAGAGAGAGGGTGAGAGAGAAGGGTTGAGAGAGAGAGGGTGTTTGAGAGAGCGAGAGAGAGCGGCTGAGAGAGAGAGGAGTAGGAGGGTGGTGAGAGAGAGAGGGTGAGAGAGAGGGGTTGCGAGAGAGAAGGGGTTTGAGAGAGCGAGTAAGAGAGGATGAGAGAGAGAGAGAGGAGGATGAGGGGAGTGAGAAAGAGAAAGTGAGAGAGGGGTTTTGGAGACAGAGAGGGTGTGAGAAGGAGGGAGAGGGGATGAGAACGAGACAGTGAGAGAGAGAGGGGTTATGAGAGAGGGGTGAGGGAGAGCGGGTGAGAGTGAGAGGGGGTTAAAGCGAGCCGGGTGAGAAGGACGGAGAGGGGATTAGAAAGAGACAGAAAGAGGGGTGGGAGAGAGGGAGGGTGTGTGTGAGTGTATGTGAGAGAGAGAGTGAAAGAGGAAGGTGAGAGAGAGGGGAATAAGAATAAGAGAGATTGGGGTGCGAGAGAGAGAGAGGGGTGACAGAGAGAGAGGGTGAGAGGGTGAGAGAAGGAGTGAGGTGAGGGAGAGTGAGGGGGTTGAGAGATGGGGGTTGTGAGATGGGAGTGAGAGAGGGGTATGAGAGAGAGAGGTGGTGAGAAAGATGGGCTGAGACAGATGGGGTGAGAGAGGGGGTGCGAGAGAAAGCGGGTGAGACAGAGAGGCGGTGAGAGTGATAGGGGGTGAGAGAGAGGGGGTGAGAGAGGGGAAGTGAGAGAGGGGTTTGGGAGAGAGAGAGGGGAGAGAGAGGGGTGAGTGGGGTGTTGAGAGAGAGGGGCAGTGAGAGAGAGTGGGTGGAAAGAGGGAGTGAGAAAGGGAGGGGGTGAGAGAGCGGGGTGAGAGAGGGGTGAGAGAGAGAGTGAGAGAGAGAGTGGGGGTGAATGAGAGGGGATGAGAGAGATAGGGGGTGAGAGAAAGGGGAGTGTGGGGGGTGGAGTGAGAGAGAGGGGCGCTGAGAGAGAGGGGCGGTGAGAGAGCGGGGTGAGAGAAAGGGGTGAGAGAGAGAGTGAGAGTGGCGGTGAGAGAGAAGGGATGAGAGAGAGGGAGAGAGGTGGGTGAGAGAAAGGGGAGTGTGAGAGGGGGTTGAGAGAGAGGGACGGTGAGAGAGAGTGGGGTGAGAGAGAGAGGTGTGAGAGAGAGAAGGGTGAGAGAGAGAGTGAGAGAAGTGGGGCTGAGAGAGAGGGGATGAGAGAGAGAGGGGGGTGAAAGAAAGGGGAGTGAGAGAGAGGGGCGGTGAGAGAGCGGGGTGAGAGAGAGAAGGGTGAGAGAGAAAAGGGTGAGATAGAGAGTGAGAGAGAGAGTGGGGCTGAGAGAGAGAGGGAAAGTGAATGAGACGGGGTGGGAGGGGGTGGGAGAGAGAGGGGGAGAGGGGGAGAGAGGGGGCGTGAGAGAGAGGGGAGAGAGACAGACAGAGGGGTAAAAGAGAGATGGAGTGAGAAAGAGAGCGGGTGAGACAGAGGGGGTGAGAGAGAGAGAGAGAGGGGTGAGAGAGAGAGAGGGGGAGAGAGAGTGACGGGTTGAGAGAGGGAAGAGAGTGAGGGAGAGGAGTGAGAGAGAGGGGTTGAGAGAGAGGGATCGAGAGAGAGGGGGATGAGAGAGAGGGGGAAGAGAGAGAGGGATGAGAGAGGGGGAGGTTGAGAGAGACGGTGTGAGAGAGAATGGGGTTCGAGAGAGACAGGGTGGGAGAGCGATGGGGATGGGAGAGAGAGGGGTGAGAGAGAGAGAAGGATGAGAGAGAGAGAGGGTGAGAGAGAGTGGGTGGGAGAGAGGGGTGAGAGAGAGTGGGTGGGAGAGAGAGAGGGGTGGGAGAGAGAGTAGGGTGGGAGAGACAGCGGGTGAGTGAGAGAGAGGGTGAGAGAGAGAGGGCGATGAGAGGGGCGTGAGAGAGAAAAGGGGAGAGACAAACGGGGTGTGAGAGTGGGTCAGAGGAAGAGTGGAGGTGAGATAGAGAGGGGCTGGGAGAGAGGGCGTGGGAGAGAGAAGGGTTGAAAGAGAGAGACGGTGTGAGTGAGATGGGGTGAGGGAGAGAGAGACACTGAGTGGGAGAGAGGGAGGGAGTGAGAGAGAGAAGGGTAAGAGAGAGAGGAGGTTTGAGAGCGAGAGAGAATGTGGGTGAGGGGTTCAGAGGGGAGTGAGAAAGGGGGTTGAGAGAGAGAAGGGGGTGAGATAGTGATGCTGAGAAAGAGAGAGGGGTGAGAGTGAAAGAGAGAGGAATGAGAGAAAGGGGGTAAGAGAGAGATAGTTTGAGAGAGCGAGAGAGCAGGTGAGAGAGAGAGGGGATGAGAGGTGTGTGAAAGAGGGGTGAGATGAGAGGGTGAGGGAGAGAGAAGGGGGTGAGAGAGAGGGGGTGTGAGAGAGAGTGGGGTGAGAGAGAGGTGGTTGAGAGAGAAAGGGGGTGAGAGAGAAAGGTGGGTGTGAGATAGAGGGGGTGTGAGAAACAGAGAGAGAGAGTGAGAGGTTAAGAGGGTGAGAGAGAGAGGGTGTGAGAGAGGGGTGAGATGAGAGAGAGAGCATGGTGTGAGAGAGAAAGGGGGCTGAGAGAAAGGGGGCTGAGAGAGAGGGGGTGAGGGAGAGAGGGGTGAGAGAGTGAACGGGCTGAGAGAGAAAAGAGGCTGAGAGAGGGGGTAGGGAGAGAGGGGGTGAGAGAGAGCGGGGTGAGAGAGCGAGTGGGCTGAGAGAGAAAGGGGGCTGAGAGAGGGGGGTAGGGAGACAGGGGGGTGAGAGAGAGGGGGTTGAGAGAGGGGTGATGAGAGAGAGAGAGAGATAGGTTAGAGAGAGGGAGGTGGGAGAGAGAGAGGGGTGAGAGAGAGGGGGGGTTTGAGAGAGAGAGAGGTGGGGATGAGAGAGATAGATAGGTTAGAGAGAGGGAGGTGGGAGAGAGAGAGGGGTGAGAGAGAGGGGTGAGAGAGTGAGGGGGGTTGAGAGAGGGGGCGGTGAGAGAGAGGGGGTGAGAGATAGGTGGAGAGAGAGAGGGGTGAGAGAGAGGGGGGTGAGAAAGAGGGATTGAGAGAGAGGAGGTGAGAGAGTGTGGGTGTGAGAGAGTGAGGGGATGAGAGAGTGAGGGGGTTTGAGAGAGGGGTGAGATGAGAGAGAGAGCATGGTGTGAGAGAGAAAGGGGGCTGAGAGAAAGGAGGCTGAGAGAGAGGGGGTGAGGGAGAGAGGGGTGAGAGAGTGAACGGGCTGAGAGAGAAAAGAGGCTGAGAGAGGGGGGTAGGGAGAGAGGGGGTGAGAGCGCGAGGGGTGAGAGACAGGGGTTGAGAGAGAGAGGGGGTGAGAGGGAGAGGGTGAGAGAGAGAAGCGGTGTGAGAGAGAGGAGCGGTGTGAGATAGAGGGGTAAGAGAGAGGGATAAGAGAGAGATGGGGGTGAGAGAGAGAGTGGTAAGAGAGAGAGGAGTGAGAGACAAAGGATGAGAGAGAGGTGTGTGAGAGGGAAGGGAGAGTGAGAGTGAGGGGCTGAAAGAGTGGGAGTGAGAGAGAAGGGGTGAGAGAGAAGGGGTGAGAGAGAGAGAGGTGAGAGAGAGAGGGGTAAGAAATGGACGGGTAGGAGAGAGAGAGGGTGAGAGAGGATGTGAGAGAGAGGGGGTGAGAGAGCTGGGTGAGAGAGAGATGTGAGAGAGAGAGAGGGTTAAGAGAGAGAGCCGTAGGAGTGAGAGAGGGCGAGAGAGAGGGGGATGTGAGAGAGAGGGGGAGAGAGAGAAGGGTGAGAGAGAGAGAGGGGTGAGTGAGAGAGAGAGGGGTGAGTTAGACAGCTTGTGTGAGAGAAATCGGGGTGGAAGAGAGAGCGGGTGTGAAAGAGAGAGGGAGTGAGAGAGAGACAGGCTGAGAGAGAGAGGGTGAAAGAGAGGGGTGAGAGAGAAGGGGTGAGAGAGAGGGGATGAGAGAGAGGGGGTGAGAGGGAGGGAAGGGTGAGGGAGAGAGGGGTGAGGGAGAGAGAGAGGGTGTGAGAGAGAGATCGGGGTGGAAGAGAGAGTGGGTGAGAAAGAGACGCCGTGAGAGAGAGACAGGCTGAGTTCGAGAGACAAAGATGAGAGATAGAGGGTGAGAGAGGGTGAGAGGGAGGTAAGAGAGAGAGAGAGGGTGAAAGAGAGAGAGGGGCTGAGAGAGACAGGGCCTGAGAGAGAGGGGGTGAGATAGAGATAGGGGAAAGAGAGAGAGAGGGGTGGGAGAGAGAGAGGGTGAGAGAGAGATGCATGTGAGAACGTGTGTGAGAGAGATCAGGGTGGGAGAGATTGGGGAGGGAGGGAGGAGGCTGAGAGAGAGAGAGAGGGGTGAGAGAGGGGGGTGAGAGAGAGAGAGGGGTGAGAGAGAGGGGTGTGAGAGAGAGACGGTGAGAGAGAGAGGGGTGTGAGAGAGAGGGGGTGTGAAAGAGAGGGGGTGTGAGAGAGAGAGAGGGGTGAGAGAGAGGGGTGTGAGAGAGAGGGGGTGTGAGAGAGAGGGGGTGTGAAAGAGAGGGGGTGTGAGAGAGAGAGGGGTGAGAGAGAGAGTGGTGAGAGAGAGAGGGGTGAGAGAGAGAGGGGTGAGAGAGAGTGGTGAGAGAGGGGGGGTGAGAGAGAGATCGGAGTGGAAGGGAGAGCGGGCGAGGAAGAGAGAGGGGTGAGAGAGAGACAGGCAGATAAAAAGAGGGTGAGAGAGAAGTTGAGAGAGAGGCGTGAGAGAGAGGGGGTAAGAGAGAGGGGGAAAGAGGGATAAGGGTGAGAGGGTGCGACAGAGAGGGAGGATGAGAAAGATTGGGTTGGGGGAGAGAGCGGGTGAGAAAGAGAAAGGGGGTGAGTGACAGTGGGGCAGAGAGGGGAGAGAGAGGGCGGGAGAGAGAGAGGAGTTGAGAGAGAAGGGGTGAGAGAGAGAGAGGGAGTGAGAAAGAGAGAGTGAGTGAAAAAGATAGAGCGTGTAAGTGAGAAAGAGAGAGAGTGAGTGTAAAGAGAGAGCAGGTGAGAGAGATGGGGTGTAACAGAGAGGGGGTGAGAGAGAGGGGGTGGGAGAGGGGGATGAGAGAGAGAGGTACGAGAGAGTGAGAGGGGTGAGACAGAGGGGTGTGACAGAGAGAGGGGTGTAAGAGAGAGGGGTGAGAGAGAGTGTGGTAAGAGAGAGAGGAGTGAGAGACAGAGGATGAGAGAGAGGTGTGTGAGAGGGAAGGGAGAGTGAGAGAGGGAGTGAGAGAGAAAGGGTGAGAGAGAAGGGGTGGGAGAGAGAGGGTGTGAGAGAGAGGTGAGAGAGAGGGGGTAAGAAATGGACGGGTAGGCCACTAGAGGATGTGAGAGAGAGGGGGTGAGAGAGAAAGAGGGGTGAGTGAGAGAGAGAGGGGTGAGTTAGAGGGCTTGTGTGAGAGAAATCGGGGTGGAAGAGAGAGCGGGTGTGAAAGAGAGAGGGGGTGAGAGAGAGACAGGCTGAGAGAGAGAGAGGGTGAAAGCGAGGGTGAGAGAGAAGGGGTGAGAGAGAGGGGATGAGAGAGAGGAGGTGAGAAAGAGGGGGTGAGAGAGAGGGGGTGAGAGAGGGGGTGAGAGAGAGGGTTAAGAGAGAGGGAGAGAGAGAGAGACGGGCGAGAGAGAGAGGGTGAAAGGGAGAGAAGGGTGAGGGAGAGAGAGGGATGAGGGAGAGAGAGGGTGTGAGACAGAGATCGGGGTGGAAGAGAGAGTGGGTGAGAAAGAGACGGGGGTGAGAGAGACAGGCTGAGTTAGAGAGACAAAGATGAGAGACAGAGGGTGAGAGAGAGAGGGAGGTAAGAGAGAGAGGGTGAAAGAGAGAGAGGGGCTGAGAGAGAGGCCTGAGAGAGAGGGGGTGAGATAGAGATAGGGGAATGAGAGAGAGAGAGGGGTGGGAGAGAGAGAGGGTGAGAGAGAGAAGCATGTGAGAGAAGGTGTGTGAGAGATCAGGGTGGGAGAGACTGGGGAGAGAGGGAGGGGGCTGAGAGAGAGAGGGTGGAGAGAGGGGGGTTAGAGAGAGGGGTGAGAGAGAGGTGGATGTGAGAGAGAGGGGTGAGAGAGAGGGGGGTGTGAGAGAGAGGGGGTGTGAGAGAGAGGGGTGAGAGAGAGGGGGTGTGAGAGAGAGGGGGTGTGAGAGAGAGAGGGGTGAGAGAGGGGTGTGAGAGAGAGGGGTGTGATAGAGAGGGGGTGTGAGAGAGGGGGTGTGAGAGAGCGAGGGGTGAGAGAGAGAGTAGGTGTGAGAGAGAGGGGTGTGAGAGAGAGGGGTGAGAGAGAGAGTGGTGAGAGAGAGTGGTGAGAGAGAGTGGTGAGAGAGAGAGGGGTGTGAGAGATCAGAGTGGAAGGGAGAGGGGGTGAGGAAGAGAGAGGGTGTGAGAGAGAGACAGGCAGAGAAAGAAAGGGTGAGAGAGAGAAGGTGAGAGAGAGGTGTGAGAGAGGGGGGGTAAGAGAGAGTGGGGGAAAGAGGGATAAGGGTGAGAGGGTGAGACAGAGAGGGAGGATGAGAAAGATTGGGGTGGGGAGAGAGCGGGTGAGAAAGAGAAAGGGGGTGAGTGACAGTGGGAGAGAGAGGGGAGAGAGAGGGCGGGAGAGAGAGAGAGGAGTTGAGAGAGAAGGGGTGAAAGAGAGAGGGGGTGACAAAGAGAGAGAGTGAGTGAAAAAGATAGAGACTGTAAGTGAGAAAGAGAGAGAGTGAGTGACAAAGAGAGAGCAGGTGAGAGAGATGGGGTGTAACAGAGAGGGGGTGAGAGAGAGGTGTTGGGAGAGGGGGATGAGAGAGAGAGGTGTGAGAGAGTGAGAGGGGTGAGAGAGAGGGGTGTGACAGAGAGAGGGGTGTAAGAGAGAGAGGGGTGAGAGAGAGGGGTGAGAGAGAGAGGGGAGTGAGAGAGAAAGGGTGAGAGAGAGGGGGTGAGAGAGGGGGGGTGTGACAGAGAGAGGGGTGTAAGAGAGAGGGGGGATGAGAGAGAGAGGGCCTGAGAGGGGGGCGAGAGAGAATGGGTGAGATAGGGAGAGGGATGTGAGAGAGAGCGGGGGTTGAGAGACAGGGTGAGAGAGAGGTGTGTAAGAGAGAGGGGTAAGAGAGACAGGGGTGAGAGAGAGAGGGGTTGAGAGAGACAGTGGGTTGAGAGAGAGGTGTGTGAGAGAGAGGGGGTTGTGAGAGAGGGGCTGAAAGAGAGGGTGGGAGAAAAGGAGTGAGAGACAGAGGGTGAGAGACAGAGGTGAGAGACAGAGAGAGGTGTAAGAGAGAGGGGTAGGAGAGAGAGAGGTGTGAGAGGGAGGGGTAATGAGAGAGAGGGTTGAGAGAGAAAGGGTGAGAGAGAGAGGGGTGAGAGAGTGGCGGGGTGAGAGAGAGACAGGGAGAGAAAGAGAGGGTGAGAGTGAGAAGGTAAGAGAGAGTCGTGAGAGAGGGGGTAGGAGAGAGAGAGGGGAAAGAGAGAGAGAAGGCTGAGAGAGTGTGAGAGAGAGGGTATGGGAAAGATCGGGGTGAGAAAGAGAAAGGGGGTGAGTGAGAGTGGGGGAGAGAAAGGGGGGAAAGAATGGGGGAGAGAGAGGGTGTGAGAGAAGGGGTGAGAGAGAGGGGTAAGACAGAGAGGGGGTGAAAGAGAGAGGGGTAAGAGAGAATGACAGTGGTGACAGTGGGAGGGGTGAGAGAGAATCAGAGTGGTGAGAGTGGGAGGGGTGAGAGAGTGAGAGGGCTAAAAAAGCGAGGGTGTGAGAGTGAGGGGGTGAGAGAGAGGGGAGAGAGGGAGGGGATGACAGATAGAGCGGGGTGAGGGAGAGAGGGGGTGAGAGACAGAGAAGGGTGCGAGAAGGAGGGGTGTGAGAGTGAGGGGGTGAGAGAGGGTGTGTGTGAGAGTGAGGGGGTGAGAGAGGGGGTGTGTGAGAAAGAGGGGTGAAAGAGAGGGGTGTGTGACAGAGAGGGGATGAGGGGGGGTGAGAGGGAGTAGAGAGAGAGGGGTGAGAGAGAGGGGGTAAGGGGGAGGGGTGTGTGAGGGAGAGGGGTGTGTGTGAAAGAGAGGGGTGTGTGAGAGAGAGAGGGGTGTGAGAGAGAGGGGTGTGAGAGAGAGAGGGGTGTGAGAGAGAGAGGGGTGAGAGAGAGGGGGGGGGGCCTGAGAGAGCGGGTATGAGAGACAAGGGGGTGAGAGAGAAAGGGTGAGAGATAGAGGGGTGAGAGAGTGAGAGGGCCTGGAAGAGATAGCCTGAGAGAGGGGGATGAGAGAGGCAGTGAGAGAGAAGTGGTGAGAGAGAGAGTGTGTGAGAGAGAGAGGGGTAAGAGAGAGGGGTGAGAGAGAGAGGGTTAAGAGGGAGAGGGGTTAGTGAGAGAGAGGGGTTAGAGAGAGAGAGGGTGAGAGAGAGAGAAAGGTGTGAGAGAGAGAAGGGGGTGAGAGAGAGGGTGAGAGAGAGAGGTGTGTGAGAGAGACAGAGGGTTGAGAGAGAGGTCTGTGAGAGGGGGTGTGAGAGAGAGAAGGGCTGAAAGAGAGAGAGACGTGTGAGAGAGAGGAGGTGAGAGGGAGAGGTAAGAGAGAGAGAGGGGTGAAAGACAGTGAGAGGGTGAGAGAGAGAGGGTCTGAGAGAGAGAGGGGTTGAGATAGAGAGAGGTGTAAGAGAGAGAGGCGTGAGAGAGAAGGTGAGTGAGAGAGATCAGGTTGGGAGAGACTGGGTAGAGCAAGAGGGTTCTGAGAGAGAGAGTGGTGTGTGTGTGAGAGAGAAAGAGGTAAGAGAGAGAGGGGTGAGAGAGAGAGGGGTGAGAGAGAGCGTGTGTGAGAGAGATCGGAGTGGAAGAGAGCAGGTGAGAAAGAGAGAGGGGATGAGAGAGAGACAGGCAGAGAAAGAACAGGTGAGAGAGAGAAGGTGAGAGAGGGGGGGGTAAGAGAGTGAGAGGGCTAAGAAAGAGAGGGTGTGGGAGAGTGAGAGAGGGGAGAGAGAGAGAGAGGGGAGACAGATAGAGCGAGGTGAGGGAGAGAGGGGTGAGAGAGAGAGGGGTGAGAGAGAGGGGGTAAGAGAGAGGGCGTGAGAGAGAGAGGGGTGTGAGAGTGAGGGTGGTGAGAGAGAGGGGGTGTGAGAAAGAGGGGTGAAAGAGAGGGGTGTGAGAGAGAGGGGGTGAGAAAGAGGGGGTGAGAGAGAGCGGTGAGAGGGGGGCGGTGAGAGAGGGTATGAGAGAGAGAGGGATGAGAGAGAAAGATGTGAGAGTGAGAGCGGGATGAGAGAGAGGGGTGAGAGAGAGGGAGGTGTGAGAGAGAGAGGGGGTGTAAGAGAGAGGGGGTGAGAGAGAGGTGTGAGAGAGAGGGCCTGAGAGAGGGAGTGAGAGAGAATGAGTGAGAGAGAGAGAGAGGGTGAGAGAGAGGAGGGTGAGAGAGAGAGGGGTGAGAGAGAGAGGGTGAGAGAGAGAGGGGTGAGAGAGTGAGAGGGGCTGAAAGAGAGGGCCTGAGAGAGGGGTGAGAGAGAGGGGTGAGAGAGAAGGGGTGAGAGAGAGGTATGAGAGAGAGAGGGTGTGAGTGAGAGGGGGGTGATAGAGAGGGTGTGAGAGAGAGGTGTGTGAGAGAGAGGGGTAAGAGAGAGAGGGTGTGTGATAGAGAGAGAGGTGAGAGAGAAAGGGTGAGAGAGAGAGAGAAGGGTGTGTGAGAGAGGGGGGGGGCTGAAAGAGAAGGCCTGAGAGAGGTGGGGTGAGAGAGAGGGTTGAGAGAGAGGGTGAGAGAGAGAGAGAGAGAGAGAGGAGTGTGAGAGCGCCAGAGGGTTGAGAGAGAGGTGTGTGGGGGAGGTGGGGTGAGAGAGCAATGGGCTGAAAGAGTGGGCTTGAGAGAGAGGGGCTGACAGAGAGTGAGAGAGAGTGGGATGAGAGAGCGAGAAAGGGGTGAGAGTGAGAGACGGGTGAGAGAGAGAGAAGCGGTGTGAGAGAGAGGGGTAAGAGAGTTTGAGGGTGTGAGAGAGAGGGTGTGAGAGAGGAGGTGAGAGAGAGGTGTGAGAGAGAGTGGGATTAGAGAGAAAGGGATGAGAGAGAGAAGAGCTGAGAGAGAGGGGCTGTGAAAGAGAGGGTGAGAGAGAAGGCGTGAGAGAGAGAGAGGTGTGTAAGAGAGAGTGATGGGTAAGAGCGAGAGACTGAGAGAGAGAGGAGTGAAAGAGAGAGGGGTGAGAGAGAGAGGGGGTGAGGGAGAGAGAGGGGTGGAAGGGAGAGCGGGTGAGAAAGAGAAAGGGGGTGACAGAGAGACAGGCTGAGAGAGACAGGGGGTGAGAGGGGGGTGAGACAGAGCGGTGAAACAGAGCGAGAGGGGTGAAACAGAGAGAGAGGGGTGAGAGAGAGAGGGCCTGAGAGAGGGGGGTGCGAGAGAGGGGCTAACAGAGTAGGGGTGAGAGAGAGAGAGAGGGTGAGAGAGAGAGGTGTGAGGGAGGGTTAAGAGAGAGAGGGTTGAGAGAGGGGGGTTGAGAGAGAGAGTGGTGGAAGAGAGAGCGGGTGAGAAAGAGACGGGCTGACAGAGAGACAGGATGAGAGAGTGAAGGGGTGAGAGAGAGAGATGGTGAGAGAGAGTGTGTGAGAGTGATCAGGGTGGGAAAGACTGGAGTGACTAGGTGGACTGAGAGAGAGAGGACTGAGAGAGAAGGGGTGACAGAGGGGTTGAGAGAGAGGGTGAGAGAGAGGGGTAAGAGAGAGGGGTGAGAGAGAGAGAATGAGAGAGATGTGTGTGAGAGAGAGGGGTGAGAGAGAGAGGGATCAGAGAGAGAGGGATGAGAGAGAGCGAGGGGTGAGAGAGAGAGGGACTGTGAGAGAGATCAGGGTGGGAGAGACTGGGGAGAGAGAGAGGGGCTGAGAGAGAGAAGGGCTGCCAAAGAAAGGGAGAGAGAAGGCGTGAGAGAGAGAGGCTGAGAGAGAGAGAGGTGTGAGACAAGAAGAGACGGGTTAGAGAGATAAGGTTGAGAGAGGGGGTGACAGATAGAGGGGTGAAAGAGAGCCAGGAGTGAGGGAGCGAGGGGGTGTGAGAGAGATAAGGGGTGAGAGAGAGAGACAGGCTGACAGAGAGAGAGGGTGAGAGAGAGAAGCGGTGTGAGAGAGAGGGGTAAGAGAGCGAGAGGGTGAGAGAGAGAGAAGGGTGTGACACAAAGAGAGGTTGAGAGAGAGGGTGCAAGAGAGAGAGAGAAGGCCTGAGATAGAGGGCGTGAGAGAGAGTAGGTGAGGGAGAAGGGGTGAGAGAGAAAGGGGTGAGAGAGAGGGTGACAGAGAGAGGGGGGAGTGAGAGAAAGGGGGTTGAGAGAGGGAGGTGTGTGAGAGAGAGGGGTGAGAGAGAGGGGGGCTGAAAGAGATGGCCTGAGAGAGAGGGTGTGAAAGAAAGTAGGAGAGAGAGAAGGGGTGAGAGAGAAAGGGGTGAGAGAGAGGGTGTGAGAGAAAGAGAGGGGTGTGAGAGAAGGGGGTGAGAGAGAGAGGGGGGCTGAAAGAGAGGGCCTGAGAGAGAGGGGGTGAGAGAGGGTGCAAGAGAGATGGGGTGAGAGAGAGAGAGAGGGTGAGAGAGAGGTGAGAGAGAGAGGGGTGAGAGAGAGAGAGGGGGGTGTGCGTGTGAGAGAGAGAAGTGGTGTGAGAGCGAAGCGCTGAGGGAGAGTGAGAGAGACGTTTGAGAAGAGAGAGGGGTAAGAGAGAGAGGGTGAGAGAGAGAGACAGGTGAGAGTGAGAGAGGGCTGAGAGAGAGAAGCGGTGTGAGAGAGAAGCGCTGAGGGAGAGAAAGAGAGAGAGGTGTGAGAAGAGAGAGGGGTAAGAGAGAGAGGGGGTATGTGTGAGAGAGAAGGGGTAAGAGAGAGAGGGTGAGAGAGAGAGGGGTGAGAGTGAGAGAGGGCTGAGAGAGAGAGTAGCGGTGTGAGAGAGAAGCGCTGAGGGAGAGAGAGATAGAGAGGGGTGAGATAGAGAGAGGAGTGATAGATAGAGAGGACCACATCGGCTGTGTCCCGAACTGCACTCACCATGATATATCTCGGGATACCGGTGGTTAGGAATGTAAGCTGTAACAGATGGATACGATCATGGTGAATAATACCTGGACACACCCCCAGGGGCTGGAAGGTAGATGGAACTCCCGGGTGATCACCTTAGTTTCATTCATTTGCAGCGTATGAGTGTTCCTGGCTGGGCCCAGTATTGATTGCCTGTCCGTAGCTGCACGGGAGCTGGTTTTGGTGGTGAGCTGCCTCCTTGAACTGTTGCAGGTGGTGGACCCACAATGCCCTTCGGGAGGGAATTCCAGGAGTTTGAACTAGCAGGTCTCATTCCCTTGCATTTATTCTGCTCACTGGATGTTGGCTATGCATCCCAATTCTGTATGGATTCTCAGAACGAAATATATTTTGTCGAAACAGTTAGGAGTGCCACAGTCGCTCAGTGGTTAGCACTGTTACCTCACAGCGCCAGAGACCTGGGTTTGATTCCACTCCTGAGCGACTGTCTGTGTGGAGTTTGTACATTCTCCCTGCATCTGCATGGGTTTTCTCCCACTGTTCAATGGTGCACATTTTTGACAGATTGCCCATATTGTCGAGGGATATTCAGGTTAGCTGGAATAGCCATGGGAAATGCAGGGTTTCAGGGATATCATCAGAGGATGAATCTGAGTTGGATTCTCTTCAGAGGGTCATTGTGGACTCGATGGGCTGAAGGGTCTGTTTCTGCTCTGTAGGGATTCTATGATATCACTTATCAGCCATAGGACAATCGGTTTGAACAATGTACAAAATGGCTTTCGCTCAAACATCAGGCTACTCTGACAACAAATATAACCAGCTTTTAAAATTAGGTTTGTAATTCATTGTATAAGCTTCTTTCTATTCAAAAGACTGGGTGGGGGGAGGGGGAATGGGTGAAATGTTGTGGCCTCCTTGCGAAAACACAGATGGACAGCCAAGAGATGCTGGGTATATTGGACAAGTTATACTCCCAAACCACAAAATCCAGACAGCAGCCAGATGGTTATCCCATCAGCATAATGTCAAAGGCAACAGTTCCCCTGGGCAGGCATATCCCTAACAACGTCTCCACCAAACAAAGGAGGGCCCAGATAGGAAGGCACCGGGTCCTGCTACACAAAGAAACTAACAGGGACAAGCCATCCAAATGATCAGCAGCGCTTCAAACTATTAACTGATTCTCCGAATTGGCCAGAAGTATAGAAAGTTCTGGGAAACCATCCAGAAATGAACAAAACCAGGATTCACCTGCAGACTGATCTCTTGAATTTTCTGGAGGCTTTCTGAGGTGACCAACATGGCAAGGGACAGAGACCAGCTCACCATCCAGAGAGAGGGAGAGAGAGAGGGAGCGAGACAAACTGAAAGAAACCTCAGGAGCATGGGAGAGAGGGAGTGTGAAAAAACATTGAGAGAGAGGGAGCTGGAACCACGTGGAATACTGAGTGTACCCCTTCAGTCTGTCCATGCTTCAACGCCTGTTTCTCTCAGTCTGACATCCCCTTCTCTCTTTGTCCTTCTCTCTCCCTGTCTGTCTCTTTCTCTCAATCTGCCTTTCTCTCACACCCTCCCTCTCACTGTCTGTCTCTGCCCCATCTTTCTCTCATCCCCCTTCTCCATCCCCACTCTCTCTACCTCTCTCTCTTTTTCTCACCCTCCCTTTCTCTTTTTCTTTATTTCAGACCTGAAAGTGCTCACCTAATTTTGAACCCCCTAAAAACAATTGGCCATCATTTTCACTCTCCTCCCAAATTTATTCCCTTCCCCAAATACCTTCCCTCCAAAATACCTACCTCACCAACTGTGCCCCCCTCAAATATTTTGCTGCTGCCAACATTGCTGTGAGACCCACTCCCTGGAGCAGAGGGAGTTGAGTGGAAAAGTGTGGAGCTGGAAAAGCCCAGCAGGTCAGGCCTGAACCATTGACTCTCCTGGCTGACCTGCTGTGCTTCTCCAGCTCCTCACTTTGTAACTCTGACTCTCCAACATCTGCAGTCCTCACTTTCTCACACCGGTAAATGAGTCTGGGTTGACTGACCTGTGACTTATTTTAATGTACAGCAAGATCCCAGCCCGAGAATTACAGAAGGTTTGCATCACAGATGGAGTCCTTTCTGCCCATCATCCCCCTGCCCCATTAATTGATCCTGGTCCGGTTCAGGATCCTCAGGATTGGCCCCTGAATGGCCTCATTGACTATCCTTCGTGTGAAGACCTCTTCTCCACCCTGTCTCAGACTTTGCATCACATGCTATCCCTCCCTCCATCTCTCTATGACAACAGTCTCTCCTTTCTCCACCAACCCCAAAACCCCATCAAACCCTCCCCCTGTCTCTGGCTGTCCCATTCCCTCCGTGTCTCCCACTCTCCCCCTTCCCATGCAGACTTACAGCCCCTGGGTTGGAGGACATAGTGCAGAGACTAACTCGCCTTTTGACACTGACTGCTGTAATGCACAGCAAGATCCCACTCTAAAACCATCGCCAAGTACACACACTGTCCTTCTCCCTCCATATATGTCCTTCTCACTCTCTCTCTCTCCCTGTCTCTCTCACTCTGTCCTTTTCTCACTCCACCTCCCTGACTCTTACTGCCCATTTCTCTCTCTCCACTTTCTCCATCTCCACACTCTCCATGTCTCTCTCTCTTTTTGTCACTCTCCCTTTCTCGTTCTCTTTCTCTCTTTTTCTAACGCACTCAGAAAAGTACTTCATGTTCCTTCCATTCACCCCCTCCCCACAGTCGGGGTAAATCCTGGGAGAGACCAGCCACTGAGGCAAACTCTTCCCAATGCCCCTTCCCCAGTCACTGGGACAGAGCAGAGGAGTCCAGGGAGAAAGAGGGAGAGAAACTACCGGAGAGAAAGAGAGATGGACGGACAGACAGCGTGAGGGAGGGAGAGAACAAGACAAAGACAGGCGGGGGGGAAAGGGGAGAGGAAGTGAGAAGAACTGAGAGAGAGCAGGACAGAGAGAGACAGAGAGAGAGAGAGTGAAACTCCAAGAAGAGAAATACAATGTCAGACAGATACAAGGCGAAAATGGGGAGAGGAAGGCAGGGAGAGAAGTTCAGGCAGACAGCAAGACGGAAATCCCAGGGAGAGAGATAGGACAGAGAGAGAGAGAGAGAGAGAGAGAGAGGAGCTGCAGCAGCAGAGAGATAGAGCTGAGAGAGTGGGGTGGTGGTGGGGGCTGTGATGTGGCTAGAGTGATGTACAGAAAGGAATAGCAAGATCCCATAGAGCTGTCAGACAGATGCAGAGAGAGATTTGCAGAACACTGGGAAATGTACATTGGACAGAGATGTGAAGGATGTTGAGAGATAGGGATTGAAGGAAAGATGTGGGAGAGAGAACTGGGAACACAGAAATAGACATGAGAGCCGCAGAGAGAGAGGGAAGCAGTGAAATCTGTGGGATCAGATCCCTCTCTAGCATTTTGCTCCTTTGTCTCTCCCCGTTCCCACAGACAGCCTGAATCCCACTGTGTGTGTTTGTGTATGTGTGTGTACATGTGTGTGTGTATGTCTGTGTGTGTGTGTGTGTGTGTGCGTGCGTGCGTGGTATGTGTGTGTGTGTCTGTGTGTGTGTAAGTGAGTGTGTATGTCTGTGTTTGTGTCTGTGTGTCTGCGTGTGTGTGTATGTCTGTGTGTGTGTGTCTGTGTGTGTGTGTGTCTATGTATGTATCTGTGTGTGTGTCTGTCTGTGTGTGTGTGTGCGTCTGTGTCTGTGTGTGTGTCTGTGTCTGTGTCTGTGTGTGTGTGTCTGTGTGTGTGTGTGTGTGTGTGTGTGTGGGTGTGTCTGTGTCTGTGTCTGTGTGTGTGTGTGTCCGTGTGTGTGTGTGTCCGTGTGTGTGTCTGTGTGTGTGTGTCCGTGTCCGTGTGTGTATCTGTGTGTGTGTGCGTCCGTCTGTGTGTGTGTGTGTGTGTCCGTGTGTGTGTGTGTGTGTGTGTGTGTGTGTCTGTGTGTGTGTCTGTGTGTGTGGGTGTGTCCGTGTGCGTGTGTGCTTTCGTCTGATGATTCCTCATGGCAGAATAATTTGATTCTCTGTCTCTGTATTGTCCTAGTTTCAGCTCCCAAATCGAATGTTGAATCATCCACGATCCTATTGAATACCAGAGCAGGCTCGAGGGGCTGGATGGTCTCCTGTTCCTATTTCGGATGGTCTTATGTTGTTAACACTACCTCCCAGCTCTTGGCCCCCACACTGGAGGTTAGGACGACACAAGGGCCTGATCTGTAGAGTGCTGCACTCTTCCGTGAGTCTCGGAGGGAACCAGCCTGATTTGGATTGGAGTTGCAGCCTCTCAGTGAGAAGTGAAATCTCCTTGAGGTTCCCCTCAGTCTCTCACTGTAAGGTGGAGCAGGCCAGACTCGGGGAAGCAAACAGCAGGCCAGATGTGCTCTGTCCTCCAGCTCCATTTCAGACGGCCAGATGGGAGGGGCTTGTTTCCTTCATCAGCTTCCCGTGCTCTCCCTTCTGGGTTAGGGTGGGGCCGAATGGCCTTGCTCCTGCTCCTATTGAGGTGCAGGCTGGCTATGAGTGGGTTATACAGGGCATACCCCTGGAGTGAGGTTGGTTAGCTCAGTTGGCTGGGCAGTTAGCTTAACACACTAGCTAGAGTTACTCTGAAGGACTCTCCTTCCAAACCTCTCCCCTCAGCTGGGCCATGGTGACCCTCTGTTTACATCCCCACCAGACACCGCTCTGTAATGAGGAGCTGTCCCATGCTCTGGTAAGGCTATTGGTTTGTACCTGGAGCACTGTGTGCTGGACTAGTCACTGCATTGCCAGAGGGATGTTAGTGTGTGGGGAAGGTTTACTGGATGAATCCCCGCTGGAATGAACAGCACTCTCTTTCCCCCAGTTAAGTCACTCTTACAGCTTTTGTGTCTTTGGAGACACAAGGACCAATTCATCTGAAACAGCAGCTGGATTTTATATTCACGGGCACCCAATAAGATTGGCTCGTTTACATACATACACACACACACACACACTCCCTCAAACACAAACACAGACACACTCTCACAAACACATACACACAGGCACAACTCTCTCTCTCTCTCACACACACAAGCACACACTTTCTCTCTCACACACATACACGCACGGACATACGCTCCCTCAAATACACACATGGACACGCTCTCTCACACATACATGCAAACACACCCTCTCTCTCTCACAGAAACACTCTCTCTCACACACACACAGACACTCTCTCTCATGCACACACAGACACACACTCTCTCACACACAGACACACACTCTCTCTCACACACACACATATACACACGCTCTCTCATTTACACACACACTCTCACACACACATTCTTATTCTCTCACACACCTACTCACTCTCACGCACATAGACACACTCTCTCTCTCACACACACACTCTCTGTCTCTCTCACACACACTCTCTCTCACACACATACACACAGACAGACACACGATCCCTCAAACACACACAGACACTCTTTCTCACACACACAAAAACACACAGTTACACTCTCTCACACACACATACACACGCAGACACACACTCCATCAAATACACATAGACACACTCTCACACACATGCACACAGACACACACTCTCTCACACACACATACACACTCTCTAGCACACAAGACAAACTGTCATACACACACATAGACACACAGACACATGCACACACAGACACACACACAAATAGACACACAGATACATTCTCTCACACACAGACACACTCTCTCACACACACAGACACACTCACACACACACACATACACACAGACACACTCTCTCACACACATACACACACATACACACTCTCTCACACACACCCTCACTCACACACATGCACACAGAGACACACACACCGTCAAACACACACACAGCCACACACTCTCACATGAACATGCACTTCCTCTCTCACACACATATACAGACACACAGAAATACACATGCATCCACTCTTTCACACACACAAACACGGACAGTCTCTCTCTCTCTCTCTCTGACTGTTTCTCTCTCGCACACACACACACACACACACACACACAGCTGTAAAGGCATTGTCGGGGTGTTGCTGGAGAAATGATTTCTCCGAGACTGAGCCATGATCTCACATGATGAGTGCTCCAGGGGGACAGACAGCAGCTGCAGAGACGTGTTGGATCTTCCTGTGCACCACCTCTTGCATCGACAGCATCAGTCTGTTTGGGTGCCTGATTTTCTAAAATGTCTCCAAGCAACAAGTAACAATAGATTGATGAAAGTTTTCCTCCAAACCATGTTTCAGACAAATGCTGCTGTTATTTTTCACTGATTGTGTAAAATGATCTGGATCTGCTGAAATGGGGAGTGGCTTCCATTTCAAATTACGACACCAGAGTGCCCCGGGGACCCTGAGGAAATGATCAGGGAATTGCATCTGTTCCTTTCTACCCTCTGCACTCTGTACCACCAGACAGTGCACCCTCAGTACCTCAGATAGTGTTTCCTCAATACCTCAGATAGTTCTCCCTCAGTACCCCAGATAGTTCTCCCTCAGTACCTCAGATAGTGCACCCTCAGAACCTCAGATAGTTCTCCCTCAGTATCTCAGAAAGTGCACCCTCAATACCTCAGATAGTTCTCCCTCAGTACCTCAGAGAGTGCTTCCTCAATACCTCAGAAAGGGCTTCCTCAATACCTCAGATAGTGTTCCCTCAATACTTCAGAAAGTGCTCCCTCAGTACCTCAGATAGTTCTCCCTCAGTACATAAGATAGTACTCCCTCAGTACCTCAGAAAATGCTCCCTCAATACTCCAGAAAGTGGTCACTCAGTACCTCAGATAGTTCTCCCTCAGTACCTCAGATAGTTCTCCCTCAGTACCTCAGGTAGTGCTCCCTCAATACCTCAGACAGTGCTTCCTCAGTACCTCAGAAGGTGCTCCCTCCATACCTCAGAAAGTGCTCCCTAAATACCTTAGATAGTTCTCCCACAATACGTCAGATAGTTCTCCCTCAAAACCTCTGAAAGTGCACGCTCAATACCTCAGATAGATCTCCGTCAATGCCTCAGATAGTGCTCCCTCAGTACCTCAGATAGTGCTCCCTCAAAACCTCAGATAGTTCTTCCTCAATATCTCAGATAGTGCTCCTTCAATAGCTCAGATAGTTCTCCCTCAAAACCTCTGAAAGTGCTCCCGCAGTACCTCAGAAAGTGCTCCTCAATACCTCAGAATGTGCTCCCTCAGTACATCAGATAGTACTCCCTCAAAACCTCAGATAGTGCTTCCTCAGTACGTCAGAATGTGCTTCCTCAATACCTCAGAAAGTGCTCCCTCACTACCTCAGATGGTTGTCGCCCAGTACCTCAGAAAGTGCTCCCTCAATGCCTGAGATAGTGCTGCCTTAATACCTCAGAAAGTGCTCCCTCAGTACCTCACATAGTTCTCCCTCAGTACCTCAAATAGTTCTCCCTAAATACCTCAGAAAGTGCTCCATCAATACCTCAGAAAGTGCATCCTCAACACCTCAGAAAGTGCACCTTCAGTACCTCAGATAGTGATCCCTCAATACCTCAGAAAGTGCTCCCTCAATAAATCATAAAGTGCTTCCTCAATACATCAGATTGTGTTCCCTCAATACCTCAGAAAGTGCTTCCTCAATACGTCAGAAAGTGCTTCCTCAATACATCAGCAAGTGCTCCCTCAGTACCTCAGATAGTGCTCCCACAATACCTCAGAAAATGCTCCCTCAATACGTCAGAAAGTTCTTACTCAATAATTCAGAAAGTGCTCCCTCAATACCTCAGAAAGTGCTTCCTCAATACCTCAGAAAGTGCTCCCTCAGTACCTCAGATAGTCCTCCCTCAATACCTCAGATAGTGGTCCCTCAATACCTCAGATAGTTTTCCCTCAGTACCTCAGAAAGTCCTCCCTCAGTACGTCAGATCGTGCTTCCTCAGTACCTCAGAGAGTGCTCCCTCAGTACCTCCGATAGTCCTCCCTCAATACTTCAGAAAGTGGTCCCTCAGTACCTCAGATAGTTCTCCCTCAGTACCTCAGAAAGTGCTCCCTCAGTACGTCAGATCGTGCTTCCTCAGTACCTCAGAAAGTGCTCCCTCAGTACCTCAGATAGTCCTCCCTCAGTACCTCAGAAAGTGCTCCCTCAATACCTCAGAAAGTGCTTCCTCAAAACCTCATAAAGTGCTTCCTCAGTACCTCAGAAAGTGCTCCCTCAATACCACAGAAACTGCTCCCTCAATACCTCGGAAAGTGCACCATCAGTACCTCAGATAGTGCTCCCTCAATACCACAGAAAGTGCTCCCTCAATACCTCATACAGTGCTTCCTCAATACATCAGATTGTGTTCCCTCAATACCTCAGAATGTGCTCCCTCAATATCTCAGAAAGTGCTCCATGAATACCTCAGATAGTTCTCCCTCAGTACCTCAGATAGTTCTCCCTCAGTACCTCAGATAGTTCTCCCTCAGTACCTCAGAAAGTGTTTCATCAATACCTCAGAAAGTGCTTCCTCAACACCTCAGAAAGTGCACCCCCAGTACCTCAGATAGTGCTCCCTCAATACCTCAGAAAGTGCTCCCTCAATACCTCATAAAGTGCTTCCTCAATACATCATATTGTGTTCCCTCAATACCTCAGAAAGTGCTTCCTCAATACCTCAGAAAGCGCTCTCTCAGTACCTCAGATAGTGCTCCCTCAATACCTCAGAAAGTGCTCCATCAATACCGCAGATAGTTCTCCCTCAGTACCTCAGACAGTGCACCCTCAGAACCTCAGATAGTTCTCACTCAGTACCTCAGAAAGTGCACCCTCAATACCTCAGATAGTTCTCCCTCAGTACCTCAGAGAGTGCTTCCTCAATACCTCAGAAAGGGCTTCCTCAATACCTCAGATAGTGTTCCCTCAATACTTCAGAAAGTGCTCCCTCAGTACCTCAGATAGTTCTCCCTCAGTACATAAGATAGTACTCCCTCAGTACCTCAGAAAATGCTCCCTCAATACTTCAGAAAGTGGTCACTCAGTACCTCAGATAGTTCTCCCTCAGTACCTCAGATAGTTCTCCCTCAGTACCTCAGGTAGTGCTCCCTCAATACCTCAGACAGTGCTTCCTCAGTACCTCAGAAGGTGCTCCCTCCATACCTCAGAAAGTGCTCCCTAAATACCTTAGATAGTTCTCCCACAATACGTCAGATAGTTCTCCCTCAAAACCTCTGAAAGTGCACGCTCAATACCTCAGATAGATCTCCGTCAATGCCTCAGATAGTGCTCCCTCAGTACCTCAGATAGTGCTCCCTCAAAACCTCAGATAGTTCTTCCTCAATATCTCAGATAGTGCTCCTTCAATAGCTCAGATAGTTCTCCCTCAAAACCTCTGAAAGTGCTCCCGCAGTACCTCAGAAAGTGCTCCTCAATACCTCAGAATGTGCTCCCTCAGTACATCAGATAGTACTCCCTCAATACCTCAGAAAGTGCTCCCTCAGTGCCTCTGATAGTTCTCCCTCACTACCTCAGATGGTTGTCGCCCAGTACCTCAGAAAGTGCTCCCTCAATACCTCAGCAAGAGCTCCCTCAGTACCTCAGATATTGCTCCCTCAATGCCTGAGATAGTGCTGCCTTAATACCTCAGAAAGTGCTCCCTCAGTACCTCACATAGTTCTCCCTCAGTACCTCAAATAGTTCTCCCTAAATACCTCAGAAAGTGCTCCATCAATACCTCAGAAAGTGCATCCTCAACACCTCAGAAAGTGCACCTTCAGTACCTCAGATAGTGATCCCTCAATACCTCAGAAAGTGCTCCCTCAATAAATCATAAAGTGCTTCCTCAATACATCAGATTGTGTTCCCTCAATACCTCAGAAAGTGCTTCCTCAATACGTCAGAAAGTGCTTCCTCAATACATCAGCAAATGCTCCCTCAGTACCTCAGATAGTGCTCCCTTAGTACCTCAGAAAGTGCTCCCTCAATACCTCAGAAAGTGCTCCCTCAGTACCTCATAAAGTGCTTCCACAATAAATCAGATTGTGTTCCCTCAATACCTCAGAAAGTGCTTCCACAATACCTCAGAAAGTGCTCCCTCAGTACCTCAGATAGTGCTCCCTCAATTCCTCAGAAAGTGCTCCATGAATACCTCAGATAGTTCTCCCTCAGTACCTCAGATAGTGCTCCCTCAATACCTCAGAAAGTGCTCCCTCAATACCTCAGAAAGTGCTACCTCAATACCTCATAACTTGCTCCCTCAGTACCTCAGATAGTGCTCCCACAATACCTCAGAAAATGCTCCCTCAATACGTCAGAAAGTGCTTACTCAATAACTCAGAAAGTGCTCCCTCAATACCTCAGAAAGTGCTTCCTCAATACCTCAGAAAGTGCTCCCTCAGTACCTCAGATAGTCCTCCCTCAATACCTCAGATAGTGGTCCCTCAATACCTCAGATAGTTCTCCCTCAGTACCTCAGAAAGTCCTCCCTCAGTCTGTCAGATCGTGCTTACTCAGTACCTCAGAAAGTGCTCCCTCAGTACCTCCGATAGTCCTCCCTCAATACTTCAGAAAGTGGTCCCTCAGTACCTCAGATAGTTCTCCCTCAGTACCTCAGAAAGTGCTCCCTCAGTACGTCAGATCGTGCTTCCTCAGTACCTCAGAAAGTGCTCCCTCAGTACCTCAGATAGTCCTCCCTCAGTACCTCAGAAAGTGCTCCCTCAATACCGCAGAAAGTGCTTCCTCAAAACCTCATAAAGTGCTTCCTCAGTACCTCAGAAAGTGCTCCCTCAATACCACAGAAACTGCTCCCTCAATACCTCGGAAAGTGCACCATCAGTACCTCAGATAGTGCTCCCTCAATACCACAGAAAGTGATCCCTCAATACCTCATACAGTGCTTCCTCAATACATCAGATTGTGTTCCCTCAATACCTCAGAAAGTGCTCCCTCAATATCTCAGAAAGTGCTCCATGAATACCTCAGATAGTTCTCCCTCAGTACCTCAGATAGTTCTCCCTCAGTACCTCAGATAGTTCTCCCTCAGTACCTCAGAAAGTGCTTCATCAATACCTCAGAAAGTGCTTCCTCAACACCTCAGAAAGTGCACCCCCAGTACCTCAGATAGTGCTCCCTCAATACCTCAGAAAGTGCTCCCTCAATACCTCATAAAGTGCTTCCTCAATACATCATATTGTGTTCCCTCAACACCTCAGAAAGTGCTTCCTCAATACCTCAGAAAGCGCTCTCTCAGTACCTCAGATAGTGCTCCCTCAATACCTCAGAAAGTGCTCCATCAATACCTCAGATAGTTCTCCCTCAGTACCTCAGAGTGTGCTTCCTCAATACCTCTGAAATTGCTCCCTCAGTACCTCAGATAGTGCTCCCTCAATACCTCAGAATATACTCCCTCATTACCTCAGAAAGTGCTTCCTCAATACCTCAGAAAGTGCTTCATCAATACCTCAGATAGTGCTCCCTCAGTACCTCAGAAAGTGCTCCATCAATACCTCAGATAGTTCTCCCTCAGTACCTCAGAGTGTGCTTCCTCAATACCTCAGAACTTGCTCCCTCAGTACCTCAGGTAGTGCTCCCTCAATACCTCAAAAAGTGCTTCCTCAATACCTCAGAAAATGCTCCCTCAGTACGTCAGATCGTGCTTCCTCAGTACCTCAGAAGGTGCTCCCTCAATATCTCAGATAGTGCTTCCTCAGTACCACAGAGAGTGCTCCCTCAATGCCTCAGAAAGTGCTTCCTCAATACCTCAGATAGTCGTCCCTCAATACCTCAGAAAATGCTCCCTCAATACTTCAGAAAGTGGTCCCTCAGTACCTCAGATAGTTTTCCTTCAGTACCTCAGAAAGTGCTCCCTCAGGACCTCAGATCGTGCTTCCTCAGTACCTCCGAAGATGCTCCCTCAATACCTCAGATAGTGCTTTGTCAGTACCTCAGAAAGTGCTCCCTCAATACCTCAGGTAGTTCCCCCTCAATACCTAGAAAGTGCTCCCTCAATACCTCAGAGAATGTTCCATCAGTACCTCAGAAAGTGCCCCCTCAAAACCTCAGAAAGTGCTCCATCAATACCTCAGATAGTTCTCCATCAGTCCCTCTGATAGTGCTTCCTCAGTACGTCAGATAGTGCTCCCTCAATACCTCAGAAAGTGTCCCCTCAGTACCTCAGAAAGTGCTACTTCAGAAAGTGCTCCATCAATACCTCAGAGAGTGCTCCATCAATACCTAAGATAGTTCTCCTTCAATACTTCAGATAGTTCTCCCTCAAAACCTCTGAAAGTGCTCTCTCAATTCCTCAGATAGTTCTCCCGCAATACCTCAGATAGTGTTCCTCAATACCTCAGATAGTGCTGCCTCAATACCTCAGATAGTGCTCCCTCAATACCTCAGATAGTTCTCCCTCAATACCTCTGAAAGTGCGGCCTCAATACCTCAGATAGTTCTCCCTCAATGCCTCAGATAGTGCTCCCATAATAGGTCAGATAGTTCTCCCTCAATACCTCAGATAGTGCTCCCGCAGTACTTCTGAAAGTGCTCCCTCAATATCTCAGAAAGTGCGCGCTCAGTACCTCAGATAGTCCTCACTCAGAACCTCAGCTAGTGCTTCCTCAGGACGTCAGAATGTGCTCCCTCAATACCTCAGAAACTGCTCCCTCAGTACCTCAGAGAGTTCTCCCTCAGTACGTCAGATAGTTTTCACTCAGTACCTCAGAAAGTGCTCCCTAAATACCTCAGAAAGTGCTCCCTCAGTACCTCAGATATTGCTCCCTCAATGCCTCATATCGTGCTCCCTTAATACCTCAGAATGTGCTCCCTCAGTACCTCAGATAGTTCTCCCTCAGTACCGCAGATAGTTCTCCCTCAGTACCTCAGAGAGTACTTCATCAATACCTCAGAAAGTGTTCCCTCAGTACCTCAGATAGTGCTCCCTCAATTCCTCAGAACTTTCTCCCTCAGTACCTCAGAAAATGCTCCCTCAATACCTCAGAAAATGCTCCATCAATACCAAAGATAGTTCTCCGTCAGTACCTCAGAGTGTGCTTCCCTCAATACCTCAGAACTTGCTCCCTCAGTACCACATGAAGTGCTCCCTCAATACTTCAGAAAGTTATCCCTCAGTACCTCTGATAGTTCTCCCTCAGTACCTCAGAAAATGCTCCGTCAGTACGTCAGATCGTGCTTCCTCAGTACCTCAGAAGGTGCTCCCTCAATATCTCAGATAGTGCTACCTCAGTACCACAGAGAGTGCTCCCTCAATGCCTCAGAAAGTGCTTCCTCAATACCTCAGAAAGTGCTTCCTCAATACCTCAGAAAGTGCTCCCTCAATACCTCAGAGAGTGTTCCATCAGTACCTCAGAAAGTGCTCCCTCAATACCTCAGAAAGTGCTCCATCAATACCTCAGATAGTTCTCCCTCAGTACCTCAGAGTGTGCTTACTCAATACCTCAGAACTTGCACCCTCAGTACCTCAGATAGTGCTCCCTCAATACCTCAGAAAATGCTCCCTCAATTCCTCAGAAAGTGCTTCCTCAATACCTCAGAAAGTGCTCCCTCAATACCTCAGAAAGTGCTTCCTCAATTCCTCAGAAAGTGCTCCCTCAATACCTCAGATAGTGCTTCCTCAGTACCTCAGAAAGTGTTCCCTCAATACCTCAGGTAGTTCTCCCTCAATACCTCGAAAGTGCTCCCTCAATACCTCAGAGAGTGTTCCATCAGTACCTCAGAGAGTGCTCCCTCAATACCTCAGAAAATGCTCCCCCAGTACCTCAGATAGTCCTCCCTCAATACCTCAGAAAGTGCTCCCTCAATACTTCAGAAAGTGGTCCCTCAGTACCTCAGATAGTTCTCCCTCAGTACCTCAGAAAGTGCTCCCTCAGAACCTCAGATCGTGCTTCCTCAGTACCTCAGAAAGTGCTCCCTCAATACGTCAGGTAGTTCTCCCTCAATACCTCTAAAGTGCTCCCTCAATACCTCAGAGAGTGTTCCATCAGTACCTCAGAGAGTGCTCCCTCAATAGCTCAGAAAATGCCCTCTCAGTACCTCAGATAGTCCTCCTTCAATACCTCAGAAACTGCTCCATCAATACCTCAGAAAGTGCTTCCTCAATACCTCAGAAAGTGCTTCCTCAGTACCTCAGATAGTGCTCCATCAATACCTCAGAAAGAGCTTCCTCAAAACCTCAGAAAGTGCTCCCTCTGTACCTCAGATAGTGCTCCCTCAATACCTCAGAAGGTGCTCCCTCAATACCTCAGATAGTGCTTCCTCAGTACCTCAGAAAGTGCTCCCTCAATACCTCAGGTAGTTCTCCCTCAATACCTCAGAAAGTGCTCCCTCAATACCTCAGAGTGTTCCATCAGTACCTCAGAGAGTGCTCCCTCAATACCTCAGAAAATGCTCGCTCAGTACCTCAGATAGTCATCCTTCAATACCTCAGAAAGTGCTCCCTCAATACCTCAGAAAGTGCTTCCGCAATACCTCAGAAAGTGCTTCCTCAACACCTCAGATAGTGCTCCATCAATACCTCAGAAAATGCTTCCTCAATACCTCAGAAAGTGCTCCCTCAGTACCTCAGATAGTGCTCCCTCAATACCTCAGAAAGTGCTCCCTCAATACCTCAGAAAGTGCGCCCTCAGTACCTCATAAAGTGCTTGCTCAATACATCAGATTGTGTTCCCTCAAAAGCTCAGATAGTGCTGCCTCAATACCTCAGATAGTGCTCCCTCAATACCTCAGATAGTTCTCCCTCAATACCTCTGAAAGTGCGGCCTCAATACCTCAGATAGTTCTCCCTCAATGCCTCAGATAGTGCTCCCATAATAGGTCAGATAGTTCTCCCTCAATACCTCAGATAGTGCTCCCGCAGTACTTCTGAAAGTGCTCCCTCAATATCTCAGAAAGTGCTCACTCAGTACCTCAGATAGTCCTCACTCAGAACCTCAGCTAGTGCTTCCTCAGGACGTCAGAATGTGCTCCCTCAATACCTCAGAAACTGCTCCCTCAGTACCTCAGAGAGTTCTCCCTCAGTACGTCAGATAGTTTTCACTCAGTACCTCAGAAAGTGCTCCCTAAATACCTCAGAAAGTGCTCAATCAGTACCTCAGATATTGCTCCCTCAATGCCTCATGTCGTGCTCCCTTAATACCTCAGAATGTGCTCCCTCAGTACCTCAGATAGTTCTCCCTCAGTACCGCAGATAGTTCTCCCTCATTACCTCAGAGAGTACTTCATCAATACCTCAGAACTTGTTCCCTCAGTACCTCAGATATTGCTCCCTCAATTCCTCAGAACTTTCTCACTCAGTACCTCAGAAAATGCTCCCTCAATACCTCAGAAAATGCTCCATCAATACCAAAGATAGTTCTCCCTCAGTACCTCAGAGTGTGCTTCCCTCAATACCTCAGAAAATGCTCCCTCAGTACCTCATGAAGTGCTCCCTCAATACTTCAGAAAGTTATCCCTCAGTACCTCTGATAGTTCTCCCTCAGTACCTCAGAAAATGCTCCCTCAGTACGTCAGATCGTGCTTCCTCAGTACCTCAGAAGGTGCTCCCTCAATATCTCAGATAGTGCTTCCTCAATACCTCAGAAAATGCTCCCTCAGTACGTCAGATCGTGCTTCCTCAGTACCTCAGAAGGTGCTCCCTCAATATCTCAGATAGTGCTACCTCAGTACCACAGAGAGTGCTCCCTCGATGCCTCAGAAAGTGCTTCCTCAATACCTCAGAAAGTGCTTCATCAATACCTCAGAAAGTGCTCCCTCAATACCTCATAAAGTGTTTCCTCAATACCTCAGATAGTGCTCCCTCAGTACCTCAGAAAGTGCTCCATCAATACCTCAGATAGTTCTCCCTCAGTACCTCAGAGTGTGCTCCCTCAATACCTCAGAAAATGCTCCCTCAATACCTCAGAAAGTGCTTCCTCAATACCTCAGAAAGTGCTCCCTCAATACCTCAGAAAGTGCTTCCTCAATACCTCAGAAAGTGCTCCCTCAATACCTCAGATAGTGCTTCCTCAGTACCTCAGAAAGTGTTCCCTCAATACCTCAGGTAGTTCTCTCTCAATACCTCGAAAGTGCTCCCTCAATACCTCAGAGAGTGTTCCATCAGTACCTCAGAAAGTGCTCCCTCAATACTTCAGAAAGTGGACCCTCAGTACCTCAGACAGTTCTCCCTCAGTACCTCAGAAAGTGCTCCCTCAGAACCTCAGATCGTGCTTCCTCAGTACCTCAGAAAGTGCTCCCTCAATACCTCAGGTAGTTCTCCCTCAATACCTCTAAAGTGCTCCCTCAATACCTCAGAGAGTGTTCCATCAGTACCTCAGAGAGTGCTCCCTCAATAGCTCAGAAGATGCTCCCTCAGTACCTCAGATAGTCCTCCTTCAATACCTCAGAAACTGCTCCATCAATACCTCAGAAAGTGCTTCCTCAATATCTCAGAAAGTGCTTCCTCAGTACCTCAGATAGTGCTCCATCAATACCTCAGAAAGTGCTTCCTCAAAACCTCAGAAAGTGCTCCCTCTGTACCTCAGATAGTGCTCCCTCAATACCTCAGAGGGTGCTCCCTCAATACCTCAGATAGTGCTTCCTCAGTACCTCAGAAAGTGCTCCCTCAATACCTCAGGTAGTTCTCCCTCAATAACTCGAAAGTGCTCCCTCAATACCTCAGAGAGTGTTCCATCAGTACCTCAGAGAGTGCTCCCTCAATACCTCAGAAAATGCTCGCTCAGTACCTCAGATAGTCATCCTTCAATACCTCAGAAAGTGCTCCCTCAATACCTCAGAAAGTGCTTCCTCAATACCTCAGAAAGTGCTTCCTCAACACCTCAGATAGTGCTCCATCAATACCTCAGAAAATGCTTCCTCAATACCTCAGAAAGTGCTCCCTCAGTACCTCAGATAGTGCTCCCTCAATACCTCAGAAAGTGCTCCCTCAATACCTCAGAAAGTGCGCCCTCAGTACCTCATAAAGTGCTTGCTCAATACATCAGATTGTGTTCCCTCAATACCTCAGAAAGTGCTTCCACAATCCCTCAGAAAATGCTCCCTCAGTACTTCAGATAGTGCTCCCTCAATACCTCAGAAAGTGCTCCATTAATACCTCAGATAGTTCTCCCTCAGTACCTCAGATAGTTCTCCCTCAGTACCTCAGATAATTCTCCCTCAGTACCTCAGAAAATGCTTCATCAATACGGCAGAAATTGCTTCCTAAACACCTCAGAAAGTGCACCCTCAGTACCTTAGATAGTGCTCCCTCAATACCTCATAAAGTGCTTCCTCAATACATCAGATTGAGTTCCCTCAATACCTCAGAAAGTGCTTCATCAATACCTCAGAAAGTGCTCCCTCAGTACCTCAGATAGTGCTCCCTCAATACCTCAGAAAGTGTTCCTTCAATACCTCAGATATTTCTCCCTCAGTACCTCAGATAGTTCTTCCTCAATACCTCTGAAAGTGCTCCCTCAGTACCTCAGATGGTTCTCCCTCAATGCCTCAGATCGTGCTCCCACAATACCTCAGATAGTTCTCCCTTAATACCTCAGATAGTGCTCCCGCAGTACTTCTCAATGTGCTCCCTCAATACCTCAGAAAGTGCTCGCTCAGTACCTCAGATAGTACTCAATCAGAACCTCAGCTTGTGCTTCCTCAGTACGTCAGGAAGTGCTCCCTCAACACCTCAGAAACTGCTCCCTCAGTACCTCAGATAGTTCTCCCTCAGTACCTCAGATAGTTTTCACTCAGTACCTCAGAAAGTGCTCCCTAAATACCTCAGAAAGTGCTCGCTCAGTACCTCAGATATTGCTCCCTCAATGCCTCAGATAGTGCTCCCTTAGTACCTCAGATAGTGCTCCCTCAGTACCTCAGATAGTTCTCCCTCAATTCCTCAGAACTTGCTCCCTCAGTACCTCAGAAAATGCTCCCACAATACTTCAGAAAGTGGTCCCTCAGTACCTCAGATAGTTCTCCCTTAGTACCTCAGAAAGTGCTCCCTCAGTACCTCAGATAATGCTTACTCAGTACCACAGAAGGTGCTCCCTCAATACCTCAGATAGTGCTACCTCAGTACATCAGAAAGTGCTCCCACAATACCTCAGGTAGTTCTCCCTCAGTCCCTCGAATGTGCTCCCTCAATACCTCAGAGAGTGTTCCATCAGCACCTCAGAAAGTGCTCCCTCAATACCTCAGAAAGTGTTCCATCAATACCACAGGTAGTTCTCCCTCAATACCTCGAAAGTGCTCCCTCAATACCTCAGAGAGCGTTCCATCAGTACCTCAGAAAGTGCTCCCTCAGTACCTCAGAAATTGCTCCCTCAATATCTCAGGTACTTCTCCCTCAATACCTCGAAAGTGCTCCCTCAATACCTCAGAGAGTGTTCCATCAGTACCTCAGAAAGTGCTCCCTCAATACCTCAGAAAGTGCTCCATCAATACCTCAGATAGTTCTCCCTCAGTACCTCAGAGTGTGCTTCCTCAATACCTCAGAACTTGCACCCTCAGTACCTCAGATAGTGCTCCCTCAATACCTCAGAAAATGCTCCCTCAATTCCTCAGAAAGTGCTTCCTCAATACCTCAGGAAGTGCTCCCTCAATACCTCAGAAAGTGCTTCCTCAATTCCTCAGAAAGTGCTCCCTCAATACCTCAGGTAGTTCTCCCTCAATACCTCGAAAGTGCTCCCTCAATACCTCAGAGAGTGTTCCATCAGTACCTCAGAGAGTGCTCCCTCAATACCTCAGAAAATGCTCCCCCAGTACCTCAGATAGTCCTCCCTCAATACCTCAGAAAGTGCTCCCTCAATACTTCAGAAAGTGGTCCCTCAGTACCTCAGATAGTTCTCCCTCAGTACCTCAGAAAGTGCTCCCTCAGAACCTCAGATCGTGCTTCCTCAGTACCTCAGAAAGTGCTCCCTCAATACCTCAGGTAGTTCTCCCTCAATACCTCTAAAGTGCTCCCTCAATACCTCAGAGAGTGTTCCATCAGTACCTCAGAGAGTGCTCCCTCAATACCTCAGAAAATGCCCTCTCAGTACCTCAGATAGTCCTCCTTCAATACCTCAGAAACTGCTCCATCAATACCTCAGAAAGTGCTTCCTCAATACCTCAGAAAGTGCTTCCTCAGTACCTCAGATAGTGCTCCATCAATACCTCAGAAAGTGCTTCCTCAAAACCTCAGAAAGTGCTCCCTCTGTACCTCAGATAGTGCTCCCTCAATACCTCAGAAGGTGCTCCCTCAATACCTCAGATAGTGCTTCCTCAGTACCTCAGAAAGTGCTCCCTCAATACCTCAGGTAGTTCTCCCTCAATACCTCAGAAAGTGCTCCCTCAATACCTCAGAGAGTGTTCCATCAGTACCTCAGAGAGTGCTCCCTCAATACCTCAGAAAATGCTCGCTCAGTACCTCAGATAGTCATCCTTCAATACCTCAGAAAGTGCTCCCTCAATACCTCAGAAAGTGCTTCCTCAATACCTCAGAAAGTGCTTCCTCAACACCTCAGATAGTGCTCCATCAATACCTCAGAAAATGCTTCCTCAATACCTCAGAAAGTGCTCCCTCAGTACCTCAGATAGTGCTCCCTCAATACCTCAGAAAGTGCTCCCTCAATACCTCAGAAAGTGCGCCCTCAGTACCTCATAAAGTGCTTGCTCAATACATCAGATTGTGTTCCCTCAATACCTCAGATAGTGCTGCCTCAATACCTCAGATAGTGCTCCCTCAATACCTCAGATAGTTCTCCCTCAATACCTCTGAAAGTGCGGCCTCAATACCTCAGATAGTTCTCCCTCAATGCCTCAGATAGTGCTCCCATAATAGGTCAGATAGTTCTCCCTCAATACCTCAGATAGTGCTCCCGCAGTACTTCTGAAAGTGCTCCCTCAATATCTCAGAAAGTGCTCACTCAGTACCTCAGATAGTCCTCACTCAGAACCTCAGCTAGTGCTTCCTCAGTACGTCAGAATGTGCTCCCTCAATACCTCAGAAACTGCTCCCTCAGTACCTCAGAGTTCTCCCTCAGTACGTCAGATAGTTTTCACTCAGTACCTCAGAAAGTGCTCCCTAAATACCTCAGAAAGTGCTCAATCAGTACCTCAGACATTGCTCCCTCAATGCCTCATATCGTGCTCCCTTAATACCTCAGAATGTGCTCCCTCAGTACCTCAGATAGTTCTCCCTCAGTACCGCAGATAGTTCTCCCTCAGTACCTCAGAGAGTACTTCATCAATACCTCAGAACTTGTTCCCTCAGTACCTCAGATATTGCTCCCTCAATTCCTCAGAACTTTCTCACTCAGTACCTCAGAAAATGCTCCCTCAATACCTCAGAAAATGCTCCATCAATACCAAAGATAGTTCTCCCTCAGTACCTCAGAGTGTGCTTCCCTCAATACCTCAGAAAATGCTCCCTCAGTACCTCATGAAGTGCTCCCTCAATACTTCAGAAAGTTATCCCTCAGTACCTCTGATAGTTCTCCCTCAGTACCTCAGAAAATGCTCCCTCAGTACGTCAGATCGTGCTTCCTCAGTACCTCAGAAGGTGCTCCCTCAATATCTCAGATAGTGCTTCCTCAATACCTCAGAAAATGCTCCCTCAGTACGTCAGATCGTGCTTCCTCAGTACCTCAGAAGGTGCTCCCTCAATATCTCAGATAGTGCTACCTCAGTACCACAGAGAGTGCTCCCTCAATGCCTCAGAAAGTGCTTCCTCAATACCTCAGAAAGTGCTTCATCAATACCTCAGAAAGTGCTCCCTCAATACCTCATAAAGTGCTTCCTCAATACCTCAGATAGTGCTCCCTCAGTACCTCAGAAAGTGCTCCATCAATACCTCAGATAGTTCTCCCTCAGTACCTCAGAGTGTGCTCCCTCAATACCTCAGAAAATGCTCCCTCAATACCTCAGAAAGTGCTTCCTCAATACCTCAGAAAGTGCTCCCTCAATACCTCAGAAAGTGCTTCCTCAATACCTCAGAAAGTGCTCCCTCAATACCTCAGATAGTGCTTCCTCAGTACCTCAGAAAGTGTTCCCTCAATACCTCAGGTAGTTCTCTCTCAATACCTCGAAAGTGCTCCCTCAATACCTCAGAGAGTGTTCCATCAGTACCTCAGAAAGTGCTCCCTCAATACTTCAGAAAGTGGACCCTCAGTACCTCAGACAGTTCTCCCTCAGTACCTCAGAAAGTGCTCCCTCAGAACCTCAGATCGTGCTTCCTCAGTACCTCAGAAAAGTGCTCCCTCAATACCTCAGGTAGTTCTTCCTCAATACCTCTAAAGTGCTCCCTCAATACCTCAGAGAGTGTTCCATCAGTACCTCAGAGAGTGCTCCCTCAATAGCTCAGAAGATGCTCCCTCAGTACCTCAGATAGTCCTCCTTCAATACCTCAGAAACTGCTCCATCAATACCTCAGAAAGTGCTTCCTCAATACCTCAGAAAGTGCTTCCTCAGTACCTCAGATAGTGCTCCATCAATACCTCAGAAAGTGCTTCCTCAAAACCTCAGAAAGTGCTCCCTATGTACCTCAGATAGTACTCCCTCAATACCTCAGAGGGTGCTCCCTCAATACCTCAGATAGTGCTTCCTCAGTACCTCAGAAAGTGCTCCCTCAATACCTCAGGTAGTTCTCCCTCAATAACTCGAAAGTGCTCCCTCAATACCTCAGAGAGTGTTCCATCAGTACCTCAGAGAGTGCTCCCTCAATACCTCAGAAAATGCTCGCTCAGTACCTCAGATAGTCATCCTTCAATACCTCAGAAAGTGCTCCCTCAATACCTCAGAAAGTGCTTCCTCAATACCTCAGAAAGTGCTTCCTCAACACCTCAGATAGTGCTCCATCAATACCTCAGAAAATGCTTCCTCAATACCTCAGAAAGTGCTCCCTCAGTACCTCAGATAGTGCTCCCTCAATACCTCAGAAAGTGCTCCCTCAATACCTCAGAAAGTGCGCCCTCAGTACCTCATAAAGTGCTTGCTCAATACATCAGATTGTGTTCCCTCAATACCTCAGAAAGTGCTTCCACAATCCCTCAGAAAATGCTCCCTCAGTACTTCAGATAGTGCTCCCTCAATACCTCAGAAAGTGCTCCATTAATACCTCAGATAGTTCTCCCTCAGTACCTCAGATAGTTCTCCCTCAGTACCTCAGATAATTCTCCCTCAGTACCTCAGAAAATGCTTCATCAATACGGCAGAAATTGCTTCCTAAACACCTCAGAAAGTGCACCCTCAGTACCTTAGATAGTGCTCCCTCAATACCTCATAAAGTGCTTCCTCAATACATCAGATTGAGTTCCCTCAATACCTCAGAAAGTGCTTCATCAATACCTCAGAAAGTGCTCCCTCAGTACCTCAGATAGTGCTCCCTCAATACCTCAGAAAGTGTTCCTTCAATACCTCAGATATTTCTCCCTCAGTACCTCAGATAGTTCTTCCTCAATACCTCTGAAAGTGCTCCCTCAGTACCTCAGATGGTTCTCCCTCAATGCCTCAGATCGTGCTCCCACAATACCTCAGATAGTTCTCCCTTAATACCTCAGATAGTGCTCCCGCAGTACTTCTCAATGTGCTCCCTCAATACCTCAGAAAGTGCTCGCTCAGTACCTCAGATAGTACTCAATCAGAACCTCAGCTTGTGCTTCCTCAGTACGTCAGGAAGTGCTCCCTCAACACCTCAGAAACTGCTCCCTCAGTACCTCAGATAGTTCTCCCTCAGTACCTCAGATAGTTTTCACTCAGTACCTCAGAAAGTGCTCCCTAAATACCTCAGAAAGTGCTCGCTCAGTACCTCAGATATTGCTCCCTCAATGCCTCAGATAGTGCTCCCTTAGTACCTCAGATAGTGCTCCCTCAGTACCTCAGATAGTTCTCCCTCAATTCCTCAGAACTTGCTCCCTCAGTACCTCAGAAAATGCTCCCACAATACTTCAGAAAGTGGTCCCTCAGTACCTCAGATAGTTCTCCCTTAGTACCTCAGAAAGTGCTCCCTCAGTACCTCAGATAATGCTTACTCAGTACCACAGAAGGTGCTCCCTCAATACCTCAGATAGTGCTACCTCAGTACATCAGAAAGTGCTCCCACAATACCTCAGGTAGTTCTCCCTCAGTCCCTCGAATGTGCTCCCTCAATACCTCAGAGAGTGTTCCATCAGCACCTCAGAAAGTGCTCCCTCAATACCTCAGAAAGTGTTCCATCAATACCACAGGTAGTTCTCCCTCAATACCTCGAAAGTGCTCCCTCAATACCTCAGAGAGCGTTCCATCAGTACCTCAGAAAGTGCTCCCGCAGTACCTCAGAAATTGCTCCCTCAATATCTCAGGTACTTCTCCCTCAATACCTCGAAAGTGCTCCCTCAATACCTCAGAGAGTGTTCCATCAGTACCTCAGAAAGTGCTCCCTCAATACCTCAGAAAGTGCTCCATCAATACCTCAGATAGTTCTCCCTCAGTACCTCAGAGTGTGCTTCCTCAATACCTCAGAACTTGCACCCTCAGTACCTCAGATAGTGCTCCCTCAATACCTCAGAAAATGCTCCCTCAATTCCTCAGAAAGTGCTTCCTCAATACCTCAGGAAGTGCTCCCTCAATACCTCAGAAAGTGCTTCCTCAATTCCTCAGAAAGTGCTCCCTCAATACCTCAGATAGTGCTTCCTCAGTACCTCAGAAAGTGTTCCCTCAATACCTCAGGTAGTTCTCCCTCAATACCTCGAAAGTGCTCCCTCAATACCTCAGAGAGTGTTCCATCAGTACCTCAGAGAGTGCTCCCTCAATACCTCAGAAAATGCTCCCCCAGTACCTCAGATAGTCCTCCCTCAATACCTCAGAAAGTGCTCCCTCAATACTTCAGAAAGTGGTCCCTCAGTACCTCAGATAGTTCTCCCTCAGTACCTCAGAAAGTGCTCCCTCAGAACCTCAGATCGTGCTTCCTCAGTACCTCAGAAAGTGCTCCCTCAATACCTCAGGTAGTTCTCCCTCAATACCTCTAAAGTGCTCCCTCAATACCTCAGAGAGTGTTCCATCAGTACCTCAGAGAGTGCTCCCTCAATAGCTCAGAAAATGCCCTCTCAGTACCTCAGATAGTCCTCCTTCAATACCTCAGAAACTGCTCCATCAATACCTCAGAAAGTGCTTCCTCAATACCTCAGAAAGTGCTTCCTCAGTACCTCAGATAGTGCTCCATCAATACCTCAGAAAGTGCTTCCTCAAAACCTCAGAAAGTGCTCCCTCTGTACCTCAGATAGTGCTCCCTCAATACCTCAGAAGGTGCTCCCTCAATACCTCAGATAGTGCTTCCTCAGTACCTCAGAAAGTGCTCCCTCAATACCTCAGGTAGTTCTCCCTCAATACCTCAGAAAGTGCTCCCTCAATACCTCAGAGAGTGTTCCATCAGTACCTCAGAGAGTGCTCCCTCAATACCTCAGAAAATGCTCGCTCAGTACCTCAGACAGTCATCCTTCAATACCTCAGAAAGTGCTCCCTCAATACCTCAGAAAGTGCTTCCTCAATACCTCAGAAAGTGCTTCCTCAACACCTCAGATAGTGCTCCATCAATACCTCAGAAAATGCTTCCTCAATACCTCAGAAAGTGCTCCCTCAGTACCTCAGATAGTGCTCCCTCAATACCTCAGAAAGTGCTCCCTCAATACCTCAGAAAGTGCGCCCTCAGTACCTCATAAAGTGCTTGCTCAATACATCAGATTGTGTTCCCTCAATACCTCAGATAGTGCTGCCTCAATACCTCAGATAGTGCTCCCTCAATACCTCAGATAGTTCTCCCTCAATACCTCTGAAAGTGCGGCCTCAATACCTCAGATAGTTCTCCCTCAATGCCTCAGATAGTGCTCCCATAATAGGTCAGATAGTTCTCCCTCAATACCTCAGATAGTGCTCCCGCAGTACTTCTGAAAGTGCTCCCTCAATATCTCAGAAAGTGCTCACTCAGTACCTCAGATAGTCCTCACTCAGAACCTCAGCTAGTGCTTCCTCAGGACGTCAGAATGTGCTCCCTCAATACCTCAGAAACTGCTCCCTCAGTACCTCAGAGTTCTCCCTCAGTGCGTCAGATAGTTTTCACTCAGTACCTCAGAAAGTGCTCCCTAAATACCTCAGAAAGTGCTCAATCAGTACCTCAGATATTGCTCCCTCAATGCCTCATATCGTGCTCCCTTAATACCTCAGAATGTGCTCCCTCAGTACCTCAGATAGTTCTCCCTCAGTACCGCAGATAGTTCTCCCTCAGTACCTCAGAGAGTACTTCATCAATACCTCAGAAAGTGTTCCCTCAGTACCTCAGATAGTGCTCCCTCAATTCCTCAGAACTTTCTCACTCAGTACCTCAGAAAATGCTCCCTCAATACCTCAGAAAATGCTCCATCAATACCAAAGTTAGTTCTCCCTCAGTACCTCAGAGTGTGCTTCCCTCAATACCTCAGAAAATGCTCCCTCAGTACCTCATGAAGTGCTCCCTCAATACTTCAGAAAGTTATCCCTCAGTACCTCTGATAGTTCTCCCTCAGTACCTCAGAAAATGCTCCCTCAGTACGTCAGATCGTGCTTCCTCAGTACCTCAGAAGGTGCTCCCTCAATATCTCAGATAGTGCTTCCTCAATACCTCAGAAAATGCTCCCTCAGTACGTCAGATCGTGCTTCCTCAGTACCTCAGAAGGTGCTCCCTCAATATCTCAGATAGTGCTACCTCAGTACCACAGAGAGTGCTCCCTCAATGCCTCAGAAAGTGCTTCCTCAATACCTCAGAAAGTGCTTCATCAATACCTCAGAAAGTGCTCCCTCAATACCTCATAAAGTGCTTCCTCAATACCTCAGATAGTGCTCCCTCAGTACCTCAGAAAGTGCTCCATCAATACCTCAGATAGTTCTCCCTCAGTACCTCAGAGTGTGCTCCCTCAATACCTCAGAAAATGCTCCCTCAATACCTCAGAAAGTGCTTCCTCAATACCTCAGAAAGTGCTCCCTCAATACCTCAGAAAGTGCTTCCTCAATACCTCAGAAAGTGCTCCCTCAATACCTCAGATAGTGCTTCCTCAGTACCTCAGAAAGTGTTCCCTCAATACCTCAGGTAGTTCTCTCTCAATACCTCGAAAGTGCTCCCTCAATACCTCAGAGAGTGTTCCATCAGTACCTCAGAAAGTGCTCCCTCAATACTTCAGAAAGTGGACCCTCAGTACCTCAGACAGTTCTCCCTCAGTACCTCAGAAAGTGCTCCCTCAGAACCTCAGATCGTGCTTCCTCAGTACCTCAGAAAAGTGCTCCCTCAATACCTCAGGTAGTTCTTCCTCAATACCTCTAAAGTGCTCCCTCAATACCTCAGAGAGTGTTCCATCAGTACCTCAGAGAGTGCTCCCTCAATAGCTCAGAAGATGCTCCCTCAGTACCTCAGATAGTCCTCCTTCAATACCTCAGAAACTGCTCCATCAATACCTCAGAAAGTGCTTCCTCAATACCTCAGAAAGTGCTTCCTCAGTACCTCAGATAGTGCTCCATCAATACCTCAGAAAGTGCTTCCTCAAAACCTCAGAAAGTGCTCCCTCTGTACCTCAGATAGTACTCCCTCAATACCTCAGAGGGTGCTCCCTCAATACCTCAGATAGTGCTTCCTCAGTACCTCAGAAAGTGCTCCCTCAATACCTCAGGTAGTTCTCCCTCAATAACTCGAAAGTGCTCCCTCAATACCTCAGAGAGTGTTCCATCAGTACCTCAGAGAGTGCTCCCTCAATACCTCAGAAAATGCTCGCTCAGTACCTCAGATAGTCATCCTTCAATACCTCAGAAAGTGCTCCCTCAATACCTCAGAAAGTGCTTCCTCAATACCTCAGAAAGTGCTTCCTCAACACCTCAGATAGTGCTCCATCAATACCTCAGAAAATGCTTCCTCAATACCTCAGAAAGTGCTCCCTCAGTACCTCAGATAGTGCTCCCTCAATACCTCAGAAAGTGCTCCCTCAATACCTCAGAAAGTGCGCCCTCAGTACCTCATAAAGTGCTTGCTCAATACATCAGATTGTGTTCCCTCAATACCTCAGAAAGTGCTTCCACAATCCCTCAGAAAATGCTCCCTCAGTACTTCAGATAGTGCTCCCTCAATACCTCAGAAAGTGCTCCATCAATACCTCAGATAGTTCTCCCTCAGTACCTCAGATAGTTCTCCCTCAGTACCTCAGATAATTCTCCCTCAGTACCTCAGAAAATGCTTCATCAATACGGCAGAAATTGCTTCCTAAACACCTCAGAAAGTGCACCCTCAGTACCTTAGATAGTGCTCCCTCAATACCTCATAAAGTGCTTCCTCAATACATCAGATTGAGTTCCCTCAATACCTCAGAAAGTGCTTCATCAATACCTCAGAAAGTGCTCCCTCAGTACCTCAGATAGTGCTCCCTCAATACCTCAGAAAGTGTTCCTTCAATACCTCAGATATTTCTCCCTCAGTACCTCAGATAGTTCTTCCTCAATACCTCTGAAAGTGCTCCCTCAGTACCTCAGATGGTTCTCCCTCAATGCCTCAGATCGTGCTCCCACAATACCTCAGATAGTTCTCCCTTAATACCTCAGATAGTGCTCCCGCAGTACTTCTCAATGTGCTCCCTCAATACCTCAGAAAGTGCTCGCTCAGTACCTCAGATAGTACTCAATCAGAACCTCAGCTTGTGCTTCCTCAGTACGTCAGGAAGTGCTCCCTCAACACCTCAGAAACTGCTCCCTCAGTACCTCAGATAGTTCTCCCTCAGTACCTCAGATAGTTTTCACTCAGTACCTCAGAAAGTGCTCCCTAAATACCTCAGAAAGTGCTCGCTCAGTACCTCAGATATTGCTCCCTCAATGCCTCAGATAGTGCTCCCTTAGTACCTCAGATAGTGCTCCCTCAGTACCTCAGATAGTTCTCCCTCAATTCCTCAGAACTTGCTCCCTCAGTACCTCAGAAAATGCTCCCACAATACTTCAGAAAGTGGTCCCTCAGTACCTCAGATAGTTCTCCCTTAGTACCTCAGAAAGTGCTCCCTCAGTACCTCAGATAATGCTTACTCAGTACCACAGAAGGTGCTCCCTCAATACCTCAGATAGTGCTACCTCAGTACCTCAGAAAGTGCTCCCACAATACCTCAGGTAGTTCTCCCTCAGTCCCTCGAATGTGCTCCCTCAATACCTCAGAGTGTTCCATCAGCACCTCAGAAAGTGCTCCCTCAATACCTCAGAAAGTGTTCCATCAATACCACAGGTAGTTCTCCCTCAATACCTCGAAAGTGCTCCCTCAATACCTCAGAGAGTGTTCCATCAGTACCTCAGAAAGTGCTCCCTCAATACCTCAGAAAGTGCTCCATCAATACCTCAGAAAGTGTCCCCTCAGTACCTCAGAAAGTGCTACCTCAATACCTCAGAAAGTGCTCCATCAATACCTCAGATAGTTCTCCCTCAAAACCTCTGAAAGTGCTCGCTCAATACCTCAGATAGTTCTCCCTCAATACCTCAGATAGTGCTCCTCAATACCTCAGATAGTTCTCCCTCAATACCTCAGATAGCGCTCCCTCAATACCTCAGATAGTTCTCCCTCAATGCCTCAGATAGTGCTCCCGCAGTACCTCAGAAAGTGCTCCCGCAATACCTCAGAAAGTGCTCCCTCAGTACCTCAGATAGTACTCACTCAGAACCTCAGCTAGTGCTTCTTCAGTACGTCAGAAAGTGCTCCCTCAATACCTCAGAAACTGCTCCCTCAATATCTCAGATAGTTCTCCCTCAGTACCTCAGATAGTTCTCACTCAGTACCTCAGAAAGCGCTCCCGAAATACCTCAGAAATTGCTCCCTCAGTACCTCAGATATTGCTCTCTCAATGCGTCAGATAGTGCTCCCTTAATACCTCAGAAAGTGCTCCCTCAGTACCTCAGATAGTTCTCCCTCAGTACCTCAGATAGTTCTCCCTCAGTACCTCAGAGAGTGCTTCCTCAATACCTCAGAACTTGTTCCCTCAGTACCTCAGATAGTGCTCCCTCAATAGCTCAGAAAGTGCTCCCTCAGTATCTCGGAAAATGCTTCCTCAGTACCTCAGAAAGTGCTCAATCAATACCACAGATAGTTCTCCCTCAGTACCTCAGAGAGTGCTTCCTCAATACCTCAGAAAGTGCTCCATCAATACCACAGATAGTTCTCCCTCAGTACTTCAGATAGTTCTCCCTCAATTCCTCAGAAAGTGTTCCTTCAATACCTCAGATATTTCTCCCTCAGTACCTCAGATAGTTCTTCCTCAATACCTCTGAAAGTGCTCCCTCAGTACCTCAGATGGTTCTCCCTCAATGCCTCAGATCGTGCTCCCACAATACCTCAGATAGTTCTCCCTTAATACCTCAGATAGTGCTCCCGCAGTACTTCTCAATGTGCTCCCTCAATACCTCAGAAAGTGCTCGCTCAGTACCTCAGATAGTACTCAATCAGAACCTCAGCTTGTGCTTCCTCAGTACGTCAGGAAGTGCTCCCTCAACACCTCAGAAACTGCTCCCTCAGTACCTCAGATAGTTCTCCCTCAGTACCTCAGATAGTTTTCACTCAGTACCTCAGAAAGTGCTCCCTAAATACCTCAGAAAGTGCTCGCTCAGTACCTCAGATATTGCTCCCTCAATGCCTCAGATAGTGCTCCCTTAGTACCTCAGATAGTGCTCCCTCAGTACCTCAGATAGTTCTCCCTCAATTCCTCAGAACTTGCTCCCTCAGTACCTCAGAAAATGCTCCCACAATACTTCAGAAAGTGGTCCCTCAGTACCTCAGATAGTTCTCCCTTAGTACCTCAGAAAGTGCTCCCTCAGTACCTCAGATAATGCTTACTCAGTACCACAGAAGGTGCTCCCTCAATACCTCAGATAGTGCTACCTCAGTACCTCAGAAAGTGCTCCCACAATACCTCAGGTAGTTCTCCCTCAGTCCCTCGAATGTGCTCCCTCAATACCTCAGAGTGTTCCATCAGCACCTCAGAAAGTGCTCCCTCAATACCTCAGAAAGTGTTCCATCAATACCACAGGTAGTTCTCCCTCAATACCTCGAAAGTGCTCCCTCAATACCTCAGAGAGTGTTCCATCAGTACCTCAGAAAGTGCTCCCTCAATACCTCAGAAAGTGCTCCATCAATACCTCAGAAAGTGTCTCCTCAGTACCTCAGAAAGTGCTACCTCAATACCTCAGAAAGTGCTCCATCAATACCTCAGATAGTTCTCCCTCAAAACCTCTGAAAGTGCTCGCTCAATACCTCAGATAGTTCTCCCTCAATACCTCAGATAGTGCTCCTCAATACCTCAGATAGTTCTCCCTCAATACCTCAGATAGCGCTCCCTCAATACCTCAGATAGTTCTCCCTCAATGCCTCAGATAGTGCTCCCGCAGTACCTCAGAAAGTGCTCCCGCAATACCTCAGAAAGTGCTCCCTCAGTACCTCAGATAGTACTCACTCAGAACCTCAGCTAGTGCTTCTTCAGTACGTCAGAAAGTGCTCCCTCAATACCTCAGAAACTGCTCCCTCAATATCTCAGATAGTTCTCCCTCAGTACCTCAGATAGTTCTCACTCAGTACCTCAGAAAGCGCTCCCTAAATACCTCAGAAATTGCTCCCTCAGTACCTCAGATATTGCTCTCTCAATGCGTCAGATAGTGCTCCCTTAATACCTCAGAAAGTGCTCCCTCAGTACCTCAGATAGTTCTCCCTCAGTACCTCAGATAGTTCTCCCTCAGTACCTCAGAGAGTGCTTCCTCAATACCTCAGAACTTGTTCCCTCAGTACCTCAGATAGTGCTCCCTCAATAGCTCAGAAAGTGCTCCCTCAGTACCTCGGAAAATGCTTCCTCAGTACCTCAGAAAGTGCTCAATCAATACCACAGATAGTTCTCCCTCAGTACCTCAGAGAGTGCTTCCTCAATACCTCAGAAAGTGCTCCATCAATACCACAGATAGTTCTCCCTCAGTACTTCAGATAGTTCTCCCTCAATTCCTCAGAAAGTGCTCCATCAGTACCTCATAAAGTGCTCCCTCAATACCTCAGAAAGTGTATCCTCAATACCTCAGAAAGTGCTCCCTCAGTACCTCAGAAAGTGATCCCTCAATACCTCAGAAAGTGATTCCTCAATACCTTAGAAAGTGCTTCCTCTGACCCTCAGAAATTGCTCCCTCAGTACCTCAGATACCTCAGGAAGTGCTCCCTCAATGCCTCAGAAAGTGCTTCCTCAATACCTCAGATAGTGCTCCCTCAATACCTCAGAAAGTGCTTCCTCTGACCCTCAGAAAGTGCTCCCTCAGTACCTCAGATAGTGTTCCCTCAATACCTCAGAAAGTGGTCCATCAATACCTCAGATAGTTCTCCAGTACCTCAGAAACTGCTTACTCAATACCTCAGAAAGTGCTCCCTTAATACCTCAGAAAGTGCTCCCTCAGTAACTCAGATAGTTCTCCCTCAGTACATCAGAAAGTGCTTCCTCAATACCTCAGAACTTGTTCCCTCAGAACCACAGATAGTGCTCCCTCAATACCTCAGATAGTGCTCCCTCAATACCTCAGATAGTTCTCTCTCAATACCTCTGAAATTGCTCCCTCAATACCTCAGATAGTTCTTCCTCAGTACCTCAGATAGTTCTCACTCAATACTTCTGAAATTGCTCCCTCAATAACTCAGAAAGTTCTCACTCAGTACCTCAGATAGTACTCACTCAGAACCTCAGCTAGTGCTTCCTCAGTACGTCAGAAAGTGCTCCCTCAATACCTCAGAAAGTGCTCCCTCAGTACCTCAGATAGTTCTCCCTCAGTACCTCAGATAGTTTACACTCAGTACCTCAGAAAGTGCTCCCTATATACCTCAGAAAGTGCTCCCTCAGTACCTCAGATATTGCTCCCTCAATGCCTCAGATAGTGCTCCGTTAATACCTCAGAAAGTGCTCCCTCAGTACCGCAGATAGTTCTCCCTCAGTACCTCAGAGAGTGCTTCCTCAATACCTCAGAACTTGTTCCGTCAGTACCTCAGATAGTTCTCACTCAGTACCTCAGAAAGTGCTCCCTAAATACCTCAGAATGTGCTCCCTCAGTACTTCAGATATTGCTCCCTCAATGCGTCAGATAGTGCTCACTTAATACCTCAGAAAGTGCTCCCTCAGTACCTCAGATAGTTCTCCCTCAGTACCTCAGATAGTTCTCCCTCAGTACCTCAGATAGTGCTCCCTCAATACCTCAGAAAGTGCTCCCTCAGTACCTCGGAAAATGCTTCCACAATACCTCAGAAAGTGCTCCATCAATACCACAGATAGTTCTCCCTCAGTACCTCAGAGAGTGCTTCCTCAATACCTCAGAAAGTGCTCCATCAATACCACAGATAGTTCTCCCTCAGTATTTCAGATAGTGCTCCCTCAATTACTCAGAAAGTGCTCCCTCAGTACCTCAGAAAGTGATCCCTCAATACCTCAGAAAGTGCTTCCTCAATACCTCAGAAAGTGCTTCCTCTGACCCTCAGAAATTGCTCCCTCAGTACCTCAGATACCTCAGAACGTGCTCCCTCAATGCCTCAGAAAGTGCTTCCTCAATACCTCAGATAGTGCTCCCTCAATACCTCAGAAAGTGCTTCCTCTGACCCTCAGAAAGTGCTCCCTCAGTACCTCAGATAGTGCTCCCTCAATACCTCATAAAGTGGTCCATCAATACCTCAGATAGTTCTCCCTCAGTACCTCAGATAGTGCTCCCTCAATACCTCAGAACTTGCTCGCTCAGTACCTCAGATAGTTCTCCCTCAGTACCTCAGAAAGTGCTTACTCAATACTTCAGAAAGTGCTCCCTCAATACTTCAGAAAGTGGTCCCTCAGTACCTCAGATAGTTCTCCCTCAGTCCCTCAGATAGTATTCGCTCAGAACCTCAGATAGTGCTTTCTCAGTACATCAGAAAGTGTTCCCTAAATACCTCAGATAGTGCTCCCTTAATACCTCAGAAAGTGCTCCCTCAGTCACTCAGATAGTTCTCCCTCAGTACCTCAGAGAATGCTTCCTCAATACCTCAGAACGTGTTCCCTCAGAACCTCAGATAGTGTTCCCTCAATACCTCAGATAGTGCTCCCTCAATACCTCAGATAGTTCTCCCTCAATACCTCTGAAATTGCTCCCTCAATACCACAGATAGTTCTTCCTCAGTACCTCAGATAGTTCTCCCTCAATACTTCTGAAATGGCTCCCTCAATACCTCAGAAAGTTCTCGCTCAGTACCTCATATAGTACTCACTCAGAACCTCAGCTAGTGCTTCCTCAGTACGTCAGAATGTGCTCCCTCAACACCTCAGAAACTGCTCCCTCAGTACCACAGATAGTTCTCCCTCAGTACCTCAGATAGCTTTCACTCAGTACCTCAGAAAGTGCTCCCTGAATACCTCAGAGAGTGTTCCATCAGTACCTCAGAAAGTGCTCCCTCAATACCTCAGAAAGTGCTCCATCAATACGTCAGAGAGTGCTCCCGCAATACCTAAGATCGTTCTCCTTCAATACCTCTGATAGTTCTCCCTCAAAACCTCTGAAAGTGCTCGCTCAATACCTCAGATAGTTCTCCCTCAATACCTCAGATAGTGCTCCTCAATACCTCAGATAGTTTTCCCTCAATACCTCAGATAGTGCTCCCTCAATACCTCAGATAGCTCTCCCTCAATACCTCTGAAAGTGCTCCCTCAATACCTCAGAAAATTCTCCCTCAATGCCTCCGATAGTGCTCCCACAATACCTCAGATAGTTCTCCCTCAATACCTCAGATAATGTTCCCGCAGTACCTCAGAAAGTGCTCCCTCAATACCTCAGAAAGTGCTCCCTCAGTACCTCAGGTAGTACTCACTCAGAACCTCAGCTAGTGCTTCCTCAGTACGTCAGAAAGTGCTCCCTCAATACCTCACAAAATGCTCCCTCAATATCTCAGATAGTTCTCCCTCAGTACCTCAGATAGATCTCACTCAGTACCTCAGAAAGAGCTCCCTCAGTACCTCAGATATTGCTCCCTCAATGCGTCAGATAGTGCTCCCTTAATACCTCAGAAAGTGCTCCCTCAGTACCTCAGATAGTTCTCCCTCAGTACCTCAGATAGTTCTCACTCAGTACCTCAGAGAGTGCTTCCTCAATACCTCAGAACTTGTTCCCTCAGTACCTCAGATAGTGCTCCCTCAATACCTCAGAAAGTGCTCCCTCAGTACCTCGGAAAGTGCTTCCTCAATACCTCAGAAAGTGCTCCATCAATACCACAGATAGTTCTCCCTCAGTACCTCAGAGAGTGCTTCCTCAATACCTCAGAAAGTGCTCCCTCAGTACTTCAGATAGTGCTCCCTCAATACCTCAGAAAGTGCTCCCTCAGTACCTCATAAAGTGCTCACTCAATACCTCAGAAAGTGCTTCCTCAATACCTCAGAAAGTGCTCCCTCAGTACCTCAGGAAGTGATCCCTCAATACCTCAGAAAGTGCTTACTCTGACCCTCAGAAATTGCTCCCTCAGTACCTCAGATAGTGCTCCCTCTATACCTCAGAAAGTACTCCGTCAATGCCTCAGAAAGTGCTTCCACAATACCTCAGATAGTGCTCCCTCAATACCTCAGAAAGCGCTTCCTCTGACCCTCAGAAAGTGCTCCCTCTATACCTCAGAAAGTGGTCCATCAATACCTCAGATAGTTCTCCCTCAGTACCTCAGATAGTGCTCCCTCAATACCTCAGAACTTGCTCGCTCAGTACCTCAGATAGTTCTCCCTCAGTACCTCAGAAAGTGCTTACTCAATACCTCAGAAAGTGCTCCCTCAATACTTCAGAAAGTGGTCCCTCAGTACCTCAGATAGTTCTCCCTCAGTACCTCAGATGGTACTCGCTCAGAACCTCCGATAGTGCTTCCTCAGTACGTCAGAAAGTGCTCCCTCAATACCTGAGAAACTGCTCCCTCAGTACCTCAGATAGTTCTCCCTCAGTACCTCAGATAGTTCTTACTCAGTACCTCAGAAAGTACTCCCTCAGGACTTCAGATATTGCTCCCTGAATGCCTTAGATAGTGCTTCCTTAATACCTCAGAAAGTGCTCCCTCAGTAACTCAGATAGTTCTCCCTCAGTACCGCAGATAGTTCTCCCTCAGTACCTCTGAGTGTGCTTCCTCAATACCTCAGAACTTGTTCCCTCAGTACCTCTGATAGTGCTCCCTCAATACCTCAGAAAGTGCTCCCTCAATACCTGAGATATTTCTCCCTGAGTACATCAGATAGTGCTCCCTCAATACCTCAGAAAGTGCTCCCTCAGTAACTCAGAAAGTGCTTCCTCAATACCTCAGAAAGTGCTACCTCAGTACCTCAGATAGTGCTCCGTCAATACCTCAGAAATTGAACCATCAATACCTCAGAAAGTGCTTCCTCAATACCACAGAAAGTCCTTCCTCAATACCTCAGAAAGTGCTACCACAATACCTCAGAAAGTGATCCCTCAGTACCTCAGAAAGTGCTCCCTCAATACCTCAGATAATGCTCCCTCAATACCTCAGAAAGTGCTCGCTCAATACCTCAGATAGTTCTCCCACAATGCCTCAGATAGTGCTTCCTCAATACCTCAGATAGTGCTCCCACAGTTCCTCAGATAGTACTCCCTCAGTACCTCAGAGAGTGCTTCCTCAGTACGTCAGAAAGTGCCCGCTCAATACCTCAGAAAGTGCTCCCTCAGTACCTCAGATAGTTCTCCCTGAGTACCTCAGATACGTCTCCGTCAGTACCTCAGAAAGTGCTCCCTCAATACCTCTGAAAGAGCTCCCTCAGTACCTCAGATAGATCTCCCTCAGTACCTCAGATACGTCTCCGTCAGTACCTCAGAAAGTGCTCCCTCAATAACTCAGAATGTGCTCCATCAATACGTCAGATAGTGCTCCCGCAATACCTAAGATCGTTCTCCTTCAATACCTCTGATAGTTCTCCCTCAAAACCTCTGAAAGTGCTCGCTCAATACCTCAGATAGTTCTCCCTCAATACCTCAGATAGTGCTCCTCAATACCTCAGATAGTTTTCCCTCAATACCTCAGATAGTGCTCCCTCAATACCTCAGATAGCTCTCCCTCAATACCTCTGAAAGTGCTCCCTCAATACCTCAGAAAATTCTCCCTCAATGCCTCCGATAGTGCTCCCACAATACCTCAGATAGTTCTCCCTCAATACCTCAGATAATGTTCCCGCAGTACCTCAGAAAGTGCTCCCTCAATACCTCAGAAAGTGCTCCCTCAGTACCTCAGGTAGTACTCACTCAGAACCTCAGCTAGTGCTTCCTCAGTACGTCAGAAAGTTCTCCCTCAATACCTCACAAAATGCTCCCTCAATATCTCAGATAGTTCTCCCTCAGTACCTCAGATAGATCTCACTCAGTACCTCAGAAAGAGCTCCCTCAGTACCTCAGATATTGCTCCCTCAATGCGTCAGATAGTGCTCCCTTAATACCTCAGAAAGTGCTCCCTCAGTACCTCAGATAGTTCTCCCTCAGTACCTCAGATAGTTCTCACTCAGTACCTCAGAGAGTGCTTCCTCAATACCTCAGAACTTGTTCCCTCAGTACCTCAGATAGTGCTCCCTCAATACCTCAGAAAGTGCTCCCTCAGTACCTCGGAAAGTGCTTCCTCAATACCTCAGAAAGTGCTCCATCAATACCACAGATAGTTCTCCCTCAGTACCTCAGAGAGTGCTTCCTCAATACCTCAGAAAGTGCTCCCTCAGTACTTCAGATAGTGCTCCCTCAATACCTCAGAAAGTGCTCCCTCAGTACCTCATAAAGTGCTCACTCAATACCTCAGAAAGTGCTTCCTCAATACCTCAGAAAGTGCTCCCTCAGTACCTCAGGAAGTGATCCCTCAATACCTCAGAAAGTGCTTACTCTGACCCTCAGAAATTGCTCCCTCAGTACCTCAGATAGTGCTCCCTCTATACCTCAGAAAGTACTCCGTCAATGCCTCAGAAAGTGCTTCCACAATACCTCAGATAGTGCTCCCTCAATACCTCAGAAAGCGCTTCCTCTGACCCTCAGAAAGTGCTCCCTCTATACCTCAGAAAGTGGTCCATCAATACCTCAGATAGTTCTCCCTCAGTACCTCAGATAGTGCTCCCTCAATACCTCAGAACTTGCTCGCTCAGTACCTCAGATAGTTCTCCCTCAGTACCTCAGAAAGTGCTTACTCAATACCTCAGAAAGTGCTCCCTCAATACTTCAGAAAGTGGTCCCTCAGTACCTCAGATAGTTCTCCCTCAGTACCTCAGATGGTACTCGCTCAGAACCTCCGATAGTGCTTCCTCAGTACGTCAGAAAGTGCTCCCTCAATACCTGAGAAACTGCTCCCTCAGTACCTCAGATAGTTCTCCCTCAGTACCTCAGATAGTTCTTACTCAGTACCTCAGAAAGTACTCCCTCAGGACTTCAGATATTGCTCCCTCAATGCCTTAGATAGTGCTTCCTTAATACCTCAGAAAGTGCTCCCTCAGTAACTCAGATAGTTCTCCCTCAGTACCGCAGATAGTTCTCCCTCAGTACCTCTGAGTGTGCTTCCTCAATACCTCAGAACTTGTTCCCTCAGTACCTCTGATAGTGCTCCCTCAATACCTCAGAAAGTGCTCCCTCAATACCTGAGATATTTCTCCCTGAGTACATCAGATAGTGCTCCCTCAATACCTCAGAAAGTGCTCCCTCAGTAACTCAGAAAGTGCTTCCTCAATACCTCAGAAAGTGCTACCTCAGTACCTCAGATAGTGCTCCGTCAATACCTCAGAAATTGAACCATCAATACCTCAGAAAGTGCTTCCTCAATACCACAGAAAGTCCTTCCTCAATACCTCAGAAAGTGCTACCACAATACCTCAGAAAGTGATCCCTCAGTACCTCAGAAAGTGCTCCCTCAATACCTCAGATAATGCTCCCTCAATACCTCAGAAAGTGCTCGCTCAATACCTCAGATAGTTCTCCCACAATGCCTCAGATAGTGCTTCCTCAATACCTCAGATAGTGCTCCCACAGTTCCTCAGATAGTACTCCCTCAGTACCTCAGAGAGTGCTTCCTCAGTACGTCAGAAAGTGCCCGCTCAATACCTCAGAAAGTGCTCCCTCAGTACCTCAGATAGTTCTCCCTGAGTACCTCAGATACGTCTCCGTCAGTACCTCAGAAAGTGCTCCCTCAATACCTCTGAAAGAGCTCCCTCAGTACCTCAGATAGATCTCCCTCAGTACCTCAGATACGTCTCCGTCAGTACCTCAGAAAGTGCTCCCTCAATAACTCAGAATGTGCTCCATCAATACCTCAGATGGTTCTCCCTCAATACCTCAGAGAGTGCTTCCTCAATACCTCAGAAAGTGCTTCCTCAATACCTCAGAGAGTGCTTCCTCAATACCTCAGATAGTGCTCTCTCAATACCTCAAAAAGTGCTCCCTCAGTACCTCAGATAATTCTCCCTCAGTACCTCAGAACGTGCTCCCTCAATACCTCAGAAAGTGCTTCCTCAATACCTCAGAAAGTGCTCACTCAGTACCTCAGATAGTTCTCCCTCATTTCCTCAGATAGTTCTCCCTCAGTACCTCAGAAAGTGCTCCCTCAATACTTCAGAAAAATGGTCCCTCAGTACCTCAGATAGTTCTCCCTCAGTACCTCAGATAGTGCTCCCTCAGTACCTCAGATAGTGTTTCCTCAGTACCTCAGAAAGTGCTCCCTCAAAACCTCCGAAAGTGCTCCCTCAATACCTCAGAAAGTGCTCCCTCAATACCTCAGATAGTGCTCCCTCAGTACCTCAGAACGTGGTCCCTCAATACCTCAGAGAGTGCTTCCTCAATACCTCAGAAAGTGCTTCATCAATACCTCAGAAAATGCTCCCTCAATACCTCAGAAAGTACTCCCTCAATACTCAGAAAGTGCTTCCTCAATACCTCAGAAAGTGCTTCCTCAATACCTCAGATAGTGCTCTCTCAATACCTCAAAAAGTCTTGAATAACAGTACCACATGGTCAGTCCGACGGCACCTCTCCTGTGGCCAGAGGGGATTTGAAAATGTTTGCAAGTGTCCCTGCTACTTCCTCCATCCCCTCATTCGGTAAACTGAGATACATTTCCACCATCTTTGGAGATTTCCTGGTTTGTCAGAAGGCCAGACCACTCAGAACCATCTCTCTCTCTAGATATGCTAATACATTTAATTGCATCACAGAGCATCTCCACGATTTCATACCGTCCCTGTCCCAATGAGCATTGACAAAATGCATCCATTCACTGTAGCCTCTGGGTCCATGCACAACTTCTCACTGTGTTCCACAACCTACTCTTTCTCTCATTATCAATTCACCCTTAATGTCACTGTAAAGTCCTTTCAGATTTTTATTTCCTCTCTTAACACTCCTCGCTCCCAGGCAAATAGCCTGCGATACGATTTGGAGGAGTGTGGCATGTCAGTCTGGATGTGGATTAGCATTGGGAAGCTCAGAAATAAGGAACACACGACTGTGCTGAGTGTGGGGCAGTGGGATTCATTTGGGATGAGCAGACGGAAGCTGAGGAATAAGCCTCAGCCCTGTCGGCTGCAAAGGGACTTGGATATGATGCAGAGCTGGGCTGAGGAGTGGCAGATGGAGTTCTACCCTGCCAAGTGTGAGGTTGTCCATTTTGGAAAGACAAATAAGAATGCGGAATACAGGGTTAACGGTAGGGTTCTTAGTAAGGTTCTTAGTAAGGAGCAGAGGGATCTTGGGGTCTATGTTCATAGATCTTTGAAAGTTGCCACTCAGGTGGATAGAGCTTGTAAGAAGGCCTATGGTGTGTATTAGCGTTCATTAGCAGAGGGATTAATTCAAGAGTCGTGAAGTGATGTTACAGCTGTACAGGACTTTGGTGAGGCCACATTTGGAGTACTGTGTGCAGTTCTGGTCGCCTCACTTTAGGAAATATGTGGAAGCTTTGGAGAGGGTGCAGAGAAGATTTACCAGGATGTTGCCTGGAATGGAGAATAGGTCGTACAAGGATAGGTTGAGAGTGCTAGGCCTTTTCTAGTTGGAACGGAGAAGGATGAGGGGTGACTTGATAGAGGTTTATAATATGATCAGGGAAATAGATAGAGTAGACAGTCAGAAACTTTTTCCCCGGGTACAACAGAGTGTTACAAGGGGACATAAATTTAAGGTGAAGGGTGGAAGGTTTCGGGGAGATGTCAGGGGTAGGTTCTTTACCCAGAGAGTGGGGGGAGGGGGGGCATGGAATGCGCTGCCTGTCGGAGTTGTAGAGTCAGAATCTTTGGTGACCTTTAAGCGGCAATTGGATAGGTACATGGATGGGTGCTTAAGCTAGGACAAATGTTCGGCACAACATCGTGGGCCAAAGGGCCTGTTCTGTGCTGTATTGTTCTATGTTCTATGTTCTATATCCTCTGACAGTGCAGCGCTCCCTCAGTACTGACCCTCTGACAATGCAGCTCTCCCTCAGCACTGCTCCTTTGACCCTGCAGCACACCCTCAGAAATGACGCTCTGACACAACAGCTTTCCCTCAGTACTGACCCTCTGACTCTGCAGCACTCTCTTTGTTCTGACATTTCCACTGTGCAGCATTCCCTCAGTACTGACACTCATACAGTGTGGCATCCCCTCAGTACTGACCCTCCGACAATGTGGCACTCCCTCAATACAGATGCTCTTACAGTGCAGCACTCCCTCGGTACTGACCGTCCGATAACGTGGCATTTTCTCAGTACCAACCCTCCGGCAGAGCAGAACTCCCTCAGTACTGACAATCTGACAGTGCGGCACTGCCTCATTCCTGCACTTCTGATAGTCCAGCAATGCCTCAGTACTGACCCTTTGGCAGTGCAGCACTCCCTCAGTACTGACCCTTTGGCAGTGCAGCACTCCCTCAGTACAGACCCTCTGACAGTGCAGCACTCCCTCAGTACTGACCCTCTGAAACAACACTCCCTCAGAACTAACACACTGACCGTGTAGCTCTCCCTCAGTAATGACCCTTTGAGTGTGCATCACTCTCTCAGTACTGACCCCCTGGCAATGCAGCAATCACTCAGTACTGACTGTCCGACAGATAGCATGGCACTCCCTCAGTACTGACCCCTCACAGGGTGGTGATCCCTCAGTACTCATCCCCTCAGAGTGCGTTGCTCCCTCAGTTCTAACCCTTTTTTCAGTGCAGCGCTCCCTCAGTAGTAACTGTCTCACAGTGCGACACTCTGACAGCATGGCCATCCATTAGTACTGACCCTCAGAGAGTGCGCACTTCATCATTACTGACCCTCTCCCTGCACAGCAATCCCTCCATCCTGACGTTCTGACAATGCAGCACTCCCTCCACACTGACCCCGTGACAATGCTGCACTCCCTCCATACTGACCCTCTGACAATGCTGCACTACCTCCACACTGACCCTCTGACAATGCTGCACTCCCTCCACAGTGACCCTCTGACAATGCTGCACTCCCTCCACAGTGACCCTCTGACAATGCTGCACTCCCTTCACTTTGATCCTCAGACAATGCTGCACTCCCTCCATACAGACCCTCTGACAATGCTGCACTCCCTCCACACTGACCCTCTGACAATGTTGCACTCCCTCCACACTGATCCTCTGACAATGCCGTACACCCTCCACACTGACCCTCTGACAATGCTGCACTCCCTCCACACTGACCCTCTGACAATGCTGCACTCCCTCCACACTGACCCTCTGACAATGCTGCACTCCCTCCACACTGACTCTCTGACAATGCTGCACTCCCTCCATACTGACTCTCTGACAATGCTGCACTCCCGCCACACTGACCCTCTGACAATGCTGCACTCCATCCACACTGATCCTCTGACAATGCCGTACACCCTCCACACTGACCCTCTGACAATGCTGCACTCCCTCCACACTGACCCTCTGACAATGCTGCACTCCCTCCATACTGACCCTCTGACAATGCTGCCCTCCCTCCACACTGACCCTCTGACAATGCTGCACTCCATCCACACTGATCCTCTGACAATGCTGCACTCCCTCCACACGGACTCTCTGACAATGCTGCACTCCCTCCACACTGACCCTCTGACAATGCTGCACTCCCTCCACACTGACCCTCTGACAATGTTGCACTCCCTCCACACTGATCCTCTGACAATGCTGCACTCCCTCCACACTGACCCTCTGACAATGCTGCACTCCCTCCACACTGACTCTCTGACAATGCTGCACTCCCTCCATACTGACTCTCTGACAATGCTGCACTCCCGCCACACTGGCCCGCTGACAATGCTGCACTCCCTCCACACTGACCCTCTGACAATGCTGCACTCCCTCCACACTGACCCTCTGACAATGCTGCACTCACTCCACACTGATCCTCTGACAATGCTGCACTCCCTCCACACTGATCCGCTCACAATGCAGCACTCCCTTCACACTGACTCTCTGACAATGCTGCACTCCCTCCACACTGACCCTCTGACAATGCTGCACTCCCTCCACACTGACCCTCTGACAATGCAGCACTCCCTCCACACTGACCCTCTGACAATGCTGCACTCCCTCCACACTGATCCTCTGACAATGCTGCACTCCCTCCACACTGAACCTCTGACAATGCTGCACTCCCTCCACACTGACCCCCTGACAATGCTGCACTCCCTCCATACTGATCCTCTGACAATGCTGCACTCCCTCCACACTGATCCTCTGACAATGCTGCACTCCCTCCACACTGATCCTCTGACAATGCTGCACTCCCTCTACACTGATCCTCTGACAATGCTGCACTCCCTCCACATTGACCCTCTGACAATGCTGCACTCTCTCCACACTGATCCTCTGACAATGCTGCACTCCCTCCATACTGACCCTCTGACAATGCTGCACTACCTCCAAACTGATCCTCTGACAATGCTGCACTCTCTCCACACTGACCCTCTGACAATGCTGCACTCCCTCCACACTGACCATCTGACAATGCTGCACTCCCTCCACACTGACCATCTGACAATGCTGCACTCCCTCCACACTGATCCTCTGACAATGCTGCACTCCCTCCATACTGACCCTCTGACAATGCTGCACTCCCTCCACACTGATCCTCTCACAATGCTGCACTCCCTTCACACTGACTCTCTGACAATGCTGCACTCCCTCCACACTGACCCTCTGACAATGCTGCACTCCCTCCACACTGACCCTCTGACAATGCAGCACTCCCTCCACACTGACCCTCTGACAATGCTGCACTCCCTCCACACTGATCCTCTGACAATGCTGCACTCCCTCCACACTGAACCTCTGACAATGCTGCACTCCCTCCACACTGATCCTCTGACAATGTTGCACTCCCTCCACACTGATCCTCTGACAATGCTGCACTCCCTCTACACTGATCCTCTGACAATGCTGCACTCCCTCCACACTGACCCTCTGACAATGCTGCACTCCCTCCACACTGATCCTCTGACAATGCTGCACTCCCTCCATACCGACCCTCTGACAGTGCTGCACTACCTCCAAACTGATCCTCTGACAATGCTGCACTCCCTCCACACTGACCATCTGACAATGCTGCACTCCCTCCACACTGATCCTCTGACAATGCTGCACTCCCTCCATACTGACCCTCTGACAATGCTCCACTACCTCCAAACTGATCCTCTGACAATGCTGCACTCCCTCCACACTGACCATCTGACAATGCTGCACTCCCTCCACACTGACCCTCTGACAATGCTGCACTCCCTCCACACTGATCCTCTGACAATGCTGCACTCCCTCCACACTGATCCTCTGACAATGCTGCACTCCCTCCATACTGACCCTCTGACAATGCTGCACTCCCTCCACACTGATCCTCTCACAATGCTGCACTCCCTTCACACTGACTCTCTGACAATGCTGCACTCCCTCCACACTGACCCTCTGACAATGCTGCACTCCCTCCACACTGACCCTCTGACAATGCAGCACTCCCTCCACACTGACCCTCTGACAATGCTGCACTCCCTCCACACTGATCCTCTGACAATGCTGCACTCCCTCCACACTGAACCTCTGACAATGCTGCACTCCCTCCACACTGATCCTCTGACAATGTTGCACTCCCTCCACACTGATCCTCTGACAATGCTGCACTCCCTCTACACTGATCCTCTGACAATGCTGCACTCCCTCCACACTGACCCTCTGACAATGCTGCACTCCCTCCACACTGATCCTCTGACAATGCTGCACTCCCTCCATACCGACCCTCTGACAGTGCTGCACTACCTCCAAACTGATCCTCTGACAATGCTGCACTCCCTCCACACTGACCATCTGACAATGCTGCACTCCCTCCACACTGATCCTCTGACAATGCTGCACTCCCTCCATACTGACCCTCTGACAATGCTCCACTACCTCCAAACTGATCCTCTGACAATGCTGCACTCCCTCCACACTGACCATCTGACAATGCTGCACTCCCTCCACACTGACCCTCTGACAATGCTGCACTCCCTCCACACTGATCCTCTGACAATGCTGCACTCCCTCCACACTGACCCTCTGACAATGCTGCACTCCCTCCACACTGATCCTCTGACAATGCTGCACTCCCTCCACACTGACCCTCTGACAATGCTGCACTCCCTCCATACTAATCCTCTGACAATGCTGCACTCCCTCCACACTGATCCTCTGACAATGCTGCACTCGCTCCACACTGACCCTCTGACAACGCTGCACTCCCTCCACACTGATCCTCTGATAGTGATGCGATCCCTCAGTACTGACTCTCTGGCAGAGTGGAAGTGGCCCTATACTGACCCTCCGACATTGTGGACCAATCTCAGGACAAAACCTCCGAATGTACAGCACTCCATCACAAATGACACTCTGACAGTACAGCACTGCCTCAGTACTGACTCATTGACAGTGTAGCACTCCCTCAGCACTGACCCATTGACAGTGTATCACTCCCTTAGTACTGACCCTCTGCCTCGGTCCTGCACCTCTGACTGTCCAGCAGTGCCTCAGTACTGTCTATCTGACAGTGTTGCACTCTCTCTGTACTAACCCTCTGACAGTGCAGCATTCCCTCAGTACTGACCCGCTGACAGTTCAGCACCCGCTCGGTACTGACCCTCTGACAGTGCGGCACTCACTCAGTACTGACGCTCACACAGTGCAGAACCTCCTCAGTACTGACCATCTGACACTGTGGCAGTGCACCCATACCGACCGTGTGACAGTGCGGTACACCCTCAGTACTGACCCTCTGGCAGTGCTGCTCTTTGACTGAGCAGCGCACCTTTAGTTCTGAAATTCTTACAGTGCAGCGCTCCCTCAGTACTAACTCTTTGAGAGTGCAGCACTCCCTCACTACAGACACGCTGACAGTGCTGCACTCTCTCAGTAATGACCCTCCGACAGTGCAACACTCCCTCAGTACTGACCCTCTGACAGTGCAGCACTACCTCAGTACTGACCCTCTGACAGTGCAGTACTCCCTCAGCACTGACCCTCTGACAGTGCAGCACTCCCTCAGTATTGACCCTCTGACAGTGCAACACTCCCTCAGTACTGACCCTCTGACAGTGCAGCACTCCCTCAGTACTGATCCTCTGACAGTGCAGCACTCCCTCAGTACTGACCCTCTGACAGTGCAGCACTCCCTCAGTACTGACCCTCTGACAGTGCAGCACTCCCTCAGTACTGACCCTCTGACAGTGCAGCAATCCCTTAGTACTGATCCTCTGACAGTGCAGCACTTCCTCAGTACTGACCATCTGACAGTGCAACACACCCTCAGTACTGATCTTCCGACAGTGCAGCACTCCCTCATTACTGACCCTCTGACTGTGCACCGCTCCCTCAGTACTGACCCTCTGATAGTGCAGCACTCCCTCAATACTGACCCTCTCACAGTGCAGCACTCCCTCAGTACTGATCCTCTGACAGTGCAGCACTCCCTCAGTACTGACCCTCTGACAGTGCAGCACCCCCTCAGTACTGACCCTCTGTCAGAGCTGCACTCCCCCAGTACTGACCCTCTGACAGTGCAGCACTCCCTCAGTACTGACCCTCTGACAGTGCTGCACTCCCTCAGTACTGACCCTCTGACAGTGCAGCACTCCCTCAGGACTGACACTCTGACAGTGCAGCACTCCCTCAGTTCTGATCCTCTGACAGTGCAGCACTCCCTCAGGACTGACCCTCTGACAGTGCAGCACTCCCTCAGTACTGACCCTCTTTTCTTCTATTTCATAGAGTCTTGTGGAAATTTGGAGACATTGGGTCTACAGATTCTGAGGAAGCCTGAGAGAGACACACAAACCAAACCATGTCTGAAACTCTCTGTAATAGACTATTCAGAGGCACTGAGTCACAGAGGTGCACAGCTTGGAAACAGTCCCTCCTGTCCAACTCGTCCATACCCACCTGATGTTCTCATCTCAATTCATTCCATTAGCTAGCACTTGGCTGATACCCCTCTAAACCCTTCCTATTCACATACTCATCCTGATACCTTTTAAATATCACAATTGTACCAGCCCCCATCACTTCCTCTGGCAGCAACCTGCATGCCCTTGAATAAGTGCTCAAACATTCATACTATCGATACATACTCTCATAAACACCAACCTACGAAAGCTATCATTGTCAATTTCAACCCACCCTTAGCTTCTTCATTACGCTGATTTCAACACAGGGAAAGAAACAGAGTTAGTGACCATCCACCGTAACCCTGTTATAAAACTTATTTTCACACGTGGCTTGTATGTGATTCCCACACCCTCTAATAGTTGTCTGGAAGGTGGGGGTGAGCTGTACTCTCCTGCTGCAGTCCTTGGGTGTCCCCCAGTGATGTTAGGGAGGGAGCTCCAGGATTTTGACCTGAACCACGTAAAGAGCTCTCTTACTGTAGTGCCCTTTTAAAGTTGGGAAGTTATTATAGACCAGGAGGACCCGAGAGCTGCTGTCTTGTCAGAGAGAGAGGCCTGGTGGGTCACCCACCTCAGGTGAGGGGCGATGTTGAGAAGCTGGGGCCTTCATGGTAATTTCAGACATGATAGAGATTGAGCCAACAATGTTGGCATCACGAACCTGTTAGCTGTGGGACGTGATCCTCCTTTGTAGCAGAGGGATTCAATCCCTTTAATAGAGCAAGCTTGAGAATTCAACCCTAAAATCAATCTGTACGGACGCGCTGGAGACCTGAACCATCAATCCCGAGATTGCTGAAGAAACTTAGCATGTCCGGCAGCATCTCTGAAGGGAGAGGGAGAAAGAGACAGAGACAGAGTTCACCTTTCAATCCAGTGATTTCTGCGGGAAGGTTCCATCAGAACAGACCGTTTGAGGAAGGGTCACTTGAAATGCGAATTGTTCCTCTCTCTCTTCACCGTTGCTACCTGCTGAATTCTGCTGAATTTCCCCACCATCTGTTTGCTTGAGAATTTGACCTGATCCAAGCGTCACTGAGTAATTCAGTCTGTGTTCAATGTCCTAAGGCTGCTCCTGTAGAAAGTTGACAAACAGGTTTAAGGCTTTGTAAGGTATTGTATTCGGAGGGCGGGGTACATGGGAGAACAGATACAGAACACAGGCACTTCACAAAGATCCTTCTCAATGTAACTTTGTGATGTTAATTCAGAAGAAACAGCTCAGACCTAACATTTCAGTTAATCAGCCAAGGGGAGTATATATGTCATGGCAAAGACTTGTTTTAAAGACTGTACAGAACAGAACTTTAGTGACTATGTCTGTACGTAAAGTTTTTTTGTGAATAAAGTCTCTTTTTGAAATTGATATAAATATTTTTTCGAGGGGGACCAAGCATCTTGAGCTTGTGGAGGCATTGCCCTTGTCCCTAATCTTTCTTAAATAAACGCTAGACAAGTTCGATACTCCCCGGGTACAGACATCAAACGGTCATCAACGGGGAGGAGATGGTGGGATGGTCACGGGGGCTCAGTGTTGCCTCACCCCACCCGGGTTCGATTCCAGCCTCGGGCGACTGTCTGTGTGGAGTTGGCACATTCTCCCCGTGTCAGCCTCCGGGTGCTCCAGTTCCCACCCACTGTCCAAAGATGTGCAGGCTGGGTGGGTCAGCCAGAGGAAATGAAGGGATCCAGGGACAGAGAAGGTGGGTGGGATGCTCTGCCAAGGGTCAGTGTGAACCTGATAGGCCGAATGGCCTGCTTCCATGTTCTATGATCAATCCAGAAACTCAAATACTGTTCTGGGCCCTGGGCTCCAATCTTGGAGGTGGCTGTGGGTCATCACAGTGAGAACAGGTTTGGGAATGAACACGGTCCAAGGGGGCAACAGGTTTGCTTTCTGAGCTGTTGAGGGCATGAATGTTCTGTCGAGGTGCTTTGGGGATAAACATACTGAGGGGATGGTTTCTAAGGTATTGAAGGAGCACTATCTGTCAGTGCAGGGTGCAGATGGTCGAAAGGTCCAGATGCACTTCACAGAACATAGAACAGTACAGCACAGAACAGGAGCTTCAGCCCACGATGTTGTGCCAAACATTGATCCTCATGTAAGGTAAACCTAATGTTCAAACCCTCAAATGTCTATGACCATATGCATGTCCAGCAGTCTCTTAAATATCCCCAATGACCTTGCTTCCACAACTGCTGCTTGCAACGCATTCCATGCTCTCACAACTCTCTGCTTAACGAACCCGCCTCTGACATCCCCTCTATACTTTCCGCCAAACAGCTTAAAACTATGACCCATGGTGTTAACAATTTCTGCCTTGGGAAAAAACAGTCTCTGGCTGTCAACTATACCTATGCCTCTCATTATCTTGTACACCTCAATTAGGTCCCCTGTCTTCCTTCTTCTTTCCACTGAAAAAAGTCCGAGCTCAGTCAACCTCTCTTTGTTAGATAAGCCCTCCATTCCAGGCAGCATCCTGGTAAACCTCCTCTGAACCCTCTCCAAAGCATCCACATCTTTCCTATAATAGGGCGACCAGAACTGGACACAGTATTCCAAGTGCGTTCTAACCAAAGTTTTATAGAGCTGCATCAAGATCTCACGGCTCTTAAACACAATCCTCCTGTTAATGAAAGCCAAAACACCATATGCTTTCTTAACAACCCTGTCCACTTGGGTAGCCATTTTAAGGGATCTATGTACCTGCACACCAAGATCCCTCTGTTCCTCCACACTGCCAAGAGTCCTGTCTTTAATCCTGTACTCAGTTTTCAAATTTGACCTTCCAAAATGCATCACCTCCATTTATCCAGGTTGAACTCCATTTGCCACCTCTCAGCCCATCTCTGCATCCTGTCAATGTCCCGCTGCAGCCTACAATAACCCTCTATACTGTCAACGACACCTCCAACCTTTGTGTTGTCTGCAAACTTGCTGACCCCTCCTTCAATCCCCTCATCCAAGTCATTAATAAAAATTACAAACAGTAGAGGCCCAAGGACAGAGCCCTGTGGAACACCACTCACCACAGACTTCCAGGCAGAATATTTTCCTTCTACTACCACTCGCTGTCTTCTGTTGGCCAACCAATTCTGTATCCAGACAGCTAAGTTCCTCTGTATCCCATTCCTCCTGACCTTCTGAATGAACCTACCATGGGGAATCTTATCAAATGCCTTACTGAAGTCCATATACACCACATCCACAGCTCGACCCTCATCAACTTGCCTAGTAACATCCTCAAAGAACTCAGTAAGGTTTGTGAGGCATGACCTGCCCCTCACAAAGCCGTGTTGATTGCATTAAATCAAGCCATGCTCTTCCAGATGGTCATAAATCCTGTCCCTCAGAATCCTTTCTTACTCCTTACAGACGACAGACGTGAGAGTGTGTGGTCTGTAATTGCCGGGGATTTCCCTATTTCCTTTCTTGAAGAGAGGAATTATATTTGCCTCCCTCCAGTCCTCAGGTATGACTCCAATGGAGAGCGAGGATGTAAGGATCTTCGCAAGCAGCGAAGCAATCACATTTCTCACTTCCCAAAGCAGCCGAGGACAAATCTGGTTTGGCCCTGGCGACTTGTCAATCTTAATGTTTGTCAAAATGTTCAGCACATCAACTTCCTGAATACCTATCTGTTCCAGCATGATTACCTGCTCCTCAATGGTTTCATTCACTACAAGGTCCTTTTCTTTAGTAACGACAGAAGCAAGAAACTCATTTAGGGGGTTCCCCTGCCTCCTCAGACTCTACACACAAGTTCCCCATGCTATCCCTGAGCGGCCCTACTCTTTCTTTGATCATTGTCTTACTCCTCACATCCGTGTAAAATGTCTTTGGATTCTCCCTAATCCTTCCTGTCAACCCTTTTTCCTGCCCCCTCCTGGCTCTCCTCAGGCCATTATTGAGCTCCTTCCTCGCCTGCCTGTAATCCTCTAGAGCTGAGCAAGACCCTTCCTTCCTCCACCTTACGTAAGCTGCCTTCTTTCTTTCGAAAAGAAGCTCCTCCGCTCTCGACATCCAAGGTTCCTTTATCTTACCCCTTCTTGCCTGTCTCAGAGGGACATATTTATGCATCGCACGCAACAACTGTTCCTTAAACCGTCTCCAAACGTCTACAGTGGCCTTGCCATGGAATAATTGCTCCCAGTCCATGGTTCCCAACTCACGTCTGATAGTATCATAGTTTCCTTTTCCCCAATTAAATATCCTCCCATTGTGCCTGCTTCTCTCCTTCTCCATAGCTATATAGAATGTGAGGCAGTTGTGGTCACTATCACCAAAATGCTCTCCCACCGCAAGATCTGACACCTGCCCCAGCTCATTGCCGAGCACCAAAATCAAAATGGCCTCTCCCCTCGTCAGCCGCTTCAATGTGCTGAGTTAGGAAACCCTAATGCAACACCTTACAAAAATAGCTCCTTCCAAACCATCTGCTCGAAGGAGGTTTCCAATCTATATTGGGAAAGTTAAAGTCACCCATTACAACAACCCTATTACATTCACTCTTTACCAAAATCTGCTGACCTATGCTTTCTTCAATCTCCCTGCTGCTGTTGGGGGGGTGGCCTGTAGTAAACCCCTAATGAGGTGACTGCTGCCTTACTGTTTCTAATTTCCACCAATACTGACTCAGTAGGCAGACCCTCCTCGACAATGGTAACTTCTGCAGCTGTGATACCCTCTCTGATTTCCTTTCTGAAATCATTGCATGTGGTGTCCCTCAAGGGTTGGCCAGCACGGTGGCTCAATGGTGAGAACTGCTGCCTCACAGCATCAGGGACCCAGCTTCGATTCCAGACTCGGGCAACTGTCTGTGTGGAGTTTGCACATTCTCCCAGTGTCTGCGTGGGTTTCCTTCGGGTGCTGCGGTTTCTTCCCACAGTCCAAAGATGTGCAAGTTAGGTGAAATGGCCATGCTAAATTGCCTGTAGTGTTAGGTGCATCAATCAGTGGTAAACGTAGGGGAATGGGTCTGGATGGGTTCATCTTCGGAGGGTCGGTGTGGACTTGTTGGGCCGAAGGGACTGTTTCCACACTGTAGGGAATCTAAGGATCTATCCTTGGACCCTCCTTTTTCTCACCTACATACTGCCAGGAGGTGACATTGTCCAAAAGCACCGTGTTAGGTTTCACATATACACTGACACTGCCCAACTCTCCCTCCCCATCATCCCTCTCCATTACTCCACTGTTACTCAGTTATCAAACTGCTTATACCGCTCCCACTACTCGATTAGCTGAAATTTTCTCCAATGGCTACACGGTGGCACAGTGGTTAGCACTGCTGCCTCCCAGCGCCAGAGACCCAGGTTCAGTTCCCGCCTCAGGCGACTGACTGTGTGGAGTTTGGACGTTCTCCCCGTGTCTGCGTGGGTTTCCTCCGGGTGCTCCGGTTTCCTCCCACAGTCCAAAGATGTGCAGGTCAGGTGTATTGGCCATGCTAAAGTGCCTGTAGTGTTCGGTAAGGGGTAAATGTATGGGTGGGTTGCGCTTCAGCGGGTCGGTGTGGACTTGTTGGACCGAAATGCCTGTTTCCACACTGTAGGTAATCTAATCTAATCTAATTGTTATGGTTAAACCCATTGCCTTCAGTTGCTATTACAAATTCCTTTCCCTTCCTGCTGAGCCCCTCCCTCCCACTGGGAAATATCTGAGGTAGAACTCCATTCTTTCCAATATTGCTGTAATATCTGACCCCAAGGTGACCTTCTGATCAGACATCCACACAATCACAAACATCAGGAATTCCATTCTCTAAAATGTTGCTTGTCTCCCGCTCACCCCTGCTCCATTGCTACTGAAACCCCTTACCCGTGTCGGTGTTGCCTTAAACTTGATGAATCTGAAGCCGAACCCTTGATTCCGTGACTGACCCAGAATCTGCGAGCTTTCTGTGTTTCCTGCACAATTCCCCCTGGTCCCTTTGTGGTGCCACTTTCTACAGTTTCCACCATTTAAATAGCACTGTTCTTTTATTATCTCCCCCAAAATGACCAATTCCCATTTTCCCAAATTATACTCCATCTGGCAACTTGTTGCCCCCTTCTCCTGTGCATCTCTCTCTCTCTTCACAATCCTCTTAGACCTTTACAGTTATGCCTTTTCTGACAGATTCCCCCCACCCCCCAATTCTTCTAAATGTTTACTGGGAATCCTGGGCAGTGGGAAGCGTGCAGTGTTGCTCTGCTTTTCGTGAGACTCTATGGGATGACTGGGAGGAGCTTGCTGCCCATTGGTCAGAATGGACACAACTTGCCCATCGAGCTGCATGAGCCTTTCACCCCCCATGTCTTATTGATGAAGCACAGCGGCAACACGGAAGGAAAGAAAAGGAAGGAAATCCTGCTCTCCGCATCTCACTGACACTTGGATCATTCTGTCCCATGTGTAAAACATCTGCCCTGTTCAGTCACATGAAATTCCAAGGTGGAAACTCCTAGAAACCCACATAGATTTCCCCCTGAACTAACTGCTGACCTCCACAAGGGGTAATGTGTCCAGTCATCCTGGGCCAGGAGGAGGGGATGGTGTGAGTTTCTAACCTGAACTGACAGTGATGGATTTTATAAACTTGTATTACAGGATACCACAGGTGGGTATTCAGATGGTAATCTCAGTAACTGTAACGCCAAACTCTTACTCAATTCATCAGGACCTGGATATTCACATTGTGCGTGAACATTGTGTTCCAGCTCAATCACATTTACTGCATAAAAGTTCTCCTTTCAATCATCCCATTCTCTCAATAGTTCTCCCCACACCTTCAATGTGTCCTGTAATCCTTGTATAATGAGCTGATGGGTGTCAGGTTTATTATTATAACGGGTAACTTTTGTAAACCCCTCTGTCACAGTTCCCCTCAATTTCCTTTGCTGCAAGGAGAGCAATCTCAGTTTCTCCAAACCCCTGATTCCCCAATGTCTGTTTGCTCTCTATAAGGTACACATCAGAGTTGTGTTGGAACAGTGTCCACTCACCTACATCAGTGCAGCCCCCCTCCCCCCCCCCCCCAGCAATGTTAAAGAAAGTGAACATCCTCCATGACAAAGCACTGTGCCTGAGTGGTGTCCCATCCACCACCCTCAGCATTCCCTCTCTCCACCCCCGCGGTACAGTGACATCACTGTGTAGAGGCAAAGTCAGTAATGTCCTACCAGACCACAGGGCTGCTCTCTCATTAGGGAGAGATGACTGGTGGTGGTTTAACCTGAAGGTTACCCCAGCCCAGGCAAGGGGAGAGGTTGGGAAGGAGAGTCCATCTATTGTATATCGATATTATCTACCCAAAGTATCAGCAACAACTATATCATACCAATGAATAATGTAAAATAATATCCAAAACATGCTACTACAATCCCCCATTCCTTGAACCATTCTGGTAAATCCCCTGTGCCCCCTCTCAGGGACCCTGCCATCCTTCCCAATGTGTGGGCGATCTCTGGTTTGCACAGACATAGCTGCTCTGTGTTCCTGTGGGTGATGCCATCATCGAGCACCAGTTGCACTAAACCTCACTGTCCGGAAGGGTGGGAGACACAGAATTCCCAACAGCATTTAAGGCATATTTAGGTGCACACTTGTGATACCAAGACAGATGGTGCGAATGACAGTGTATTGGAAAATGGATCAGGATAGTTTGGTTATAGTTTTCTTTACTGGCACAGACTCAATGGCCCACAGAGCCTATTTCTTTGCTGTAAACCTCAACAAACTTAATATAGGAATATGACCGGCCACCTTTGAAACCAGGTCAGAAAAAATGATAGTAGAATAGATGACACATGATTGGTCAATGTGTTTGGGAGGAAAGTAAGATGGAGCGGTTTAGGAGGAAATTCTGGAGCTCGATGCAGGAATCTGAAAGGGCCGTCATCAAGTGAGAAATAAAAATGGGATATCCTCAAGGCCGGAATCAAAGAAAGGCACATATAGCACAGCTTTGAGAGACTGGAGGGGATTAGAGGTAGGGAGGAGTCTGAGGCTGGAGAGGAATTATTAGAGATAAGGAAGATGTTCGCCGAGCTGGAAATTTGTCTTGCAGACGTTGCGTCCCCTGTCTCGGTGACATCCTCAGTGCTTGGGAGCCTCCTGTGAAGCGCTTCTGTGATGTTTCCTCCGGTATTTATAGTGGCCTGTCCCTGCCGCTTCCGGTTGTCAGTTCCTGAACCACTATAAATGTCGGAGGAAATATCACAGAAGGGCTTCACAGGAAGCTCCCAAGCACTGAGGATGTCACCTAGACAGGGGACAAAACATCTGCAACACAAATTCCCAGCTCGGCGAACAGAACCACAACAACGCTCACCCGAGCTACAAATCTTCTCACAAACTTGGAAGATAAGGAAGAGTTGTGAGGCTGGGTGAGGTGACAGAGATAGGGAGAGATGTGAAGAGGGAGGGATGCAGAGATAGCAAGAATTAGAGTCGTAATGTTATGTAGCATGGAAACAGACCCTGTGATCCAATCAATCCATGTCAAACATAATTCCAAACTGAGGTAATCTCACCTGCCTCCCCTTGGTCCACATGTATCCAAACATTTCCTATGAGGTACCTGTCCAAATGGGTTTCCCGTAGAATCACTGTGGTGTGGAAACTGGCCATTTAGTGTCAGAGTCATTGAGATGTACAACATGGAAACAGACCCTTCCATCCAACCCATCCATGCTGACCAGATATCCTAAGCTGAAAATGTGTTGCTGGAAAAGCGCAGCAGGTCAGGCAGCATTCAGGGAACAGGAGAATCAACATTTCGGGCATAAGCCCTTCTTCGGGAAGCTTATGAGAAAGGTGGTAAGGAAAAGTCAGCAAACTATAGACCGGTGAGCCTGTAGTCAGTAGAAGGCAAGTTGTTGGAAGGGCTTATAAGGGGTAGGATGTACATGTAATTGGAAAGACAAGAATGATGAGGGATAGTCAGCATGGTTTTGTGCACGGAAATCACTAACTTGGATTTCAGAAAGATGGTCAGCAAGGTTCCACATAACAGACGGATTAGCAAGTTCATCACCATAGAATACTAGGAGATGGGGAGACTTGGATACAAAATTGGCTGGAAGGTCATAGAGTCATAGAGATATACAGCACAGAAATAGACCCTTCGGGCCAACCCGTCCATGCTGACCAGGCATCCCAACCCATTCTAGTCCCACGTGCCAGCATCTGGCCCATATCCCTCTAAACCCTTACAAAGCATGTTCCCACCGACAGAGGAACCTCAATTATGTGAACGAGTTGGGTGGGCATTAATTCATTCGGATAATCAATGATTCGGTGAATTGATTAAATGCCTTTCCTCTGGGGCTCGGAGTTTTCAAAGTCTGCTCCCCATTCAGGAGACTGCAGCAGCACACAGCAAGATTGCCCACTCACACACAGCCCCCAGCCTGACCCTCACTGCCATCCTCACAACGCCCCCAGCCTGACCCTCACTGCCGCCCACATACCACCACCAGCCTGACCCTCATTGCTGTCCAATACCTCCCCCAGCTTGACCCACACTGCCGCCCACACACCGCTCCAGCTTGACCCTCACTGCCGCCCACACACCAACACCAGCATGACCCTCATCGTCGTCCAACACCGCTCCCAGGCTGACACTCGCTGCTAACAAGATTCCGCCTCCAGCCTGACCCTTACTGCCACCCACACATTGCCCCACAGCCTGACACTCACCGCTATCCACTTACCACCCCCAGCCTGACCCTCACTGCTGCTCACACAACACCCCCAGCCTGACCCTCAGCATTGTCGAACACCGCTCCCAGCCTGAACCTCAACGCTGCCCACACATTGTCCCACAGCCTGACACTCACCACCGTCCACTCTTCGCCCTCAGCCTGACCCTCACCATCATCCACCACCGCTCCCAGCCTGACCCTCAATGCTGCCCACACATTGTGCCACACCCTAACCATCACCACCCCCCCCCCGCCTAACCATCACCAGCATCCGCACACCACCCCAGTCTCACTCTCACCGGAATCCACATTGCCCCCAGCCTGATCCTCACTGCCATCCACACACCACCCTCAACCTGACCTTCTCCGCTGTCCACACATCGCCCCCAGCCTGACCTTCACCGGCATCCACACACCACCCCCAGCCTGACCCTCACTGCCATCCACACACCGACCCAGCCTGACCCTTACCACCGTCCACTGTCCGCACACCACCCCAGTCTGACTCTCACCAGAATCCACACTGCCCCCAGACTGACCCTCACTGCCGTCCACACTCCGCCCCCAACCTGACCTTCGCCGCCATCCACACATCGCCCCAGCCTGACCTTCACTGGCATTCACACACCACCCCCAGCCTCACCCTCACTGCCATCCACACACCGACCCAGCCTGACCCTGACTGCCATCCACACACCGACCCAGACTGATCTTCACTGCCGCCCATACAATGCCCCCAAGACTGACCCTCAGCGCCATCCATACACCGCCCCCAGCCTGACTCTCACCACCTTCCAAAGACCTCTCCCAGGCTGGCCCTCACTGATGCCCACACACCGCACTCAGCCTGACCCTTACTGCTACCCACAAACCACCCCATCCTGACCCTAAGCGCCATCCACACACTGCCAACAACCTGACCCTCACCACCATCCACACACTGCCCTCAGCCTGACTCTCAGCGCCGTCCACACACCGCCCCAACCTGACACTCACCACCGCTGACACTCCACCCCCAGTCTGAACCTCACTGCCGTCCACACACCACTGCAACCTGTCCCTCACTGCCGTGCACACACCGCCCCCAGCCTGACCCTTACCACCGTCCACACACCGCCCCCTGCCCGACCCTCACCACCGTCCACACACCGCCCCCAGCCTGACCCTCACCACCATCCACACGCTACCCCCAGCCTGACCCTCACCGCCCTCGACTCACTACCCCCAGCTGGACCCTCACCGCACCCTGCCTGACCTTACTGCCCCCAGCCTGTCCCTCACCGCCGTCCAACATTGCCCCCAGCCTGACCCACACCGCCGTTCAACACCACCCCCAGCCTGACTCTCACTGCCTTCCACACACCGCCCCCAGCCTGACCCTCACTGCCGTCCAACACCGCCCCCGCCTGACCCTCACTGCCACCCACACACCGCCCCCAGCCTGACCCTCACCGCGAACCACTCAACGCCCCTAGCCTGACCCTCAGCACCGTCCACACACAGCCCCCAACCATGCCCTCACTGACGCCCACACACCGCCCCCGTCCTGTCCCTCACTGCTGTCCAACACTGCCCTCAGCCTGGCCCTCACTGCTGCCCACATACCACCCCCAGCCTGGCCCTCACTGCTGCCCTCATACCATCCCCAGACTGACCCTCAATGCCATTCACACACCGCTCCCCGCCTCACCCTCAGTACCATCCATACACTGCCCCCAGGCTGACCCTCACTGCCACCCACACACCACCCCCAGACTGACCCTGAATGTCATTCACACACCGCCCCCAGCCTGACCCTCACTGCCGCCCACACACCAATCCCAGCCTGACCCTCATCGTCGTCCAACACTGCTCCCAGGCTGACACTCACTGCTAACGACATTCCGCCTCCAGCCTGACCCTCACTGCCACCCACACATTGCCCCACAGCCTGACACTCACCGCCGTCCACTCACCACCCCCAGCCTGACCCTCACTGCTGCTCACACAACACCCCCAGCCTGACCCTCAGCATTGTCGAACACCGCTCCCAGCCTGAACCTCAACGCTGCCCACACATTGTGCCACACCCTGACACTCACCACCCCCCCGCCTAGCCATCACCAGCATCCGCACACCACCCCAGTCTCACTCTCACCGGAATCCACATTGCCCCCAGCCTGACCCTCACTGCCATCCACACACCACCCTCAACCTGACCTTCTCCGCTGTCCACACATCGTCCCCAGCCTGACCTTCACCGGCATCCACACATCACCCCCAGCCTGACCCTCGCTGCCATCCACACACCGACCCAGCCTGACCCTTACCACCGTCCACTGTCTGCATACCACCCCAGTCTGACTCTCACCAGAATCCACATTGCCCCCAGACTGACCCTCACTGCCGTCCGCACACCGCCCCCAACCTGACCTTCGCCGCCATCCACACATCGCCCCAGGCCTGACCTTCACTGGCATCCACACACCACCCCCAGCCTCACCCTCACTGCCATCCACACACCGACCCAGCCTGACCCTTACTGCCATCCACACACCGACCCAGACTGATCTTCACTGCCACCCAAGCAATGCCCCCAAGACTGACCCTCAGCGCCATCCATACACCGCCCCCAGCCTGACTCTCACCACCTTCCAAAGACCTCTCCCAGGCTGGCCCTCACTGATGCCCACACACCGCACTCAGCCTGACCCTTACTGCTACCCACAAACCACCCCATCCTGACCCTAAGCGCCATCCACACACTGCCAACAACCTGACCCTCACCACCATCCACACACTGCCCTCAGCCTGACTCTCAGCGCCGTCCACACACCGCCCCAACCTGACACTCACCACCGCTGACACTCCACCCCCAGTCTGAACCTCACTGCCGTCCACACACCACTGCAACCTGTCCCTCACTGCCGTGCACACACCGCCCCCAGCCTGACCCTTACCACCGTCCACACACCGCCCCCTGCCCGACCCTCACCACCGTCCACACACCGCCCCCAGCCTGACCCTCACCACCATCCACACGCTACCCCCAGCCTGACCCTCACCGCCCTCGACTCACTACCCCCAGCTGGACCCTCACCGCACCCTGCCTGACCTTACTGCCCCCAGCCTGTCCCTCACCGCCGTCCAACATTGCCCCCAGCCTGACCCACACCGCCGTTCAACACCACCCCCAGCCTGACTCTCACTGCCTTCCACACACCGCCCCCAGCCTGACCCTCACTGCCGTCCAACACCGCCCCCGCCTGACCCTCACTGCCACCCACACACCGCCCCCAGCCTGACCCTCACCGCGAACCACTCAACGCCCCTAGCCTGACCCTCAGCACCGTCCACACACAGCCCCCAACCATGCCCTCACTGACGCCCACACACCGCCCCCGTCCTGTCCCTCACTGCTGTCCAACACTGCCCTCAGCCTGGCCCTCACTGCTGCCCACATACCACCCCCAGCCTGGCCCTCACTGCTGCCCTCATACCATCCCCAGACTGACCCTCAATGCCATTCACACACCGCTCCCCGCCTCACCCTCAGTACCATCCATACACTGCCCCCAGGCTGACCCTCACTGCCACCCACACACCACCCCCAGACTGACCCTGAATGTCATTCACACACCGCCCCCAGCCTGACCCTCACTGCCGCCCACACACCAATCCCAGCCTGACCCTCATCGTCGTCCAACACTGCTCCCAGGCTGACACTCACTGCTAACGACATTCCGCCTCCAGCCTGACCCTCACTGCCACCCACACATTGCCCCACAGCCTGACACTCACCGCCGTCCACTCACCACCCCCAGCCTGACCCTCACTGCTGCTCACACAACACCCCCAGCCTGACCCTCAGCATTGTCGAACACCGCTCCCAGCCTGAACCTCAACGCTGCCCACACATTGTGCCACACCCTGACACTCACCACCCCCCCGCCTAGCCATCACCAGCATCCGCACACCACCCCAGTCTCACTCTCACCGGAATCCACATTGCCCCCAGCCTGACCCTCACTGCCATCCACACACCACCCTCAACCTGACCTTCTCCGCTGTCCACACATCGTCCCCAGCCTGACCTTCACCGGCATCCACACATCACCCCCAGCCTGACCCTCGCTGCCATCCACACACCGACCCAGCCTGACCCTTACCACCGTCCACTGTCTGCATACCACCCCAGTCTGACTCTCACCAGAATCCACATTGCCCCCAGACTGACCCTCACTGCCGTCCGCACACCGCCCCCAACCTGACCTTCGCCGCCATCCACACATCGCCCCAGGCCTGACCTTCACTGGCATCCACACACCACCCCCAGCCTCACCCTCACTGCCATCCACACACCGACCCAGCCTGACCCTTACTGCCATCCACACACCGACCCAGACTGATCTTCACTGCCACCCAAGCAATGCCCCCAAGACTGACCCTCAGCGCCATCCATACACCGCCCCCAGCCTGACTCTCACCACCTTCCAAAGACAGCCCCCAGGCTGGCCCTCACTGATACCCACACACCGCACTCAGCCTGATCCTTACTGCTACCCACAAACCACCCCATCCTGACCCTAAGCGCCATCCACACACTGCCAACAACCTGACTCTCACCACCATCCACACACTGCCCTCAGCCTGACTCTCAGCGCGGTCCACACACCGCCCCAACCTGACACTCACCACCCTCCACACACTAGCCACAGCCTGACCCTCACCACCGTCCACACCCTGCCCCCAGCCTGACACTCACCACCGCTGACACTCCACCCCCAGTCTGAACCTCACTGCCGTCCACACACCACTGCAGCCTGTCCCTCACTGCCGTGCACACACCGCCCCCAGCCTGACCCTTACCACCGTCCACACACCGCCCCCTGCCCGACCCTCACCACCGTCCACACACCGCCCCCAGCCTGACCCTCACCACCATCCACACGCTACCCCCAGCCTGGCCCTCACCGCCCTCGACTCAATGCCCGCAGCTGGACCCTCACCGCCCCCAGCCTGACCTTACCGCCCCAAACCTGACCTCACTGCCCCCAGACTGTCCCTCACCGCCGTCCAACTTTGCCCCCAGCCTGACCCTCACCGCCGTTCAACACCACCCCCAGCCTGACCCTCACTGCCGCCCACACACCACCCCCAGCCTGACCCTCAGCGCCGTCCAACACCGCCCCCGCCTGACCCTCACTGCCGCCCACTCACCGCCCCTAGCCTGACCCTCAGCACCATCCACACACAGCCCCCAACCATGCCCTCACTGACGACCACACACCGCCCCCGTCCTGACCCTCACTGCTGTCCAACACTGCCCTCAGCCTGACCCTCACTGCTGTCCAACACTGCCCTCAGCCTGGCCCTCACTGCTGCCCACATACCACCCCCAGCCTGGCCCTCACTGCTGCCCTAATACCAACCCCAGACTGACCCTCAATCCCATTCACACACTGCCCCAAGCCTCACCCTCAGTACCATCCACACACTGCCCCCAGGCTGACCCTCACTACCACCCACACACCACCCCCAGACTGACCCTGAATGTCATTCACACACCGCCCCCAGCCTGACCCTCACTGCCGCCCACACACCACCCCCAGACTGACCCTGAATGTCATTCACACACCGCCCCCAGCCTGACCCTCACTGCCACCCACACACCACCCCCAGACTGACCCTGAATGTCATTCACACACCGCCCCAGCCTGACCCTCACTGCCGCCCACACACCACCCCCAGACTGACCCTGAATGTCATTCACACATCGCCCCCAGCCTGACCCTCACTGACGCCCACACACCGCCCCCAATCTACCCTCTATATCGGCCACATCCCACCCCACAGCCTGACCCTCACTGCCCCGGACGCACTGCCCCCAGCCGGACCCTAACGCACCCAGCCTGACCTTACCGCCCCCAGCCTGACCCTCACCACTGTCCAACATTGCCATCAACCTGTCCCTCACCACCATTCAACACCACCCCAGCCTGACCCCCACTGTCGCCCACACACCGCCCCCAGCCTGACCCCCACTACCGCCCACAAACCACCCCCAGCCCGACCCTCAGCGCCATCCACATACCGCCACCAGCCTGACCCTCAGCGCCATCCACATACCGCCACCAGCCTGATCCTCAGCACCATCCACACTCCGCCCCCAGCCTGGTCCTCACTGCCGCCCACACACCGCCCTCAGCCTGACCCTCAGCGCCGTCTTCACACAGCCCCAGCTTGACCCTCACCACAGTCTACACACTACCCAAGCATTACCATCGCTGCCACCCACACACCACCCCTAGACTGACCCTCAGTGCCATCCATACACCACCCCCAGTCTGACCCTCGCTGCCGCCCACACACGGTTCTCAGTCTGACCCTCACCACCACGCAAATGCCGTCTCCAGTCTGATCCTTTCTGCCATCCACACATCACCCCCAGCCTGACCCTCGCCGCCGTCTACACTCCATGCCCAGCCTGACCCTCACAGGGTCCCTCACAGGGACAGCGGTGAGGGTCAAGCTCGGGGCCATAAGGTCAGGCTGGGTGTGGTGAGGGTCCGGCTGGGGGCAGTGCGTCTGGGGCGGTGAGGGTCAGGCTGGGGGCGGTAAGGTCAGGCTTGGGGCGGAAAGGTCAGGCTGGGTGCAGTGAGGGTCCGGCTGGGGGCACTGCGTCCAGGGTGGTGAGGGTCAGGCTAGGGGGTGGGGTGTGGTGGAGCAGTGAGGTTCTGGCTGGGGGTGGTGTGTGGACGATGGTGAGGGTTAGTTTGGGGGTGGTGTGTGGGCGGCAGAGAGGGCCAGTCTGGGGGCGGTTGGTGGTTGGCGGTGAGGATCAGGCTTGGATGGTGTTGAATGGCGGTGAGGGTTAGGCTGGTGGCGGTAAGGTCAGGCTGGGGGCGGTAAGGTCAGGCTGGGTGTGGTGAGGGTCCGGCTGGGGGCAGTGCGTCCGGGGCAGTGAGGGTCAGGCTGTGGGGTGGTGTGTGGCGGAGCATTGAGGGTCTGGCTGGGGGCGGTGAGTGGACGATGGTGAGGGTTAGTTTGGGGCGGTGTGTGGGCGGCAGTGAGGGGCGGTGTGTGGATGGCGGTGAGGGTCAAACTGGGGATGGAGTCTGGGCAGCAGTGAGGGTCAGGCTGGGGGCGGTTTGTGGGTGGCAGTGAGGGTCAGCCTGGGGGCAGTGTGCGGATGGCACTGAGGGTCAGGCTGGGGGTGGTGAGTGGACGGCGGTGAGTGTCAGGCTGTGGGGCAATGTGTGGGCGACATTGAGGGTCAGGTTGGGAGCGAGGTTGGATGACGGTGAAGGTCAGGCTGGGGGTGGTGTGTGGGTGGCAGTGAGGGTCAGGCTGGGGGCGGTATTGAACGGTGGTGAGGGTCAGGCTTGGGTGGTGTGTGGGTGGCAGTGAGTGTCAGGCTGGGAGCGGTATTGAACGGTGGTGAGGGTCAGGCTGGGGATGGTGTATGGGTGGCAGTGAGGGTCAGGCTGGGGGTTTTATTGGACGGCGGTGAGGGTCAGGCTGGGGGTGGTGTGTGGGCGGCAGTGAGGGTCAGGCTGGGGATGGTGTTGAACGGCGGTGAGGGTCAGGCTGGGGGTGGTGTGTGGGCGGTGGTGAGTGTCAGGCTGTGAGGCAGTGTGTGGGCGACATTGAGGGTCAGGTTGGGAGCGATGTTGGATAATGGTGAAGGTCAGGCTGGGGGTGGTGTGTGGGTTGCAGTGAGGGTCAGGCTGGGGGTGGTGTTGGATGGCGGTGTGGGTCAGGCTGGGGGTGGTGTGTGGGCGGCAGTGAGGGTCAGGCTGGGGTTGGTGTTGAATGGTGGTGAGGGTCAGGCTGGGGTGGTGTGTGGGAGGCAGTGAGGGTCAGGCTGGGGGTGGTGTTGAACAGCGGAGAGGGTCAGGCTGGGGGCAATGTTGGACGGCGGTGAGGGTCAGGATGGGGGCAGTAAGGTCAGGCTGGGGGCGGCAAGGACAAGCTTGAGGGTCAGGCTGGGGGGTGGTGTGTGGACGGCAGTGAGGGTCTGGCTGGGGTCGGTGTTGGACATTGGTGAGGGTCAGGCTAAGGGCAGTGTGTGGATGGCAGTGAGGGCCAGCCTGGGGGCGGTCTTTTGAAGGTGGTGAAGGTTAGGCTGGGGGCAGTGTGTGGACGATGGTGAGGGTCAGGCTGGGGGCGGTGTGTGGACAGTAGTGAGAGACGGCTGGGGGTGCTGTGTGAACAGCATTGAGGGTCAGCCTGGGGGCGGCGTGTAGGCGGTGGTGAGTGTCAGGCTGGGGGCACTATGTGGACGGTGGTGAGGCTCAGGCTGGGGGCGGTGTGTGGATGGTGGTGAGAGTCAGGCTGTTGGCTGTGTGTGAGCGGCAGTGAGGGTCAGGTGGGGGGCAGTCTTGGATGGCAGTGAGAGTCTGGATGGGGTGATTTGTGGGTAGCAGTAAGGGTCAGGTTGAGGGCGGTGTGTGGGCATCAGTGAGGGCCAGCCTGGGGGCGGACTTTGGAAGGTGGTGAGGGTCAGGCTGGGGGCGGTGTATAGATGGCGCTGAGGGTCAGTCTGGGGGCATTGTATGGGCGGCAGTGAAGATCAGTCTGGGGCGGTGTGTGGATGGCGCTGAGGGTCAGCCTGGGGGCATTGTGTTGATGGCAGTAAGGGTCAGGCTGGGGGTGGTGTGTGGATGCCGGTGAAGGCCAGGCTGGGGCGATGTGTGGATGGTGGAGAAGGTCGGGTTGGGGGCGGTGTGTGGACGGCGGTTAGGTTCAGGCTTGGGGCAGTGTGGATTCTGGTGAGAGTCAGACTCAGGTGGTGTGCAGATGGTGGTAAGGGTCAGGCTGGGTCAATGTGTGGATGGCAATGAGGGTCAGGCTGGGTTGGTGTGTGGATGGCAGAGAAGGTCGGGTTGGGAGCGGTGTGTGGACGGCGGTTAGGGTCAGGCTGGGGGCAGTGTGGATTCTGACTGGGGTGGTGTGCAGACGGTGGTACGGGTCAGACTGGGCGTGGTGCGTAGATGCTGGTGATGGTTAGGATGAGGGCGGTGAGTGTCAGGCTGTGGGACAATGTGTGGGCAGCGTTGAGGGTCAGGCTGGGAGTAGTTTTTGACAATGCTGAGGGTCAGGCTGGGGGTGTTGTGTGAGCGGCAGTGAGGGTCAGGCAGGGGGGGGGTGAGTCTACGGCGGTGAGTGTCAGGCTGTGGGGCAATGTGTGGTTGGCAGTGAGTGTCAGCCTGGGAGCGGTGTTGGACGACGATGAGGGTCAGGCTGGGGTTGGTGTGTGGCCGGCAGTGAGCGTCAAGCTGGGGGCGTTATTAGACAGCGATGAGGGTCAGGCTGGTGCTGGTGTGTGGGCGGCAGTGAGGGTCAGGCTGGGGGCGGAGTGTGGGAGGCAGTGAGGGTCAGGCTGTGGACGGTGTGTGGACAACAGTGAGGGTCAGGCTGGGGGCGGTGTGTGGGATGGAGTGAGGGTCAGGCCGGGGACGGTGTGTGGACAGCAGTGAGGGTCCGGCTGGGGACGGTGTGTGGGCGGCAGTGGGGGTCAGGCTGGGGGCGGTGTGTGGGAGGCAGTGAGGGTCAGGCTGTGGACGGTGTGTGGGACGGAGTGAGGGTCAGGCTGGGGACGGTGTGTGGACAGCAGTGAGGGTCAGGCTGGGGGCGGTGTGTGGGCGGCAGTGGGGGTCAGGCTGGGGACGGTGTGTGGACAGCAGTGAGGGTCAGGCTGGGGGCGGTGTGTGGGCGGCAGTGGGGGACAGGCTGGGGGCGGTGTGTGGGACGGAGTGAGGGTCAGGCTGGGGACGGTGTGTGGGACGGAGTGAGGGTCAGGCTGGGGACGGTGTGTGGGACGGAGTGAGGGTCAGGCTGGGGACGGTGTGTGGGACGCAGTGAGGGTCAGGCTGGGGACGGTGTGAGGGACACAGTGAGGGTCAGGCTGGGGACGGTGTGTGGGACGGAGTGAGGGTCAGGCTGGGGACGGTGTGTGGGATGGCAGTGAGGGTCAGGCTGGGGATGGTGTGTGGGGTACAGTGAGGGACAGGCTGGGGACGGTGTGTGGGACGGAGTGAGGGTCAGGTTGGGGACGTGTGTGAGACGGAGTGAGGGTCAGGCTGGGGACGGTGTGAGGGACACAGTGAGGGTCAGGCTGGGGACGGTGTGTGGGACGGAGTGAGGGTCAGGCTGGGGACGGTGTGTGGGACGGAGTGAGGGTCAGGCTGGGGACGGTGTGTGGGAGGCAGTGAGGGTCAGGCTGGGGACGGTGTGAGGTACGGAGTGAGGGTTAGGCTGGGGACGGTATGTGGGAGGCAGTGAGGGTAAGGCTGGGGGCGGTGTGTGGGAGGCAGTGAGGGTCAGGCTGGGGGCGGTGTGTGGGACGGAGTGAGGGTCAGGCTGGGGGCGGTGTGTGGGACGGAGTGAGGGTCAGGCTGGGGACGGTGTGTGGGACGGAGTGAGGGTCAGGCTGGGGACGGTGTGTGGGAGGCAGTGAGGGTCAGTCTGGGGACGGTGAGTGGGACGGAGTGAGGGTCAGGCTGGGGACGTGTGTGGGACGCAGTGAGGGTCAGGCTGGGGGCGGTGTGTGGGAGGCAGTGAGGTTCAGGCTGGGGACGGTGTGTGGGACGCAGTGAGGTTCAGGCCGGGGACGGTGTGTGGTACGGAGTGAGGGTCAGGATGGGGGCGGTGTGTGGGACGGAGTGAGGGACAGGCTGGGGACGGTGTGTGGGAGGCAGTGAGGGTAAGGCTGGGGGCGGTGCGTGGGAGGCAGTGAGGGTCCGGCTGGGGGCGTTGCGTGGGAGGCAGTGAGGGTCAGGCTGGGGGCGGTGTGTGGGACGGAGTGAGGGTCAGGCTGGGGACGATGTGTGGGACGGAGTGAGGGTCAGGCTGGGGACGGTGTGTGGGAGGCAGTGAGGGTCAGGCTGGGGACGGTGTGTTGGAGGCAGTGAGGGTAATGCTGGGGGCGGTGCGTGGGAGGCAGTGAGGGTCAGGCTCGAGGCGGTGCGTGGGAGGCAGTGAGGGTCAGGAAAGGGGTCGGTGTGTGGGACGGAGTGAGGGTCAGGCTGGGGTCGGTGTGTGGGACGGAGTGAGGGTCAGGCTGGGGGCCGTGTGTGCGGGACGGAGTGAGGGTCAGGCTGGCGACGTTGTGTGGGACGGAGTGAGGGTCAGGCTGGGGACGGTGTGTGGGAGGCAGTGAGGGTCAGGCTGGGGACGGTGTGTGGGACGCAGTGAGGGTCAGGCTGGGGACGGTGTGTGGGACACAGTGAGGGTCAGACTGGGGTCGGTGTGTGGGACGGAGTGAGGGTCAGGCTGGGGACGGTGTTTGGGAGGCAGTGAGGCTCAGGCTGGGGGCGGTGTGTGGGACACAGTGAGGGTCAGGCTTGGGGCGGTGTGTGGGACGCAGTGAGGGTCAGGCTGGGGGCGGTGTGTGGGACGGAGTGAGGGTCAGGCTGGGGACGATGTGTGGGACAGAGTGAGGGTCAGGCTGGGGACGGTGTGTGGGATGGAGTGAGGGTCAGGCTGGGGACGGTGTGTGGGAGACAGTGAGGGTCAGGCTGGGGACGGTGTGTGGGACACAGTGAGGGTCAGGCTGGGGACGGTGTGTGGGACGGAGTGAGGGTCAGGCTGCGGACGGTGTGTAGGACGCAGTGAGGGTCAGGCTGGGGACGGTGTGTGGGACGGAGTGAGGGTCAGGCTGGGGACGTGTGTGGGACGGAGTGAGGGTCAGGCTGGGGACGGTGTGTGGGACGCAGTGATGGTCAGGCTGGGGACGGTGTGAGGGACACAGTGAGGGTCAGGCTGGGGACGGTGTGTGGGACGGAGTGAGTGTCAGGCTGGGGACGGTGTGTGGGAGGCAGTGAGGGTCAGGCTGGGGACGGTGTGTGGGACGCAGTGAGGGTCAGGCTGGGGACGGTGTGTTGGAGGCAGTGAGGATCAGGCTGGGGGCGGTGTGTGGTACGGAGTGAGGGTTAGGCTGGGGACGGTATGTGGGAGGCAGTGAGGGTAAGGCTGGGGGCGGTGCGTGGGAGGCAGTGAGGGTCAGGCTGGGGGCGGTGCATGGGAGGCAGTCAGGGTCAGGCTGGGGGCGGTGTGTGGGACGGAGTGAGGGTCAGGCTGGGGGCGGTGTGTGGGACGGAGTGAGGGTCAGGCTGGGGGCGGTGTGTGGGACGGAGAGAGGGTCAGGCTGGGGACGGTGTGTGGGATGGAGTGAGGGTCAGGCTGGGGACGGTGTGTGGGACGGAGTGAGGGTCAGGCTGGGGACGGTGTGTGGGACGCAGTGAGGGTCAGGCTGGGGACGGTGTGTGGGACGGAGTGAGGGTCAGGCTGGGGACGGTGTGTGGGACAGAGTGAGGGTCAGGCTGGGGACGTGTGTGGGACGCAGTGAGGGTCAGGCTGGGGACGGTGTGTGGGAGGCAGTGAGGGTCAGGCTGGGGATGGTGTGTGGGACGCAGTGAGGGTCAGGCTGGGGACGGTGTGTGGGCGGCCGTGAGGGTCAGGCTGGGGGCGGTGTGTGGGACGCAGTGAGGGTCAGGCTGGGAACGGTGTGTGGTACGGAGTGAGGGTCAGGCTGGGAACGGTGTGTGGGACGGAGTGAGGGTCAGGCTGGGGACGATGTGTGGGACGGGGTGAGGGTCAGGCTGGGAACGGTGTGTGGGACGGAGTGAGGGTCAGGCTGGGGACGGTGTGTGTGAGGCAGTGAGGGTCAGGCTGGGGACGGTGTGTGGGACGCAGTGAGGGTCAGGCTGGGGGCGGTGTGTGGACAGCAGTGAGGGTCAGGCTGGTGGCGGTGTGTGGGAGGCAGTGAGGGTCAGGCTGTGGACGGTGTGTGGGAGGCAGTGAGGGTCAGGCTGTGGACGGTGTGTGGACAGCAGTGAGGGTCAGGCAGGGGGCGCTGTGTGGACAGGCGTGAGCGTCAGGCTGGGGGCGGTGTGTGGACAGCAGTGAGGGTCAGGCTGGGGGCAGTGTGTGGGACGGAGTGAGGGTCAGGCTGGGTACGGTGTGTGGACAGCAGTGAGGGTCAGGCTGGGGTCGGTGTGTGGGCGGCAGTGGGGATCAGGCTGGGGGCGGTGTGAGGATAGCAGTGAGGGTCAGGCTGGGGACGGTGTGTGGGACGGAGTGAGGGTCAGGCTTGGGCCGGTATGTGGGAGGCAGTGAGGGTCACTGTGTGGGTGGGCATTCGTGCTGTGTGCTGTTGCAGTCTCCTGAATGGGGAGCAGACTTTGAAAACTCCGAGCCCCAGAAGAAAGGCATTTAATCGATTCACCGAATCATTGATTGTCCGAATGAATTAGTGCCCACCCAACTCGTTCACATAATTGAGGTTCCTCTGTCGGTGGGAACATGATTTGTAAGGGTTTAGAGGAATATGGGCCAGGTGCTGGCAGGTGGGACTAGAATGGGTTGGGATACCTGGTCATCATGGACGGGTTGGCCCGAAGGGTCTGTTTCTGTGCTGTATATCTCTATGACTCTATGACCTTCTAGCCAATTTTGTATCCAAATCTCCCCATCTCCTTGTATTCTATGGTGATGGACTTTTATAACCGTGTGTTATGTGGACTCTTGCTGAACGTCTTTCTGAAGTCCAAGTAAGTGATTTCCATGCACAAAACCATGCTGACTATCCCTAATCAATCTTGTCTTTCCAATTACATGTACATCCTACCCCTTATTAGCCCTTCCAACAACTTGCCTTCTACTGACTACAGCCTCACCGGTCTATAATTTGCTGACTTTTCCTTACAACATTTCTCAAATCATGGCACCAGTCTTCCCGCAACTAGTCCAGAACCAGAGGGCATAGGTTTAGGGTGACAGGGTAAAGATATAAAAGAGACTGAAGGGGCAACTGTTTCACACAGAGGGTGGTACGTGCATGGAATGACCTGCCAGAGGAAGTGGTAGAGGCTGGTACAATTGCAACATTTAGGAGGCATTTGGATGGATATATGAATAGGAAGGGTTTGGAGGGATATGGATTGGGTGCTGGCAGGTGGAACTAGATTGGGTTGGGATATCTGGTCAGCATGGATGGGTTGGATGGAAGGGTCTGTTTCCATGTTGTACATCTCAATGACTCTGACACTAAATGGTCAGTTTCCACACCACAGTGACTCTACGGGAAACCCATTTGGACAGGTACCTCATAGGAAATGTTTGGATACATGTGGACCAAGGGGAGGCAGGTGAGATTACCTCAGTTTGGAATTATGTTTGACATGGATTGATTGGATCACAGGGTCTGTTTCCATGCTACATAACATTACGACTCTAATTCTTGCTATCTCTGCATCCCTCCCTCTTCACATCTCTCCCTATCTCTGTCACCTCACCCAGCCTCACAACTCTTCCTTATCTTCCAAGTTTGTGAGAAGATTTGTAGCTCGGGTGATCGTTGTTGTGGTTCTGTTCGCCGAGCTGGGAATTTGTGTTGCAGATTTTTGTCCCCTGTCTAGGTGACATCCTCAGGGCTTGGGAGCTTCCTTTGAAGCCCTTCTGTGATGTTTCCTCCGACATTTATAGTGGTTCAGGAACTGACAACCGGAAGCGGCAGAGACAGGCCACTATAAATACAGGAGGAAAAATCACAGAAGCGCTTCACAGGAGGCTCCGAAGCACTGAGGATGTCACCTAGACAGGGGACGCAACGTCTGCAAGACAAATTCCCAGCTCGGCGAACATCTTCCTTACCTCTAATAATTCCTTTCCAGCCTCAGACACCTCCCTAATTCTAATCCCCTCCAGTCTCTGAAAGTTGTGCTATATGTGCCTTTCTTTGATTCCAGCCTTGAGGATATCCCATTTTTATTTCTCACTTGATGACGGCCCTTTCAGATTCCTGCATCGAGCTCCAGAATTTCCTCCTAAACCGCTCCATCTCACTTTCCTCCCAAACACATTGACCAATCATGTGTCATCTATTCTACTATCATTTTTTCTGACCTGGTTTCAAAGGTGGCCGGTCATATTCCTATATTAAGTTTGTTGAGGTTTACAGCAAAGAAATAGGCTCTGTGGGCCATTGAGTCTGTGCCAGTAAAGAAAACTATAACCAAACTATCCTGATCCATTTTCCAATACACAGTCATTGGCAGCATCTGTCTTGGTATCACAGTGTGCACCGAAATGTGTCTTAAATTCTGTTGGGAATTCTGTGTCTCCCACACTCACAGACCCAGGTTTAGTGCAACTGTTGCTCGATGATGGCATCACCCACAGGAACACAGAGCAGCTGGGTCTGTGCAAACCAGAGATAGCCCACACATTGGGAAGGATGGCAGGGTCCCTGAGATGGGGCACAGGGTATTTACCAAGATGGTTCAAGGAATGGGGGATTGTAGTAGCATGTTTTGGATATTATTTTACATTAGTCATTGGCATGATATAGTTGTTGCTGATACATTGGGTAGATAATATCGATCTACAATAGATGGACTCTCCTTCCCAACCTCTCCCCTTGCCTGGGCTGGGTTAACCTTCAGGTTAAACCACCACCAGTCATCTCTCCCTAATGAGAGAGCAGCCCAATGGTCTGGTAGGACATTACTGACTTTGCCTCTAACACAGTGATGTCACTGTATCTCGGGGGTAGAGAGAGGGAATGCTGAATGTGGTGGATGGGACACCACTCAGGCACAGTGCTTTGTCATGGAGGATGTTCCCTTTCTTTAACATTGCTGGGGGGGGGGGGGGGGGGGGGCTGCACTGATGTAGGTGAGTGGACACTGTTCCAACACAACCCTGATGTGTGCCTTATAGAGAGCAAACAGACATTGGGGAATCAGGGGTTTGGAGAAACTGAGATTGTTCTCCTTGTAGCAAAGGAAATTGAGGGGAGCTGTGACAGAGGGGTTTACAAAAGTTACCCGTTATAATAATAAACCTTACACCCATCAGCTCATTATACAAGGAGTACAGGACACATTGAAGGTGTGGGGAGAACTATTGAGAGAATGGGATGATTTAAAGGAGAACTTTTATGCAGTAAATGGGATTGAGCTGGAACACAATGTTCACGCACAATGTGAATATCCAGGTCCTGATGAATTGAGTAAGAGTTTGGCGTTACAGTTGCTGAGATTACCATCTGAATACCCACCTGTGGTATCCTGTAATACAAGTTTATAAAATCCATCACTGTCAGTTCAGGTTAGAAACTCACACCATCCCCTCCTCCTGGCCCAGGATGACTGGACACATTACCCCTTGTGGAGGACAGCAGTTAGTTCAGGGGGAAATCTATGTGGGTTTCTAGGAGTTTCCACCTTGGGACTTCATGTGACTGAACAGGGCACATCTTTCATAGATGGGACAGAATGATCCAAGAGTCAGTGAGATGTGGAGAGCAGGATTTCCTTCCTTTTCTTTCCTTCCATGCTGCCACTGTGCCTCATCAATAAGACATGGGGGGGGGGGGGGTGGGGGGGGGTGAAAGGCTCATGCAGCTCGATGGGCAAGTTGTCTCCATTCTGACCAATGGGCAGCAAGCTCCTCCCAGTCATCTCATAGAGTCTCACGAAAAACAGAGTAACACTGCACGCTTCCCACTGCCCAGGATTCCCAGTAAACGGTTAGAAGGATGGGGGGTGGGGATATCTGTCAGAAAAGGCATAACTGTAAAGGTCTAAGAGGATTGTGAAGTGAGAGAGATGCACAGGAGAAGGGGGCAACAAGTTGCCAGATGGAGTATAATTTGGGAAAATGGGAAGTTGGTCATTTTGGAGGGGATAATAAAAGAACAGAGTGCTATTTAAATGATGGAAACTGTAGAAAGTTGCACCACAAAGGGACCGGGAGGCAATTGTGCAGGAAACACAGGAAGCAGCAGATTCTGGGTCAGTCACGGAATCAAGGGTTCTGTTTCAGATTCGTCAAGTTTAAGGTAACACCGACACGGGTAAGGGGTTTCAGTAACAATGGAGCTGGGGTGAGGGGGATGTGGGATATTGGTAAATTAATGTTATTTCTGCAATTATAATTTCTGATACAAGGTAAATGAACTCACACCAGTGTGTAATTGTTTCAGCCAAGAGCTGAGTCATCAAGAATGGAAACTATGTGGAGGAAATATATAATTGTTTTTGTATTAGCTAGCATTGTATGTCAGCATGAAACGTGATTGCAGAACAATGGTAGATTTTATGGGCAAATAGATAAGATGTTGTGAGGGGATGCAGTCAAGTTCGAAAGCCTGTATAAACAGTAGGTTTTCCATTTTTACAGAGACACAGGGACAAAACCTAACTAAAGAGGTCATAGAGATCAGAGTGTTCTCGGGAGAGGCCCAGATGGAAAGAGTAGATACTGATGAAGAAAGAATATGCCTAACAATGACCTGCAGTGGGATGAGGTCAAACGGCCTTGTGAGGCCAGAACTAAGCATTTTTTCACAGACAAGGCCGGATGAGCAGGAGTGATGGGATCAGTCTTCGGGAAGTGGAGGATGTAAACGGGGGGGGGGGGGGGGGGGGGGAAGGGGGGAAACAATGAAATAAGGAACCCTATGTAGGAACCAAATGATATAAATATCGAAAGTTTGTTGGATTTGGTGTGTGTATGTCCTCTGCCTTGCCTGGCACAGGACATCACACCCAATTGCAAGTGTAAAAATAAAGGACACTACTGATTCCGATCTTGTCTCAGACTGCAATGATTGAAGTGTGTGAGCTTTGTTTCTCACAGGGAGACAAGCAACGTTTAACAGAATGGAATTCCTGGTGTTTGTGATTGTGTGGATGTCTGATCAGAAGGTCACCTTGGGGTCAGATATAACAGCAATATTGTGAAGAATGTAGTTCTACCTCAGATATGTCCCAGTGGGAGGGAGCGGCTCAGCAGTAAGGGAAAGGTATTTGTAATAGCAACTGAAGGCAATGGTTCTAACCATTACAATGTTTCACTGGAGAAAATTGCAGCTAATCGAATAGTGGGAGCGTGGTAAGCAGTTTGATAACTGAGTAACAGTGGAGTAATGGAGAGGGATGATGGGGAGGGAGAACTGGGCAGTGTCAGTGTATATGTGAAACCTAACACGGTGTTTTCGGACAATGTCACCTCCTGGCAGTATGTAGGTGAGAAAAAGGAGAGTCCAAGGATAGACCCTTAGATTCCCTACAGTGTGGAAACAGTCCCTTCGGCATGTAAACTCCACACCGACCTCTGAAGAGGAACCCATCCAGACCCATTCCCCTACGTTTACCACTGATTGATGCACCTAACACTACAGGCACTTTAGCATGGCCATTTCACCTAACCTGCACATCTTTGGACTGTGGGAAGAAACTGCAGCACCCGGAGGAAACCCACGCAGACACTGGGAGAATGTGCAAACTCCACACAATCGCCCGAGTCTGGAATCGAACCTGGGTCCCTGATGCTGTGAGGCAGCAGTGCTCACCATTGAGCCACCGTGCTGGCCAACCCTTGAGGGACACCACTTGCAATGAATAAAGAAAGGAAATCAGAGAGGTTATCACAGCTACAGAAGTTACCATTGTCGAGGACGGTCTGCCTACTGAGTCAGTATGGGTGGAAATTAGGATCAGTAAGGGAGCAGTCACCTCAGTAGGGGTTTACTACAGGCCCACCCCCCAACAGCAGCAGGGAGATTGAAGAAAGCATAGGTCAGCAGATTTTGGTAAAGAGTGAATGTAATAGGGTTGTTGGAACGGGTGACTTTAACTTTCCCAATATTGATTGGAAACCTCCTTCGAGCAGATGGTTTGGAAGGAGCTATTTTTGTAAGGTGTGTTCAGGAGGGTTTCCTAACTCAGCACATTGAAGCGGCAGATGAGGGGAGAGGCCATTTTGATTTTGGTGCTCGGCAATGAGCTGGGGCAGCTGTCAGATCTTGCGGTGAGAGAGCATTTTGGTGATAGTGACCACAACTGCCTCACATTCTATATGGCCATGGAGAAGGAGAGAAGCAGGCACAATGGGAGGATATTTAATTGGGGAAAATGAAACTATGATACTATCAGACGTGAGTTGAGAACTATGGACTGGGAGCAATTATTCCATGGAAAGGCCACGACAGACATGTGGAGACGGTTTCAGGAACAGTTGTTGCGAGTGATGCATAAATATGTCCCTCTGAGACAGGCAAGAAGGGGTAAGATAAAGGAACCTTGGATGTCGAGAGCGGAGGAGCTTCTTTTCGAAAGAAAGAAGGCAGCGTACGTGAGGTGGAGGAAGGAAGGGTCTTGCTCAGCTCTAGAGGATTACAGGCAGGCGAGGAAGGAGCTCAATAATGGCCTGAGGAGAGCCAGGAGGGGGCAGGAAAAAGGGTTGACAGGAAGGATTAGGGAGAATCCAAAGACATTTTACACGGATGTGAGGAGTAAGACAATGATCAAAGAAAGAGTAGGGCCGCTCAGGGATAGCATAGGGAACTTGTGTGTAGAGTCTGAGGAGGCAGGGGAACCCCCTAAATGAGTTTTTTGCTTCTGTCGTTACTAAAGAAAAGAACCTTGTAGTGAATGAAACCATTGAGGAGCAGGTAATCATGCTGGAACAGATAGAGATTGAGGAAGCTGATGTGCTGAACATTTTGACAAACATTAAGATTGACAAGTCACCAGGGCCAGACCAGATTTGTCCTCGGCTGCTTTGGGAAGTGAGAAATGTGATTGCTTCGCTGCTTGCGAAGATCCTTACATCCTCGGTCTCCATTGAAGTCGTACCTGAGGACTGGAGGGAGGCAAATATAATTCCACTCTTCAAGAAAGGAAATAGGGAAATCCCCAGCAATTACAGACCACACACTCTCACGTCTGTCGTCTGTAAGGAGTTAGAAAGGATTCTGAGGTACAGGATTTATGACCATCTGGAAGAGCATGGCTTGATTTAATGCAATCAACACGGCTTTGTGAGGGGCAGGTCATGCCTCACAAACCTTACTGAGTTCTTTGAGGATGTTACTAGGCAAGTTGATGAGGGTCGAGCTGTGGATGTGGTGTATATGGACTTCAGTAAGGCATTTGATAAGGTTCCCCATGGTAAGTTCATTCAGAAGGTCAGGAGGAATGGGATACCGGGAAACTTAGCTGTCTGGATACAGAATTGGCTGGCCTACAGAAGACAGCGAGTGGTAGTAGAAGGAAAATATTCTGCCTGGAAGTCTGTGGTGAGTGGTGTTCCACAGGGCTCTGTCCTTGGGCCTCTACTGTTTGTAATTTTTATTAATGATTTGGATGAGGGGATTGAAGGAGGGGTCAGCAAGTTTGCAGACGACACAAAGGTTGGAGTGTCGTTGACAGTATAGAGGGTTATTGTATGCTGCAGCGGGACATTGACAGGATGCAGAGATGGGCTGAGAGGTGGCAGATGGAGTTCAACCTGAATAAATGGAGGTGATGCATTTTGGAAGGTCGAACTTGAAAACTGAGTACAGGATTAAAGACAGGATTCTTGGCAGTGTGACGGAACAGAGGGATCTTGGTGTGCAGGTACATAGATCCCTTCAAATGGCTACCCAAGTGGACAGGGTTGTTAAGAAAGCATATGGTGTTTTGGCTTTCATTAACAGGAGGATTGTGTTTAAGAGTCGTGAAATCTTGATACAGCTCTATAAAACTTTGGTTGGAACGCACTTGGAATACTGTGTCCAGTTCTGGTCGCCCTATTATAGGAAAGATGTGGATGCTTTGGAGAGGATTCAGAGGAGGTTTACCAGAATGCTGCCTGGTCTGGAGGGCTTATCTAACAAAGAGAGGTTGACTGGGCTCGGACTTCTTTCAGTGGAAAAAAAAAGGAAGACAGGGGACCTAATTGAGGTGTACAAGATAATGAGAGGCATAGATAGAGTTGATAGCCAGACACTTTTTTCCCAGGACAGAAATTGCTAACACGAGAGGTCATAGTTTTAAGCTGTTTGGAGGAAAATATAGAGGGGATGTCAGAGGCGGGTTCTTTAAGCAGAGAGTTGCGAGAGCATGGAATGCGTTGCAAGCAGCAGTTGTGGAAGCAAGGTCATTGGGGATATTTAAGTGACTGCTGGACATGCATATGGTCATAGAAATTTGAGGGTTCATACTTTAGGTTTCCCTTTCATGAGGATCGATGGTCGGCACAGCATCAAGGGCTGAAGGGCCTGTTCTGTGCTGTACTGTTCGATGTCCTATGTTCTCTGTTCTATGAAGTGTATCTGTACCTTTCGACAATCTGCACCCTGTACTGACAGATAGTGCTCCCTCAATACCTTAGAAACCATCCCCTCAGTATGTTTATCCCCAAAGCACCTCGACAGAACATTCATGCCCTCAACACCTCAGAAAGCAAACCTGTTGCCCCCTTGGACCGTGTTCATCCCCAAACCTGTTCTCACTGTGATGACCCACAGCCACCTCCATGATTGGAGCCCAGGGCCCCGAACATTATTTGAGTCTCTGGTTTGATCATATAATCCCTAAGATGTGGAAGCAGGTCATTCGGCCTATCAGGTTCACACTGACCCTCGGCAGAGCATCCCACCCTACCCCCTCTATCCCCGGATCCCTTCATTTCCTCTGGCTAACCCACCCAGCCTGCACATCTTTGGACAGTGGGTGGGAACTGGAGCACCTGGAGGCTGACACGGGGAGAATGTGCCAACTCCACACAGACAGTCGCCCGAGGCTGGAATCGAACCCGGGTGGGGTGAGGCAACACTGAGCCCCGGTGACCATCCCACCATCTCCTCCCTGTTGATGACTGTTTGATGTCTGTACCCGGGGAGTATCGAACTTGTCTAGCGTTTATTTAAGAAAGATTAGGGACAAGAGCAATGCCTCCACAAGCTCAAGATGCTTGGTCCCCCTCGAAAAAATATTTATATCAATTTCAAAAAGAGACTTTATTCACAAAAAACTTTACGTACAAACATAGTCACTAAAGTTCGGTTCTGTTCAGTCTTTAAAACAAGTCTTTGCCATGAAATATATACTCCCCTTGGCTGATAAACAGAAATGTTAGCTCTGAGCTGTTCCTTCTGAATTAACATCACAAAGTTACATTGAGAAGGATCTTTGTGAAGTGCCTGTGCTCTGTATCTGTTCTCCCATGTACCCCGCCCTCCGAATACAATACCTTACAAATCCTTAAACCTGTTTGTCAACTTTCAGCAGAAGCAGCATCAGGGCATTGAACACAGACTGAATGACTCAGTGACGCTTGGATCAGGTCAAATTCTCAATCAAACAGATGGCTGGGGATATTCAGCAGAATTCAGCAGGTAGCAACGGTGAAGAGAGAGAGGAACAATTCGCATTTCAAGTGACCCTTCCTCAAAACGGTCTGTTCTGATGGAACGTTCCCGCAGAAATCACTGGATTGAAAGGTGAACTCTCTGTCTGTCTCTTTCTCCCTCTCCCTTCAGAGATGCTGCCGGACATGCTGAGTTTCTTCAGCAATCTCTGTATTGATGTTTCAGGTCTCCAGCGCGTCCGTACAGATTAACTTTAGTGTTGCATTCTCAAGCTTGCTCTATTAAAGGGATTGAATCCCTCTGCTTCAAAGGGGGGTCACTTACCACAGCCAACAGGTTCGTGATGCCAACACTGTTGGCTCAATCTCTATCATGTCTGAAATTACAATGAAGGCCCCAGATTCTCAACCTCACCCCTCACCTGAGGTGTGTGACTCACCAGGCCTCTCTCTCTGACAAGACAGCAGCTCTCGGGTCCTCCTGGTCCATACTAACTTCCCAACTTTAAAAGGGCACTCCAGTAAGAGAGCTATTTCCATGGTTCAGGTCAAATTCCTGGAGCTCCCTCCCTAACATCACTGTGGGACACCCAAGGACTGCAGCAGGAGAGTACAGCTCACCCCAACCTTCCAGGCAACTATTAGAGGGTGTGAGAATTACATACAAGCCACATGTGAAAATAAGTTTTATAACAGGGTCACGGTGGATGGTCACTAACTCCGTTTCTTTCCCTGTGTTGAAATCAGCATAATGAAGAAGCCAAGGGTGGGTTGAAAATGATAATGATAGCTTTCGTAGGTTGGTGTTTATGAGAGTTTGTATCGACAGTAAGAATGTTTGAGCACTTATTCAAGGGCATGCAGGTAGCTGCCAGAGGAAGTGATGGGGGCTGGTACAATTGTGACATTTAAAAGGCATCAGGATGAGTATGTGAATAGGAAGGGTTTAGAGGGATATCACCCAAGTGCTAGCTAATGGAATGAAATGAGATGAGAATATCTGGTTGGTATGGACGAGTTGGACAGGAGGGGCTGGTTCCAAGCTGTACACCTCTGTGACTCTGTGCCTCTGAATAGTCTATAACAGAGAGTTTCAGACAGGGTTTGGTTTGTGTGTCTCTCTCATGCTTCCTCAGAATCTGCAAATGCCATGTCTCCAAATTTCCACAAGACTCTATGAAATAGAAAAAAAGAGGGTCAGTGCTGAAGTATTGCTGCACTGTCAGAGGGTCAGTGTTGAGGGAGTGCTGCACTGTCAGAGGGTCAGTAATGAGGGAGTGCTGCACTGTCAGAGGGTCAGTACTGAGGGAGTGCTGCACTGTCAGAGGGTCAGTACTGAGGGAGTGCTGCACTGTCAGAGGGTCAGTACTGAGGGAGTGCTGCACTGTCAGAGGGTCAACACTGAGGGAGTGCTGCACTGTCGGAGGATCAGTACTGAGGGAGTGCTGCACTGTCAGAGGGTTAGTACTGAGGGAGTGCTGCACTGTCAGAGGGTCAGTTCTGAGGGAGTGCTGCACTGTCAGAGAGTCAGCACTGCGGGTGTGCCGTACTGTCGAGGGTCAGTACTGAGGGAGTGCTGCACTGTCAGAGGGTCAGTACGGAGGGAGTGCTGCATTGTCAGAGGGTCAGTACGGAGGGAGTGCTGCACTGTCAGAGGGTCAGTACTGAGGGAGTGCTGCAGTGTCAGAGGGTCAGAACTGAGGGAGTGCTGCACTGTCAGAGGGTTAGTACTGAGGGAGTGCTGCACTGTCAGAGGGAGTGCTGCACTGTCAGAGGGTCAGTACTGAGGGAGTGCTGCACTGTCAGAGGGTCAACACTGAGGGAGTGCTGCACTGTCGGAGGATCAGTACTGAGGGAATGCTGCACTGTCAGAGGGTTAGTACTGAGGGAGTGCTGCACTGTCAGAGGGTCAGTTCTGAGGGAGTGCTGCACTGTCAGAGAGTCAGCACTGCGGGTGTGCCGTACTGTCGAGGGTCAGTACTGAGGGAGTGCTGCACTGTCAGAGGGTCAGTACTGAGGGAGTGCTGCATTGTCAGAGGGTCAGTACGGAGGGAGTGCTGCACTGTCAGGGGGTCAGTACTGAGGGAGTGCTGCAGTGTCAGAGGGTCAGAACTGAGGGAGTGCTGCACTGTCAGAGGGTTAGTACTGAGGGAGTGCTGCACTGTCAGAGGGAGTGCTGCACTGTCAGAGGGTCAGTACTGAGGGAGTGCTGCACTGTCAGAGGGTCAGAACTGAGGGAGTGCTGCACTGTCAGAGGGTCAGTACTGAGGGAGTGCTGCACTGTCAGAGGGTCAGTACTGAGGGAGTGCTGCACTGTCGGACGGTCAGGACTGAGGGAGTGCTGCACTGTCAGAGGGTCAGAACTGAGGGAGTGCTGCACTGTCAGAGGGTTAGTACTGAGGGAGTGCTGCACTGTCAGAGGGAGTGCTGCACTGTCAGATGGTCAGTACTGAGGGTGTGCTGCACTGTCAGAGGGTCAGTACTGAGGGAGTGCTGCACTGTCAGAGGGTCAGTACTGAGGGAATGCTGCACTGTCAGAGGGTCAGTACTGAGGGAGTGCTGCACTGTCAGAGGGTCAGTACTGAGGGAGTGCTGTACTGTCAGAGGGTCAGTACTGAGGGAGTGCTGCATTGTCAGAGGGTCAGTACGGAGGGAATGCTGCACTGTCAGAGGGTCAGTACTGAGGGAGTGCTGCAGTGTCAGATGGTCAGAACTGAGGGAGTGCTGCACTGTCAGAGGGTTAGTACTGAGGGAGTGCTGCACTGTCAGAGGGAGTGCTGCACTGTCAGAGGGTCAGTACTGAGGGAGTGCTGCACTGTCAGAGGGTCAGAACTGAGGGAGTGCTGCACTGTCAAAGGGTCAGTACTGAGGGAGTGCTGCACTGTCAGAGGGTCAGTACTGAGGGAGTGCTGCACTGTCGGAGGGTCAGTACTGAGGGAGTGCTGCACTGTCAGAGGGTCAGAACTGAGGGAGTGCTGCACTGTCAGAGGGTTAGTACTGAGGGAGTTCTGCACTGACAGAGGGAGTGCTGCACTGTCAGATGGTCAGTACTGAGGGAGTGCTGCACTGTCAGAGGGTCAGTACTGAGGGAGTGCTGCACTGTCAGAGGGTCAGTACTGAGGGAATGCTGCACTGTCAGAGGGTCAGTACTGAGGGAGTGCTGCACTGTCAGAGGGTCAGTACTGAGGGAGTGCTGCACTGTCAGAGGGTCAGTACTGAGGGAGTGCTGCACTATCAGAGGATCAGTCTGGGGGATACCTGCATTGTAAGAGAGTCAGTACTGAGTGCCACTCTATCAGATGAACTGAATGGCCTAATTTATGCTCCGATGTCTTGTGGTCTGAGAAGAACATGTGGAATTGTTCAATCCATTTCTGCCTCTGCTTCCTACAGACCCTGCTCAGTAATGATTCCCACGTCCAGGTTCCAGAGACTGTGTTCTAACAGACTGTCTTCATTTGGTGACCACCCTCTTTTCCCAGGGATCAAGTTTTCGTTTCACGTGACTGACCTGCCAGCTCAAAGGGATATTTTCATGCTGCAGGGCTGAGGTTTATTCCTCAGCTTCCATGTGCTCATCCCAAATGAATCTCACTGCCCCACACTCAGCACAGTCGTGTGTTCCTTATTTCTGAGCTTCCCAATGCTAATCCACATCCAGAATGACATCCCACACTCCTCCAAATCGTATCGCAGGCTATTTGCCTGGGAGCGAGGAGTGCTAAGAGAGGAAATAAAAATCTGACAGTACTTTACAGTGACATGAAGGGTGAATTGATAATGAGAGAAAGAGTCGGTTGTGGAACCCAGTGAGAATTTGTGCAAGGACCCAGAGGCTACAGTGAGTGGATGCATTGTGTCAATGCTCATTGTTACAGGGTTGATATGAAATCGTGGAGATGCTCTGTGATAAAATTAAATGAATTAGCATATATATATATAGAGAGAGATGGTTCTGAGTGGTCTGGCCTTCTTACAACCCAATAAATCTCCAAAGACAGTGGAAATGTATCTCAGTTTACCGAATGAGGTGATGAAGGAAGTAACAGGTACACTTGCAAACATTTTCAAATCCCATCTGGCCACAGGAGAGGTGTCGTCGGACTGACCATGTGGTCCTGTTATTCAAGAAGGAACATGGGATATACCAGGCAGCTCCAGGCCAGTCAGGCTAATATCGTGGGTGGGACGTCTGTTGGAAGCAATTTTGGGGAGATAGAATTAATCAGCATTTACAGAGACTGGAGTTCATGATGAACAGTCAGAATGGTTGTGTTAAAGGGAGCTCAGGTCTGACCAATGGGAGTGCACATTTTAAGGAGGTTTCCAGGTGTGTAAATAAGGACAATACTTTCCTGTCGCCTGCTTGGAGGTCAGTAAGGCTTTTATCAGGACCCAGACTGGAAACTGATAGTGAACATAAAAACTCAAGATCCAAGGAATTTGGCGTAGAATGCTGAGTGGCAGGAAGCAGACAGTGATGGCCCAGTTAGAAATCTCTGTCTGTTCATGTCTCAATGCTGGGGTCTTGCTGATGTAGTTGTTAGAAAAGATTTAGATTTGAATGGTGGATGGTTAATCAGTGGGGTCATGAATGATATGAAGATTGGTGAGGTGATAAATACTGAGGAGGACAGCCTTAGATTACAGAAGGATGGAGATGGCCTTGTAGGATGGACCGATCAGTGACAACGGGTGAGGTGCCTGAAGGCTGGAGGGTGATTAATGATGGGCCATTATTGAAGTAAGGCTGCAAGGAACAGCCATTGAACTATGGAGCTGTGAGCCTGATGGCAGTGGTGGGTAAGTTGTTGGAGGGCATTCTGAGAGACAACTTACATGCATTTGGAAAAGCAAGAATTGATTAGGGATGGTCAGCTTGGCTTTGTTTGTGGAAATGATGTACCCAACTTGATAGAGCTTTTGAAGGGTAGACCATGGAGACAGATGAGAAGGTTTCACATGGGAGACTGCTTAGTATAAGGTTAGATGAGATGGCATCCAAGGAGAGAGGACAGCACGGTGCCTCAGTGGTTTGATTCTAACTCCCGGTGACTGTCTATGTGGAGTTTACACATTCTCTCTGTATCTGTGCGGGTTCCCTCAGGGTGATCCAGTTCCCTCCCACCGCCCAAAGATGCCATGGGAAATGCAGTATTACAGGGATAGAGTAGAGGATGTGAGTCTGGGTGCGATGCTGTTCAGACAGTCAGTGTGGAGCCAATGGACGGAATGGCTTGCTTCTACACTGTAGGAATTCTAAAATTAATCCAGAGAGACAAGTAATGTTCTGGGGACCTGGGCTCCAATCTTGGACAGGGGTGGATGTGGGTCCTTACAGTCTGAAGGGGTTTGAACACAGTCTGAGGGGGGAGCTGGGCTGAGCCCTGAAGTGTTGAGGATGTGAATGTTTTGTGGAACTACTGTCTGAGGGGCTTTGGGGGTTAAACACACCAAAGTGATGCTTTCTTCGGTATTGAGGGAGCACTTTCTGAGGTATTGAGGGAGAACTATCTGAGGAACTGAGGGTGCACTTCCTGAGGTACTGAGGGAGCACTATCTGAGGTACTGAGTGAGAACTATCTCAGGTATTGAGGGAGAACTATCTGAGGTACTGAGGGAGCACTATCTGAGGTACTGAGGGAGCATTATCTCCTGGTACAGAGTGCAGAGGATAGAAAGGAATAGATGCAATTCCCTGATCATTTCCTCAGGGTCCCCGGGGCACTCTGGTGTCGTAATTTGAAATGGAAGCCACTCCCCATTTCAGAAGATTCAGATCATTTTACACAATCAGTGAAAAATAACAGCAGCATGTGTCTGAAACATGGTTTGGAGGAAAACTTTCATCAATCTATTGTTACTTGTTGCTTGGATACGTTTTAGAAAAGCAGGCACCCAAACATACAAATGCTGTCGATGCAAGAGTTGGTGCACAGGAAGATCCAACAAGTAATCTGTAGCTGCTGCCTGTCTCCCTGGAGCAGTCATCATGTGAGATCATGGCTCAGTCCTCGGAGAAATCATTTCTCCATCAAAACCTCAACCATTCCTTTACAGCTGTGTGCGTGTGTGTGTGTGAGAGAGAGAGAGAGAAAGAGACTGCCCGTGTTTGTGTATGTGAAAGAGTGGATGCATGTGTATCTCTGTGTGTCTGTATATGTGTGCGTGAGAGAGAAAGTGCATGTTCATGTGAGAGTGAGTGGCTGTGTGTGTGTTTGAGGGTGTGTGTGTCTCTGTGTGCATGTGTGTGAGTGAGGGTGTGTGAGAGAGAGTGTGTCTGTGTGTATGTGTGTGTGTGAGTGTGCCTGTGTGTGAGAGAGTGTGTCTGTGTGTGAGAGAATGTGTCTGTGTGTCTAGTTGTGTGTGTGTCTGTGTGTCTATGGGTGTGTATGACAGTGTGTCTTGTGTGAGAGAGAGTGTGTATGTGTGTGTGAGAGAGTGTGTGTGTGTGCATGTGTGTGAGAGTGAGTGTGTCTGTGTGTGAGAGAGAGTGTGTGTGTCCATGTGTGTGTGTGAGAGAGAGTGTGTGTGTGTCAATGTGTGTGTGTGAGAGAGAGTGTGTCTATGTATATATCAGGGAGTGTGTGTCTGCGTGTGTGTGAGAGAGAATGTAACTGTGTGTTTTTGTGTGTGTGAGGGAGAGTGTCTGTGTGCGTGAGAGAGTGTCAGTGTGTGTGTGTGAGAGAGAGTGTGTCTATGTGTGTTTAAGGGAGCGTGTGTCTGCGTGTGTATGTGTGTGTGAGAGAGAGTAACTGTGTGTTTATGTGTGTGTGAGAGAGTGTGTCTGTGTGTGTTTGAGGGAGCGTGTGTCTGTGTGTCTGTCTGTATGTGTGTGAGAGACAGTGTGCGTGTGTGAGAGAGAGTGTGTCTGTGTGCGTGAGAGTGAGTGGGTGTGTGAGAGAATGAGATTGTGTGTGTGAGAGTGTGTGTGTAAATGAGAGAGCGTGTGTGTATGTGTGTGCGAGAGAGAGTGTGTCTGTGTGAGAGAGAGTGTGTGTCTGTGTGTGCGTGAGAGAGTGTGTCTGTGTGTGTGAGTGAGAGTGTGTCTGTGAGAGAGAGTGTGTCTGCGTGTATGTGTGAGAGAGCGTGTCCAGGTGTGTATTTGAGGGAGCGTATGTCTGTGCGTGTATGTGTGTGAGAGAGAAAGTGTGTGCTTGTGTGTGTATGTGTGAGAGAGAGAGAGTTGTGCCTGTGTGTATGTGTTTGTGAGAGTGTGTCTGTGTTTGGATTTGAGGGAGTGTGTGTGTCTGTGTGTGTGTGAGTGTGTGTATGTATGTGTGTGTATGTAAACTAGCCAATCTTATTGGGTGCCCATAAATATAAAATCCAGCAGCTGTTTCAGGTGAATTGGTCCGTATGTCTCCAAAGACACAAAAGCTGCAAGAGTGACTTAACTGGGGGAAAGACAGTGCTGTTCAGTCCAGTGGGGATTCATCCAGTAAACCTTCCCCACACACTAATATCCCTCTGGCAATGCAGTGACTAGTCCTGCACACAGTGCTCCAGGTACAAACCAATGTAATGTCACCGTAGTCTTACCAGAGCATGGGGCAGCTCCGCATTACAGAACGGTGTCTGGTGGGGATTTAAACAGAGGGTCACCATGGCCCGTCTGAGGGGAGAGGTTGGGAAGGAGAGTCCTTCAGAGTAACTCTAGCTAGTGTGGTAAGCTAACTGCCCAGCCAACTGAGCTAACTGACTTCACTCCAGGGGCATGCCCTGTATAACCCAATCATAGCCAGCCTGCACCTTATTAGGAGCCAGGAGCAAGGCCATTCTGCCCCACTCTAACCCAGAAGGGAGAGCACGGGAAGCTGATGAAGGAAACAAGCCCCTCCCATGTTGCATTCTGAAATGGAGCTTGAGGACAGGGCACATCTGGCCTGCTGTTTGCTTCCCCGTGACTGGCCTGCTCCACCTTACAGTGAGAGACTGAGGGGAACCTCAAGGAGATTTCACTTCTCACTGAGAGGCTGCAACTCCAATCCAAATCAGGCTGGTTCCCTCCGAGACTCAGAAGAGGGCAGCACTCTACAGATCAGGCCCTTGTGTAGTTATAACCTCCAGTGTGGGGGGCAAGAGCTGGGAGGTAGTGTTAAGAACATAAGACCATCCGAAATAGGAACAGGAGACCATCCAGCCCCTCGAGCCTGCTCTGGTATTCAAAAGGATCGTGGATGATTCAACATTTGATTTGGGAGCTGAAACTAGGACAATACAGAGACAGAGAATCAAATTATTCTGCCATGAGGAATCATCAGACTAAAGCACACACACACACACACACACGCACACGCACACACAACACACACACACACACACACACACACACACACGAATTGTGGGATTCAAGCCGTCTGTGGGAACGCGGAGAGACAAAAGAGACAAAGGAGCAAAATGCTAGAGAGGGATCTGATCCCACAGATTTCACTGCTTCCTTCTCTCTCTGCGGCTCTCATGTCTATTTTTGTGTTCCCAGTTCTCTCTCCCACATCTTTCCTTCAATCCCTATCTCTCAACATCCTTCACATCTCTGTCCTGTTTACATTTCCCAGTAGATTCCCTTCCTCCTTTGTCACCTCACCAGATTTTTAAGGAATGCTTAATCATTCAGTCTTTCACAAAACTAACACCTTGCTCTTCTCTCTCTGCATCTGTCCCTCTGCTCGGTGGGATCTTGCTATTCCTGTCTGTACATCCTTCTAGCCACATCACAGCAGCCTCCACCACCACCCAATTCTCTCAGCTCCATCTCTCTGCTGTTGCAACTCATCTCTCTCTCTCTCTGTCCTATATCTCTCCCTGGGATTTCTGTCTTGCTGTCTGCCTGAACTTCTCTCCCTCTCTTTCTCTCCCCATTTTCACCTTGCATCTGTCTGACATTGTATTTCTCTTCCTGGAGTTTCACTGTCTCTTTCTCTCTCTGTCTGTCTCTCTCCTGCTCTCTCTCAGTTCTTCTCACTTTCTCTCCCCGCCTCTGCCTGCCTGTCTTTCTCTTGTTCTCTCCCTCCCTCTCACAGTCTGTCCGTCCATCTTTCTTTCTTTTCTGTAGTTTCTCTCCCTCTTTCTCCATGGACCCTTCTGATTTGTCCTAGTGATTGGGGGAAGGGGCATTGGGAAGAGTTTGCCTCAGTGCCTAGTCTCTCTCAGGTTTTACCCCGACTGTAGGGGAGGAACATGAAGTACTTTTCTGAGTGAGTCTGAAATAGAGAAAAAAAGAGAGAAAGGGACAGTGACAAAAAGAGAAAGAGACATAGAGAGAGTTGAGATGGAGAAAGTGGAGAGAGAGAAATGGGCAGTAAGAGTCAGGGAGGCGGAGTGAGAAAAGGACAGAGTGAGAGAGACAGGGAGAGAGAGAGTGAGAAGGACATATATTGAGGGAGAAGGACAGTGTGTGTACTTTGCGATGGTTGTAGAGTGGGATCTTGTTGTGCATTACAGCAGTCAGTCAAAAGGTGAGTTAGAGTCTGCACTATGTCCTCCAGCCCAGGGGCTGTGAGTCTGCATGGGAAGGGGGAGAGTGGGAGACACGGAGGGATGGGACAGCGAGAGACAGGGGGAGGGTTTGATGGGGCTTTGGGGCTGGTGGAGAAAGGAGGGGCTGTTGCCCGAGAGAGATGAAGGGAGGGATAGCATGTGATGCAAAGTCTGAGACAGGGTGGAGAAGAGGTCTCCACACGAAGGATAGTCAATGAGGCCATTCAGGGGCCAATCCTGAGGATCCTGAACCGGATCAGGATCATTTAATGGGGCAGGGGGATGATGGGCAGAAAGGACGCCCTCTGTGATGCAAACCTTCTGTAATTCTTGGACTGGGATCTTGCTGTACACTAAAACAGTCACAGACCAGTCAGTCAACCCAGACTCATTTACCGGTGTGAGAAAGTGAGGACTGCAGATGTTGGAGAGTCAGAGTTACAAAGTGAGGAGCTGGAGAAGCACAGCAGGTCAGGCAGGAGAGTCAATGGTTCAGGCCTGACCTGCTGGGCTTTTCCAGCTCCACACTTTTCCACTCAACTCCCTCTGCTCCAGGGAGTGGGTCTCACAGCAATGTTGGCAGCAGCAAAATATTTGAGGGGGGCACAGTTGGTGAGGTAGGTATTTGTGAGGAAAGATATTTGGGGAAGGGAATAAATTTGGGAGGAGAGTGAAAATGCGGGGCAAAATATTTTTAGGGGGTTCAAAATTAGGTGAGCACTTTCAGGTCTGAAATAAAGAAAAAGAGAAAGGGAGGTTGAGAAAAAGAGAGAGAGGTAGAGAGAGTGGGGATGGAGAAGGGGATGAGAGAAAGATGGGGCAGAGACAGACAGTGAGAGGGAGGGTGTGAGAGAAAGGCAGATTGAGAGAAAGAGACAGACAGGGAGAGAGAAGGACAAAGAGAGAAGGGGAAGTCAGACTGAGAGAAACAGTTGTTGAAGCATGGACAGACTGAAAGGGTGACACTCAGTATTCCAGTTGGTTCCAGCTCCCTCTCTCTCAATGGTTTTTCACACTCCCTCTCTCCCATGCTCCTGGGGTTTCCTTCAGTTTGTCTCCCTTCATCTCTCTCTCCCTCTCTCTGGATGGTGAGCTGGTCTCTGTCCCTTGCCATGTTGGTCATCTCAGAAAGCCTCCAGAAAATTCAAGAGATCAGTCTGCAGGTGATCCCTAGTTTTGTTCATTTCTGGATGGTTTCCCAGAACTTTCTATACTTCTGGCCAATTCGGAGAATCAGTTAATAGTTTGAAGCATTGCTAATCATTTGGATGGCCTGTTCCTGTTAGTTTCTTTGTGTAGCAGGACCTGGTGCCTTCCTATCTGGGCCCTCCTTTGTTTGGTGGAGACGTTGTTAGGGATATGTCTGCCTAGGAGACCTGCTGCCTTTGACATTATGCTGATGGGATAACCATCTGGCTGCTGTCTGGCTTTTGTGGTTTGGGAGTATAACTTGTCCAATATACCCAGCATCTCTTGGCTGTCTATCTGTGTTTTAGCAAGGAGGCCGCAACATTTCACCCATTCCCCTTCCCCCACCCAGTCTTTTGAATGGAAAGAATATTATACAATGAATTACAATCTTAATTTTAAAAGCTGGTTATGTTTGTTGTCAGAGTAGCCTGCTGTTTGAGCGAAAGCCATTTTGTACATTGGTCAAACCGATTGTCATATGGCTGATAAGTGATATCATAGAATCCCTACAGAGCAGAAGCAGGCCCTTCAGCCCATCGAGTCCACAATGACCCTCTGAAGAGAATCCAACTCAGATCCATCTCCTGATGATATCCCTGAAACCCTGCATTTCCCATGGCTATTCCAGCTAACCTGAATATCCCTCGACACTACGGGCAATCTGTCAAAAATGCCCACCATTGAACAGTGGGAGAAATCCCATGCAGATGCAGGGAAAATGTACAAACTCTACACAGACAGTCGCTCAAGGGTGGAATCAAACCCTGGTCTCTGGCGCTGTGAGGTAACAGTGCTAACCACTGAGCGACTGTGGCACTCCTAACTGTTTCGACAAAACATATTTCGTTCTGAGAATCCATACAGAATTGGGATGCATGGCCAACATCCAGTGAGCAGAATAAATGCAAGGAAATGAGACCTGCTGGCTCAAACTCCTGGAATTCCCTCCCTAAGGTCCTTGTGGGTCCACCACCTGCAACAGTTCAAGGAGGCAGCTCACCACCAAAACCAGCTCCCGAGCAGCTACGGACAGGCAATCAATACTGGGCCCAGCCAGGAACACTCAAACGCTGCAAATGAATGAAAATAAGGTGATCACCCAGGGAGTTCCATCTACCTTCCAGCCCCTGAGGGTGTGTCCAGGTATTATTCACCATGATCGTACCCATCTGTTACAGCCTGCAATCCTAACCACCGGTATCCCGAGATATATCAAGGTGAGTGCGGTTAGGGACACAGCCGATGTAGTCCTCTATCTATCACTCCTCTCTCTATCTCACCCCTCCCTCCCTCAGTACTTCTCTCTCACACCGCTTCTCTCTCTCTCAGCCCTCTCTCACTCTCACCCCTCTCTCTCTCACCCTCTCTCTCTTTCCCCTTCTCTCTCACACACACACCCTCTCTCTCACCCCTCTCTCTCTTACCCCTCTTTCTTCTCACACCTCTCTCTCTCTCTCCCTCAGCGCTTCTCTCTCACACCACTTCTCTCTCTCTCAGCCCTCTCTCACTCTCACCCCCCCTCTCTCTCTCACCTCTCTCTCACCCTCTCTCTCTCTCACCCCATCTCTCTTGCACACTCTCTCACCCCCTCTCTCTCAGGCCCTCTCTTTCAGCCCCCCTCTCTTTCTCACCCCCCTCTCTCACACACCTCTCTCTCTCAACCCCCTTTCTCTCACACCCCTCTCTCTCTCTCTCACCCTCTCTCTCACCCCTTTCTCTCTCACCCCTTCTCTCTCTCCTACTTTCGTTCACACCCTCTCTTTCAGGCCCTCTCTTTCAGCCCCCCTCTCTCTCACCCCTCTCTCTCACACACCTCTCTCTCTCAACCCCCTTTCTCTCACACCCCTCTCTCTCTCTCACCTTCTCTCACCCCTTTCTCTCTCACCCCTTCTCTCTCACCTACTCTCTCTCTAGCACCCTCTCTCAACCTCTCTTTGTCTCACACCCTTCTCTCCCTCTCACCCTCTCTCTCTCTTACCCCTCTCTCTCTCACACCGCTTCTCTCTCACACCCACTCGCTCCCTCACCCCTCTCTCTCTTTCACCCCTCTATCTGTCACCCCTCTCCCTCAACGTTCTCTCTCTAACCCGTCTCTTCCTCTCTCACACCTCTCTCTCTCAGGCTCTCTCTCTCACGCCTTCTCTCTCCCTCTCTTTGGCAGCCCTTCTCTCTCTCAGCCCCTCTCTCTGTCTCCCCAGTCTCTCCCACCCTGATCTCTCTCACAGCCCCTCTCTCTCTCACCCCTCGCTCTCTCTCATCCCTCTCTCTCTGATCCCTCTCTCTCTCACCCCTCTCTCTCACACACCTCTCTCTCATCCTCTCTCTCTCACCCCTCTCTCTTACCCCTCTCTCACCCCTTCTCTCTCAGCCCTCTCTCTCTCTGCACCCCTAGTCACTCCAATCTTTCCCACTCTGATCTCTCTCACACACTCTCTCTCACCATCTCTCTCTCTCACCACTTCACTCTCTCATCCTGTCTCTCTGTCACCCCCTGTCTCTTTCTCACCCGCGCTCTCTTCCACCACTCTCTCTCCCTCAACCCCTCTCTCTCAACCCTCTCTCTCTTAACCCTCTCTCTCACACCTCTCTCTCTCACCCTCTCTCTCTCTCACCCCTTCTCTGTTAGCCCCTCTCTCGCACCCCACTCTCTCAGGCCCTCTCTCTCTCACCCCTCTCTCTCTGTTTCACCCCTCTCTCTGTTTCACCCCTCTGTCTCACCCACTCTCTCTCACCCCCTGTCTCTCTCAGCCTGTCTCTATGTCACCCCCTGTCTCTTTCTCACCCGCTCTCTCTTCCACCCCTCTCTCTCCCTCACCCCGCTCTCTCTCACCCCTCTCTCTTTCACTCCTCTCTCTCACCCTCTCGCTCTTACCCATCTCTCTCTCTTACACACCTCTCTCTCTCACGCCTTCTCTCTCACCCTCTCTTTCGCAGCCCCTCTCTCTCAGCTGTTCTCTCTCTCATCCCTTTCTCTCTCTCACACCTCTCTCACCTCCTCTCTCACACCCTATCTTTCACCCCTCTCTCTCTCTTACCCCTCTCTCACACCGCTTCTCTCTCTCTCACCCGTCTCTCACTCTCACCCCTTTCTCTCTCTCTCATCCCACTCTCTCTCACCCTCTCTCTCTCAACCCCCCTCTCTCAAGCCCTCTCTTTCAGCCCCTTGCTCTCCCACTCCCCCTCACACACCTCTCTCTCAACCCTCTGTCACTCTCACACTCCTCTCTCTCTATCTCTCTCTCTCTCTCACCCTCTCTCTCAACCCTCTCTCTCACCCCCCTCTCTCTCAGGCCCTCTCTTTCAGCCCCCGTCTCTCTCACACACCCTTCTCTCTCTCTCTCACCCTCTCTCATCTCTCACACACCTCTCTCTCACCCTTTCTCTCTCACCTCTCTCTCTCACACACCCTCACTCTCTTCCCCTCTCTCTCACACACCTCTCTCTCACACCCTCTCTATCACCCCATCTCTTTCACACCCTCTCTCTCTCATACCTCTCTCTCTCTCACCCTCTCTCTCATACCTCTCTCTCACCCCTTCTCTCTCACCCCTTTCTCTCACCCCTCTCTCAGGTCCTATCTTTCAGCCCCTCTCACCGTCTCACCCCTCTCTCTCTCACCCTCTCTCTCTCTCACCCCTCTCTCTCTCACCCTCCTCTGTCTCACCCTCTCTCTCACTCACTCATTCTCTCTCACCCCCTCTCTCAGGCCCTCACTCTCTCACACCTCTCTCTCACCCCCTCTCTCTCTTACACTCCCTCTCTCTCACACCTCCCTCTCTCTCACCCCTCTCTCTCTCATCCCGCTCTCCCTCTCACATCTCTCTCTCATCCCTCTCTCTCTCATACCCTCTCTCACCGCCCCCTCTCACCTCTCTCTCTCACCCCCTCTCTCTCACCCCCTCTCTCTCACACCCCTCTCTTTCACCGCTCTTTCTCACACCCCGTCTCTCTCACCCCCCTCACTCTCACATCCCTCTCTCTCTCACGCCCTCTCTCTTACCCCCTCTCTCTTACACCCTCTCTCTCACCCCTCTCTCTCTCACCCCCTCTCTCCCTCACCTCGCTCTATCTGTCTCCCCTCTCTCTCTCTCCCCCTCTCTCACTCTCCCACAACCTCTCTTTCTTAGCCCTCTCACTCTCTTACCCCCTCTCTCTCATGCCTCTCTCTCACCTTCTCTCTCGCACCTATTCTTTCTCTGTCTGTCTCTCTCACCCCCTCTCTCATTCTCACATGCTCTCTTCCACTCCGATCTCTCTCACACACCCTCTCTCTCACCCCTCTCTCTCTCACCCCTCTCTCTATTACCCCCCTCTCTCTCACACACCACTCTCTCTCTCAGACACCTCTTGCTCTACCCAGTCTCTCCCAACCTGATCTCTCTCACTCACCATCTCTCTCACGCCTCTCTCTCTTACACCTCGGTCTATCTCACCCCCTTCTCTCTCAGGCCCTCTCTCTCTCACCCTCTCACTGTCTTTCACCCCTCTCTCTCTCTTTCTTACCTCTCCCTCTCACCCCCTCTCTCTCACACGTCTCTCTCTCTTTCAGCCCTTCTCTCTCTGACACACCCCCTCTCTCACAGACCTCTCTCTCAACCCTCTGTCTCTCTCACACACCTCTCTCTCTCACCCTCTCTCTCACCCCTTCTCTCTCTCACACCCTTGTCGCTCTCTCACCCTCTCTCTCTCTAACCCCTCTCTCTCTAACCCCTCTCCCTCTTAACCCTCTCTCTCACACATCTCTCTCACCCTTTCTCTCTCACCCGTCTCTCTTACCCCCCTCTCTCTCACACACTCTCTCTCTCATACCTCTCTCTCTCACCACTTCTCTCTCACTGCCTCTCTCATCCCCCTCTCTCAGGCTATCTCTTCCAGCCCCTCTCACTCTCTCACCCCTCTATCTCTCTCACCCTTTCTCTCTCACCCCCTTCGCTCTCATAGCCTCTCTCTCAGGCCCCCCCTCTCTCATCCCCACTCTGTCACACACCTCTCTTTCACCCCTCTTTCTCACACACTCTCTCTCTCATACCTCTCTCTCTCACCACTTCTCTCTCACTGCCTCTCTCATCCCCCTCTCTAGGGTTTCTCTTCCAGCCCCTCTCACTCTCTCACCCCTCTATCTCTCTCACCCTTTCTCTCTCACCCCCGTCTCTCTCATACCCTCTCTCTCAGGCCCCCTCTCTCTCACACCCCTCTCTCTCACACACACCCCTCTCTCACACACCACTCTCCCTCACCCCCCCTCTCTCACCCCCTCTCTCTCACCCCCTCTCTCTACCCCCCTCTCACCCCCTCTCTCTCATCCCCTCTCTGTCACACACCTCTCTTTCACCCCTCTTTCTCACACACCCCCTCTCTCAACCCCCGCACTCTCACACCCCTCTCTCTCTCACCCTTCTCTCTCTCTCACCCCCTCTCTCCCTCACCCCTTCTCTCTCAACTCCTCTCTCTCTCCCGCCCTCTCTCTCCCCTCTCTCCCCCACAGTCACTCACCCCCTTTCTCTTTCTCACCCGCTCTCTCCCCCACCCCAATCTTTCTCATCCTCCCTCTCTGTCTCACCCTCTCACCCTTATCCCTCTTTCCCCCTCTCTCTCTTACCCTCTCTCTCTCACACCTCTCTCTCACCTTCTCTCTCTCACCCTCTCTTTCTCTGCCTGTCTCTCTCTCACCCCCTCTCTCTTCCTCACCCGCTCTCCCTTCCACTCCGATCTCTCTCACACCCCCTCTCTCTCAACACTCTCTCTCACCACTCTCTCTCACCCCTCTCTCTCTCACCCCTCTCTCTCTCACACCCCCTCTCTCTCACCCCTCTCTCTCACCCCTCTCTCTCACCCCTCTCTCACCTCCTCTCTCTCATCCTCTCTCTCTCACCCCTTCTCTCCCACCCCTCTCTTTCACCCTCTCTCTCTCTCAGCCTGTCTCTCTCTCACCCCCTCTCTCCTTCACCCCCTTCTCTCTCACCCCTTCTCTCTCACTCCCTCTCTCTCACGCCCACTCTTTCAGCCCCTCTCTCACTCTCCCTTCCCTCTCACACACCTCTCTCTCATCCTCTGTCTCTCACTCCTCTCTGTCTTACCACTCTCTCTCTCACCCCTCTCTCTCTTACACCCCTCTCTCTGTCACACCCCTCTCTCTCACCCCTCTCACTCTCTCACACCACTCTCTCTCAACCCCTCTCTCACCCCCTCTCTCTCACCCCTTCTCTGTTACACCCCCTCTCTCTCACCTGCTCTCTCTTTGTCACTCAATCTCTCTCTTTCTCACTTCCACTCTCTATCTTTTTCACTCACTCTCTCTCTTTCTCACCCCCTCTCTCTCTCACCCCTTTTCTCTCAACTCCTCTCTCTCTCCCGCCCTCTCTCTCCCGTCTCTCCCCCACTGTCACTCACCCCCTTTCTCTTTCTCACCCGCTCTCTCCCCCACCCCGATCTTTCTCATCCTCCCTCTCTGTCTCACCTTCTCACCCTTATCCCTCTTTCCCCCTCTCTCTTACCCCCTCTCTCTCACGCCTCTCCCTCACCCCTCTCTCTCTCACACCCCCCTCTCTCTCACCTCTCTCTCTCTCTCTCACCCCCCTCTCAGCCCCCTCTCTCTCTCAGCCCCCTCCCTCTCTCCCCAGTCTGTCCCACCCTGATCTCTCTCATCCCCTCTCTCTTCCTCACCCGCTCTCCCTTCCACTCCGAACTCTCTCACACACACCCTTTCTCTCACCACTCTCTCTCACCCCTCTCTCTCTCTCACCCCTCTCTCACACCTCTCTCTCTCTCACCCCTCTCCCTCTCTCTCACACCCCCTCTCTCTCTCACACCCCTCTCTCTCTCTCACCCCTCTCTCTCACACCCCTCTCTCGCTCACCCCCCTCTCTCTCACACCCCCTCTCTCTCACACCCCCTCTCTCTCACACCCCTCTGTCCCTCATCCCTCTCTCTCTCACACCCCTCTCTCTCTCACCCCCCTCTCTCTCTCACCCCCCTCTCTCAGCCCTCTCTCTCTCAGCCCCCTCCCTCTCTCCCCAGTCTCTCCCACCCTGATCTCTCTCACACACCTTCTCTCACATGCATCTCTCTCTCACCCTCTCTCTCTCGCACCCCTCTCTCTCTCTTTCCCCTATCTCTATCTCACAGCCCTCTCTCTCAGGTCCTCGCTCTCTCAGCCCCTCTCTCTCTTTCACCCTTCTCTCTCTCTTACCTCCCTCTCACCCTCTCTCTCTCACCCTCTGTCTCTCATCTTTGTCTCTCTAACTCAGCCTGTCTCTCTCTCACCCCCGTCTCTTTTTCACCCACTCTCTCTTCCACCCCGATCTCTCTCTCACACCCTCTCTCCCTCCCTCACCCCTCTCTCTCCCTCACCCTTCTCTCCCTCTCACCCCTCTCTCTCTCTTGCCCATCTCTCTCTCTCACCCCCTCTCTCACCACCTCTCTCTCACCCCCTCTCTCTCATCTCCTCTCTCTCATCCCCTCTCTCTCACCCCTTCTCTCTCACCCCTCTCTTTCACCCTCTCTCACACCCCTCTCTCTTTCACACCCGCGCTCTCTTCCACCCTGATTTCTCTCACACAAGCTCTCTAACTCACCCCTCTCTCTCACTCACCCCTCTCTCTCTCTCTCACCCCTCTCTCTCACCCTTCTCTCTCTCCCCCTCTCTCTCACATCCCCCTCTCTCTCGCCCTCTCTCACTCCTACCGCTCTCTCTCTAAGCCCTCTCTCTCACATCTCTCTCTCTCCCTCTCTCTCTCCTACCCGTCCATTTCTTACCCCTCTCTCTCTCACCTCTCTCTCTCTCCCACCCTCTCTCTCCCACCCCTTCTCTCTCACCCCTTCTCTCTCACTCCCTCTCTCTCGCGCCCACTCTTTCAGCCCCTCTCTCTCACTCTCCCTTCCTTCTCACACACCTCTCACTCATCCTCTGTCTCTCACTCCTCTCTCTCTTACCACTCTCTCTCTCACCCCTGTCTCTCTCTTATCCCTCTCTCTTACCCCTCTCTCTCACACCGCTTCTCTCTCTCACCCTCTCTCTTACCCCTCTCTCTCACCCACCTGTCTCTCACCCCTCTCTCTCTCACCCTCTCTCTCACCCCCTTTCTCTCTCAACCCCTGTCTCTCACCCCTCGCGCTCTCACCCCTCTCTCTCTCTCACTCCCTTTCTGTCTCACCACCCCCTCTCTCAAACCCCCTCACTCTCTCATCCCCTCACTCTCTCACACCCACACTCTCTCACCTCCTCTCTCTCAATCCCTCTTTCTCACCCCCTCACTCTCTCACCCCTCTCTCTCACCCCTCTCTCTCCCACCTCCCTCTCTCTAACCTATCTCTCTCTCTCATCCTCAACCCCTTTCTCTCAACCCCCCCTCTCTCTCACCCCCTCTCTCTCACCCCCTCATCTCTCACCCCCTCTCTCACACCCCTCCCGCTCTCACCTCTCTCTCTCACCACCCCCTCTCTCAACCTCCCTCACTCTCTCATCCCCTCAGTCTCTCACACCCTCAATCTCTCACGCCCTCTCTCTTTCTCAAACCCACTCTCTCTCCCCCTCTCTCTCTTCCCCTCTCTCTCACCCCTCTCTCTCACCCCCTCTCACAGCCTTTCTTTCTTACCCTGCGCTCTCTCTAACCCCTCTGCCTCACCCCTCTCGCTCACCCCCTCTCTCTCACCGACTCTCTCAATCACACCCTCTCCTTCTCACTCCACTCTCTCTCTTACCCCCTCCACACTTTCTCTCTCTCAATCACCCCTTGTCTCTCAACCTCTCTCTCTCACCCCTCTCTCTCACCCGCGCTCTCTTTCTTACTCACACTCTCTCTTTCTCACTTACACTCTCTCTTTCACTTAACCTCTCTCTTTCTCATCCCCTTTCTCTCTCACACCCCTCTCGTTCACCCTTTCTATCTCACCCCTCTCTCTCTTACGCCGCTCTCTCACCCCCTCTCTGTTCCCCACTCTCACTCACCACCTTTCTCTTTCTCACCCGCGCTCTCCCCCACCCCAATCTTTCTCATCCTCCCTCTCTGTCTCACCCTCTCAACCTTCTCCCTCTTTCCCCACTCTCTCTTAACCCCTCTCTCACCTTCTCTCTCTCACCCTCTCTTTCTCTGCCTGTCTCTCTCACCTCCTCTCTCTTTATCACCCGCTCTCTCTTCCACTTTAATCCCTCTCACACCCCCTCTCTCTCTCATCCCTCTCTCTCTCTCACCCCTCTCTCTCTCTTTCCCCTCTCTCTATCTCACCCCTCTCTCTCACGCCCTCTCTCTCTCAGCATCTCTCTCTCTTTCACCCCATCTCTATCTCTCTCTCTTACCTCCCTCTCACCCTCTCTCTCTCACCCCTGTCTCTCTAACTCAGCCTGTCTCTCTCTCTCTCTCACCCCCGTCTCTTTCTCACCCGCTCTCTCTTCCACCCCGATCTCTCTCTCTCACCCTCCATCGACTCACCCCTCTCTCTCCCTCACCCTTCTCTCCCTCTCACCCCCCTCTCTCTCTCACTCACGCCTCTCTCTCTCCCTCTCTCTTAACCCTCTCTCTCACTCCCTCTCTCTCACCCTCTCTCTCACCTCCTCTCTCTCATCCCCTCTCTCTCACTCCTTGCCTCTCACCCCCTCTCTTTCACCCTCTCCCTCTCTCAGCCTGCCTCTCTCTCACCCTCTCTCTCTTTCACACCCGCTCTCTCCTCCACCCTGATTTCTCTCACACCCGCTCTCTAACTCACCCCTCTCTCACACTCACCCCTCTCTCTCTCACCCCTCTCTCTCTCAACCTTCTCTCTCTCCCCCTCTCTCTCTCACATTCTCCTCTCCCTCGCTCTCTCTCACTCCTACCGCTCTCTCTCTTACCTCCCTCTCTCTCACACACCTCCCTCTCACCCACCTCTCTCTCAACCACTCTCTCTCACCTCCTCTCTCATCCTCTCTCTCTCCTACCCCTCCATTTCTTACCCCCCTCTCTCTCGCACCTCTCTCTCTCCCACCCTCTCTCACACCTTCTCTCTCACCCCCTCTCTCTCACGCCCACTCTTTCAGCCCCTCTCTCTCTTCCCCCTCCCTCTCACCCACCTCTCTCTCAACACTGTCTCTCTCACACCCCTCTATCTCTCATCCTCTGTCTCTCACCCCTCTCTCTCTTACCCCTCTCTCTCTTACCCCTCTCCCTCACCCCGTCTCTCTTATCCCTCTCTCTCACCTCTCTCTCACCCTCTCTCTCTCACCCCCTCTCTCTCACCTCTCTCTCACCCTCTCTCTCTCAACCCTCTCTCTCTCAACCCCTCTCTCTCACCCCTCGCGCTCTCACCCCTCTGTCTCTCTCACTCCCTTTCTGTCTCACCACACCCTCTCTCAAACCCCTCACTCTCTCATCCCCTCACTCTCTCACACCCACACTCTCTCACCTCCTCTGTCTCAATGCCTCTTTCTCACCCCCCTCTCTCTCACCCCTCTCTCACTCCACCAATCTCTCACCCCCCTCTCTCTCACTGCCCCCTCTCTCAACCCTCCTCACTCTCTCACCCCTCTCTCTCACCCCATCTCTCTCTCTCATCCCCACCCCATCTCTCTCTCAACTACCCCTCTCTGTCACCCCCCTCTCTCACCCCCTCATTCTCTCACCACCCCCTCTCTCAACCCCCCTCACTCTCTCATCCCCTCAGTCTCTCACACCCTCAATCTCTCACGCCCTCTCTCTTTCTCAAACCATCTCTCTCTCCCCCTCTCTCTCTTCCCCTCTCTCTCACCCCTCTCTCTCACCCCCTCTCACATCCTTTCTCTCTTACCCCGCGCTCTCTCTACCCTTCCGCCTCTCACCCCTCTCGCTCACCCCCTCTCTCTCACCAACTCTCTCAATCACACCCTCTCCTTCTCACCAACTCTCTCTCTTACCCCCTCCCCACTTTCTCTCTCTCAATCACCCCCTCTCTCTCACCCCTCTCTCTCACCCGCTCTCTCTTTCTTACTCACACTCTCTCTTTCTCACTTACACTCTCTCTCTTTCTCACCCCCTTTCTCCCTCACACCACTCTCGCTCACCCTTTCTATCTCACCCCTCTCTCTCTTACTGCTCTCTCTCACCCTCTCTCTATTCCCCACTCTCACTCACCCCCTTTCTCTTTCTCACCCGTGCTCTCCCCCACCCCAATCTTTCTCATTCTCCCTCTCTCTCTCACCCTCTCACCCTTCTCTCTCTCTCATTCCCTCTCTCTCTCGCCCTCTCTCTCTCTCCAACCCCCTCTCTCCCACTCCCTCTCTCTCACCCTCTCACCTCCACTCTTTCTCTGACCCCCTCTCATTCTTCCCCCTCTCTCTTTCTCCCCCTCTCTCCCTTTTTCACCCTCCTCTCTCTCACCCCTTCTCTCTCTCACCCTCTCATCTCACCCTCTCTCACATCCCCTCATCCACTCTCTCTCTGCACCCTCTCTCTCCCCCTCTCTCTTTCCCCCCTCTCGCATAAACCCTTTACTCTCCCCCCTCTCTGACACCCTCTCTCTCTCCCTCACCCCCCTCTCTCAGCCCACTTTCTCTCTCAGCCCACTCGCTCTATCATCCCACTCTCTCTCACCCCCCTCTCTCTCTCAGCCCCCTTTTTCTCAGCCCCCTTTCTCTCTCACACCATGCTCTCTCTCTCATCTCACCCCTCTCTCTCACCCTCTCTCTCTCACCCTCTTAACCTCTCACTCTCTCTCTCTGTTTCTCACATCCCCTCTCTCTCACACCCACCTTTCTCTCTCACCCCTTTCTCTCTCAACCACCTCTCTCTCACCCCGCTCTATCTCTCATCTCCTCTCTCTGCCCCTCTCTCTCACTCTCTCTTTTCCTCTCACCCCCTCTCTCTCACACCCTCTCTCTCACCCCCTCTCTCTCAGCCCCCTCTCACTCAGCCAACCTTCTCTCTCAACCCCCCTCACCCCAATCCCTCTCTCATCTCTTCCCTCTCTCACACACACTCTCTCACCCCCTCACTCTCTCTCTCTCACCCCCCTCAAACCCCCTCTCTCTCCCCTCTCTCACACCCTCTCTCTCTCAATGCCTTCTTTCTCACCCCCCTCACCCCATCTCTCACCCCCCCTCTCTCACACACCCCTCTCTCTCTCACCCTCTCTCTCCCACCCCTCACCCCCACTCTCTCACCTGCTCTCTCGCTCTCTCAAACCACCTCTCTCTCTTAACCCCTCTCTCTCTCTCACGCCCTCTCTCCCACCCCCTCTCAGTCTCACCTCCACTCTTTCTCTCCCCCTTTGTCTCTCCCCCTTTGTCTCTCCCTCTTTCTCTCTCAACCCCCTCACATCACCCCCTCTCTCTCACCCTGTCTCTCACTCACCCGCGCGCTCTCTCTCACCCCACTCTCTCTCACACCCTCTTTCTCTCACCCCCTTCTCTCTCCCTCACCCTCTCATCTCACCCCTCTCTCTCACACACCTCTCATCCCCTCTCTCTCTCACCTGCTCTCTCGCTCTCTCAAACTATCTCTCTCTTACCCCCTCTCTCTCATTCCTCTCTCTTTCACTCTCACCCCTCTCTCTTTCTCAGCATCACTATCTCACCCCCTTCTCTCTCTCAACCCCCTTTCTCACTCCCCTCTCAATCCCTCACCCACATTCTCTCTCGCTCTCAAACCTCCTCTCTCTCTTACCCTTCTCTCTCTCACTCCCTCCCTCTCGCCCACTCAGTGTCTCTCTCTCTCACACCCCATCTCACTCACACCGTCTCTCTCTCTCTCTCTCAACCCCTCTCTCTCCCACGCCCTCTCTCCCAGCCCTTCTCTATCTCACCTCCACTCTTTCTCTGGCCCACTCTCACACTCCCTTTGTCTCTCCCCTTTTCTCTCTCACGCCCCTCACATCGCCCTCTCTCTCTCACCCCTCTCTCTCTCTCACCCGCTGTCTCTCCCATCCCACTCTCTCTCCCACCCCTCTCTCTCTCCCACCCACTCTCTCTCACCCACTCTCTCGCCCACCCACTCTCTCTCACCCTCTCTCTCACTCACCCGCTGTCTCTCTCCCCCACTCTCTCTCCCACCCCTCTCTCTCTCCCACCCACTCTCTCTCACCATCTCTCTCTCATCCTTCTCTCTCTCTCTCTCTCACCCCTCTCTCTCCCATCCCCATCGCTCTCCCACCCTGTCTCTCTCAACCCCTTTCTCTCTCATCCCCTTCACTCTCATCCCCCTCTCTCTCATGCCCCTCTCTTTCATCCCCCTCTCTCTCATCCCCCTCTCTCTCGATCCCTCTCTCTCAACCCCTCTCTCTCACTCCTCTCCCTCACTCTCTTCTCTTTCTCAACCCGTCACTCTCTCTCCCCCTCTCTCTCTCACCCCTCTCTCTCTCTCACCCCCTCTGTCTCAACTCCTCTCTTTCTCACTCCATCTCTCTTTTACTCCTCTTTCTCTCCCCTCTCTCTCACGTCCCCTCTCTCCCCCTCTCCCCCTCTCTCTCCCACTCTCTCCCACCCCCTCCCACCCCGTCTCGTTCACGTTCCCTCTCTTTCTCACCCCCACTCTCTCTCACTCTCTATCTCACCCTTCTCTCTCTCACCCCGCTCTCTCTCACCGCCCCTCTCACTCACCCCCCTTTCTCTCACCCGCAACTCTCTCTCATCCCCTCTCTCTCAGCCCCACTCTCTCTCACTCTCTCTCTCATCCCTCTCTCTCTCAGCCCTCTCTCTCTCTCACCCCCCTCTCTCTCACCGCCCCTCTCTCTCGCTCCCCCCTCTCTCACACCCCCTTTCTCACCCCCACCTCTCTCACACCCCCTTTCTCACCCCCACTCTCTGTCACTCTCTCTCTCACCCTTCTCTCTCTCACACCTCTCTCTCTCACCCACTCTCTCTCACCCCACTCTCTCTCACCGTCCCTCTCTCTCAACCCCCTCTCTCACTCCCCTTTCTCTCACCCACCTCTCTCTCTCCCATCCCTTCTCTCTCACCCCCACTCTCTCTCACTCTCTCTCTCACCCCTCTCTCTCACCCCGCTCTCTCACCGCCCCTCTCTCTCACCCCACCCCTCACACTCCCCTTTCTCTCACCCCCCTCTCTCTCTCACTCTCTCTCTCACCCCTCTCTCACCCCGCTCTCTCACCCTCTCTCTTTCTCACTCCCTCTCTCCACCCACACTCTCTCTCACTGCCCCTCTCTCTCAACCCCCCCCACTCATCCCTCTCTCTCTCTCTCCCTCTCTCTCTCACCCCCTCTCTCCCAAACCCCTCTCTCACTTCCCCTCTCTCACCCCCTCTCTCTCACCCCCTCTCTCTCTCACCGCCCCTCTGTCTCACCCCCTTTCTCTCTCACCCCCTCTCTCACCCCATCTGTCTCACCCCATCTGTCTCACCACCTCTCTCTCTTATATCCCTCTCTCAACCCCCATCTCTCAACCCCCATCTCTCAACCCCCTCACTCTCTCCCACCTCACTCCCTCTCTCACCCCCTCACTCTCTCTCTCTCTCTCTGTCACCCCCCTCTCTCTCCCACCCCAATCTCTCTTATTCTTATTCCCCTCTCCCTCACCTCCCTCGCTCACTCTCTCTCTCACACACACTCACACACACCCTCCCTCTCTCCCACCCCTCTTTCTGTCTCTTTCTAATCCCCTCTCCGTCCTTCTCACCCCACTTGCTCTAACCCCCTCTCACTCTCACCCGCTCTCTCTCACCCCTCTCTCATAACTCCCTCTCTCTCACTCTCATCTCTCTCTCAGCCCCCCTCTCTCTCACCCTCCCCTCTCCCATCCCCGCTCTCTCACCAACCTCTCTCTCACCCTCTCTCTGTCTCTTTCTCATCCCCTCTCCCTCCTTCTCACTCCCTCTCTCTCACCACCCTCTCCCACACCCCCTCTCTCACCCCCCTTTATCCACTCTTTCTCTGACCCCCTCTCTTTCTCCCCGTCTCTCTCTCCCCCTCCCCTTTCTCACCCCTCTCCCTTTCTCACCCCTTTCTCTTTCACCCACTCTCTCACCCTTTCTCTCTCACACCCTCTCATCTCACCCTCTCTCTCACACACCCCCTCATCCCCCTCTCTCTCACCCGCTCTCTCTTGCTCTACCAAACACCCCTCTCTTACCCCCTCTCTCTCACCCCCTTTCTCTTTCTCAGCCCCTCACTCTCTCACCCCTTTCTCTCTCTCACCTACCTCACCAGCCCACCCCCTCATCCGCGCTCTCTCACCTCTCTCTCTCAAACCTCCTCTCCCTCTTACCCCCTCAACCGCACTGTCTCTCACACCCTCTCTCTCTCTCTCACCCTCTCTCTCTCCCCACATCTTCTCTCCCACCCCCTCTCTGTCTCACCTCCACTCTTTCTCTGACCCACTCTCTCTCCCCTTTGTGTGTCCTCCCCCTTTGTCTCTCCCCTTTCTCTCTTACACCAACCTCACATCGCCATCTCTCCCTCTCACCCCTCTCTCTCACTCACCCGCACTCTCTCTCACCCCACTCTCTCTCTCTCACCCCCTTCTCTCTCTCTCACCCTCTCTCTCACCCTCCTGATCCCCTCTCTCTCCCTTGCCTGCTGTCTCAAACCCATCTCTCTCACCCTCTCTCTCTCAATCCCATATCTCACCCCCTTCTTGCCCCCTCACCCGCTCTGTCTCTCACCCTTCTCTCTCTCTCTGTCAAACCTCCTCTCGCTCTTAACCCCTCATCCGCTCTCTCTCACACCCCCTCTTTCTTACCCTTCTCTGTCTCTCACTCCCTCCCTCTCTCCCACCCTCTCTCTGTCTCTTTCTCATCCCCTCTCTCTCCTTCTCACTCCCTCTCTCCCATCCCCATCTCTCTCTCTCTCCTCCCTCTCTCGAACTCTCTCTCTCTGACCCCTCGCTCTCACACACCCCCAACACCCCTCTCTCTCACCCCCTCTCTCTACCTCTCTCTCAAACCTTCTCTCTCTCTTACTTCCTCACCCGTTCTCTCTCACACCGCCACTCTCTCTTACCCTTACCTCTCCCAATCCCTCCCTCTCTCCCACCCTCTCTCTGTTTCTTTCTCATCCCCTCTCTCACCTCTCTCTCTTACCCCATCTCTCTCTCACCTCTCTCTCTCATCCCTACTCTCTCTCTCACCCACATCTCTCTCTCAGCCCCCCTCACCTCCTCTCACTCAGCTCTCTCTCACACACCTCTCTCAATCCCACCCCTCCTGACATCCCCTCTATCTCCCCTCTTACATCCCTCACACCACCTTCCACACCTCTCCCACCCACATCCACCACACACACCGTCACCCAACTCCCCCTCTCATCCCCCTCTCTCGCCCCCCTCTTACACCCCCTCTCTCTCAAGACCCTCTCTCAACCCCTTCTCTCTGTCACCCCTGTCTCTCACCACTCTAACTCTCTTACCTTCTCTCCCCCCTCCACCTCTCTCCACTTCTCTCTCCCTCCTCTCTCTCCCCCTCTCTCACTTTTCTCTCTCTCACACCCTCCCTCTCTCATCCCGTCCCTCTCTCACACCCTCCCTCTCACCTCTCTCTCACCCCCTCTCTCCCCCCTCTCTCACCCCTCTCTCTCACCCTCCCTCTCATCCCGTCCCTCTCTCATCAAGTCCCTCTTTCTCCCATCCCTCTTTTCCCCCACCCACTCTCATCCCTCCTCTCTCACACTCTCCCTATCTCACGCCCTCTCTCTCAGCCCATCTCTCTCTCAACCCCTCTCTCTCTCAGCCCCTCTCTCTCTCTCTCACCCACCCTCTCTTTCACCCCCGTCTCTCTCACCCTGTTCTCCCTCATCCCACTCTCTCTCCCCCTCTCTATTACACACTCTCTCTCACACCCTTCTAACTCTCTCACCCCTTCACCCCCTCTCCCTCTCTCCACAACCTCTCCTCACTCGCACCCCTCTCTCACCCACTCTCTTTCTCACCACTCACTATCTCTCTCACCCACTCTCTTTCTCACCACTCACTATCTCTATCACCCCCCTCTCTCTCACCGTCTCTCTCTCAACCCCCTCACTCTCAGCCCTCTCTCTCTCTCACACCCCCTTTCTCTCTCACCTTGTTATCTCTCTCACCCCCTCTCAAACCCGCTCTCTCTCTCACCCCCTCTCTCTCCACCCTGCTCTCTCACCTCTCACTCTCACCCGTCTCCCTGTCACCCCTCACCCTCTCTCACCTTTACACCCTCTCTCACCCCTCTCTCTCTTACCCCTTCACCCTATCTCCCCCGCTCACACCCTCTCTCTCTTACCAATTTCTGTCTCTCTCTCTCACCCCTCTCTCCCCCGCCCTCTGCCTCATCCCCCCCTCTCGCTCTATTACCTTCTGTCTCTCACTCCCTTTTTCTCTCTCTCATTCCCCTTCCCTCTTTCTCTCGTTCACCCCATTTCTCTTTCTCTTTTGACCCCTTTCTTCCTCCCTCATCATTGCTCTCGTTCTGTCTCTCTAGCGCCCACTCTCTCACCCCATCTCCCTCACACCCCTCTAACTCTCTCATCCATTCACTCGTTCTCTCTCTCTCTGTCTGTCTCTCTCTCAACCCATCATTCACTGTCTATCTCACACCCTCTCTCACCACATTCACTCTCTCTCTCGCGTCCCATCTCTCTGATCCCTCTTTCTCTCGCTGTCCCCCTTTCTCTCTCACCCATTCTCTATCTCTCCCCCTTTCTTTCAATCCCTCTCTCACCCCCTCTCTCTCTCACTCTATCTCCCACCTCCTCTCTCTCTCACCCCCCACAAATTCACTCTTTCTCGAACCCCCTCTCTTTATCATCCCCTCTCGCTCCTTCTCAGCCTTCTCTCTCCCCTCTCTTTGTCCCCCTCTCTCCCTTTCTCAGCCCACTCTCCATTTCTCACCCCTTTCTCTCTCACACTCTCTCTCTCAAACCCTCTCTCTCACCCTCTCTCTCTCACCCCCCTCATCCTCCTCTCTCTCTCTCACCCGCTCTCGCTCGCTCTCTCAAACCCTTCTCTCTCTAAAACCCCTCTCTCTCATCCTCTCTCTCTCACCCCCCTCATCCTCTTCTCACTCTCTCACCCGCTCTCTCTCACTCTCTGAAACCACCTCTCTCTCTCCAGCCCTCTCTCTCACCCCCTCATCCTCCTCTCTCTCTCACCCGCTCTCTCTCTCTCTCAAACCCCCACTCTCTCGCAACCCCTCTCTCTCACCCTCGCTCTATCACCCCCTCCTCCTCCTCTCTCTCTCTCACCCGCTCACTCTCGCTCTCTCAAACCCCTCTCTCTCTAAACCATTCTCTCTCACCCACTCTCTCTCAACACCCCCTCATCCTCCTCTCTCTCTCTCACCCGCTCTCTCTCGCTCTCTCAAACCCCGTCTCGCTCTATAACCCCTCTCTCTCACTCTCTCTCTCTCACCCCCCTCATCCTCCTCTCTCTCTCTCACCCGCTCTCTCTCGCTCTCTCAAACCCCGTCTCGCTCTATAACCCCTCTCTCTCACTCTCTCTCTCTCACCCCCCTCATCCTCCTCTCTCTCTCTAACCCGCTCTCTCTCACTCTCTCTCTCTCACCCCCCTCATCCTCCTCTCGCTCTATAACCCGTCTCTCTCACCCTCTCTCTCTCACCCCCCTCATCCTCCTCTCTCTCTCACCCGCTCTCTCTCGCTCTCTCAAACACCCTCTCTCTCTCAACCCCTATCTATCACCCTCTCTCTCTCACCCCCTCATCCTCATCTCTCTCTCTCACCCGCTCTCTCTCTCTCGCTCAAAACCACTCTCTTTCTAAAACCCCTCTCTCTCACCCTCTCTCACAAAATCCCTCCTCCTCCTCTCTCTCTGTCACCCGCACTCTCTCAACCCCCCTCTTTCTCTAAACCCTCTCTCTAACCCTCTCACTCTCTCAAGCCCCTCATCCTCCTCTCTCTCTCACCCGCTCTCTCTTGCTGTCTCAAACACCTTCTTTCACACCCTCTCTCACCCCCCCTCATCCTCCTCTCTCTCTCTCACCCGCTCTCTCAACCGCTCTCTCTCACCCTCTCTCTCTCACCCCCTCATCCTCCTCTCTCTCTCTCAACCGCTCTCTCTCACCCTCTCTCTCTCACCCCCCTCATCCTCCTCTCTCTCTCACCCGCTCTCTCTCGCATTCTCAAACCCCTCTCTCTCTAAAACCCCTCTCTCTCACCCTCTCTCTCTCCCCCTCATTCTCCTTTCTCACTCACCCGCACTCTCTCAAACCATCTCTCTCTCTATAACCCCTCTCTCTCACCCTCTCTCTCTCACCCCCCTCATCTTCCTCGCTCTCTCTCTCACCAGCTCTCTCTCGCTCTCTCAAACCTCTCTCTCTCTCTCAACCCCTCTCTCTCACCCTCTCTCTCTCACCCCCCTCATCCTTCTCTCTCTCTCTCACCCGCACTCTCTCGCTCTCTCAAACCCACCCTCTCTCACAACTCATCTCTTTCACCGTCTCTCTTACCCCCTCATCCTCCTCTCTCTCTCTCACCTGTTCTCTCTCGCTCTCTCCAAACCCCTCTCTCTCTAAACCCCTCTCTCTCACCCTCTCTCTCTCCCCCATCCTCCTTTCTCTCTCACCCGCACTCTCTCAAACCCTCTCTCTCTGTAACCCCTCTCTCTCACCCTCTCTCTCACCCCTCTCATCCTCCTCTCTCTCTCACCCGCGCTCTCTCGCTCTCTCAAACCCCCTCTCTCTCAACCCCTCTCTCTCACCTACTTTCTCGTACCCCCCTCATCCTCCTCTCTCTCTCACCCGCTCTCTCTCGCTCTCTCAAACACCCTCTCTCTCTAAACCCCTCTCTCTCACCCTCTCTCCCTCAAACCCTCATCCTACTCTTTCTCACCCGTTCTCTCTCGCTCTCTCAAACCCTCTCTTTTTCTATAACCCCTCTCTCTCACCCTCTCTTTCTCACCACCTCATCTTCCTCTCTCTCTCACCCGCTCTCTCTCGGTCTCTCAAAACGCCTCTCTCTCTAAAACCCCTCTCTCTCACCCTCTCTCTCTCTCCCCCTCATCCTCCTCTCTCTCTCTCACCTGCTCTCTCTCGCTGTCTCTCACCCTTCTCTCTCAACCCCCTCTCTCTCACTTTCTCTACCCCCTCATCGTCCTCTCTCTTTCTCATCCGCTCTCTGTCGCTCTCTCAAACCCCTCTCTCTCTAAAACCCCTCTCTCTCTCACCCTCTCTCTCTTACCCCCATCATCCTCCTCTCTCTCTCTCACCTGTTCTCTCTCGCTCACTCAAACCTCTCTCTCTCAACCCCCCTCTCTCACCCTCTCTCTCTCACCCCCCTCATCCTCCTCTCTCTCTCACCCGCTCTCTCTCGGTCTCTCAAACCGCCTCTCTCTCTAAACCCCTCTCTCTCACCCTCTCTCCCTCAAACCCTCATCCTACTCTTTCTCACCCGTTCTCTCTCGCTCTCTCAAACCCTCTCTTTTTCTATAACCCCTCTCTCTCACCCTCTCTTTCTCACCACCTCATCTTCCTCTCTCTCTCACCCGCTCTCTCTCGGTCTCTCAAAACGCCTCTCTCTCTAAAACCCCTCTCTCTCACCCTCTCTCTCTCTCCCCCTCATCCTCCTCTCTCTCTCTCACCTGCTCTCTCTCGCTGTCTCTCACCCTTCTCTCTCAACCCCCTCTCTCTCACTTTCTCCACCCCCTCATCGTCCTCTCTCTTTCTCATCCGCTCTCTGTCGCTCTCTCAAACCCCTCTCTCTCTAAAACCCCTCTCTCTCTCACCCTCTCTCTCTTACCCCCATCATCCTCCTCTCTCTCTCTCACCTGTTCTCTCTCGCTCACTCAAACCTCTCTCTCTCAACCCCCCTCTCTCACCCTCTCTCTCTCACCCCCCTCATCCTCCTCTCTCTCTCACCCGCTCTCTCTCGGTCTCTCAAACCGCCTCTCTCTCTAAAACCCCTCTCTCTCACCCTCTCTCTCTCACCCCCCTCATCCTCCTCTTTCTCTCTCACGCGCTCTCTCTCGCTCTCTGAAACGCCCTCTCTCTCAACCCCTCTCGCTCACCCTCTCTTTCTCACCCCCTCATCCTCCTCTCTCTTTCTCATCCGCTCTCTGTCGCTCTCTCAAACCCCTCTCTCTCTAAAACCCCTCTCTCTCTCACCCTCTCTCTCTTACCCCCATCATCCTCCTCTCTCTCTCTCACCTGTTCTCTCTCGCTCACTCAAACCCCTCTCTCTCTCTCAACCTCTCTCTCTCACCTCCCTCATCCTCCTCTCTCTCTCTCACCCGCTCTCTCTCGCTCTCTCAAACCCACTCTCTCTCAAACCCTCTCTCTCACCCTCTCTCTCTCACCCCCCTCATCCTCCACTCTCTCTCACCCGCTCTCAAACTCCCTTTCTCTCTCAACCCCTCTCTCTCACCCTCTCTCTCTCACTGCTCTCATACTCCTCTCTCTCTCTCACACCCTCTCTCTCTCTCACCCCCCTCATCCTCCTCTTTCTCTCTCACGCGCTCTCTCTCGCTCTCTCAAACGCCCTCTCTCTCAACCCCTCTCTCTCATCCTCTCTCTCTCATTGCTCTCATCCTCCTCTCTCTCTCTCTCACCCGCTCTCTCTCGCACTCTCAAACCCCCTCTCTCTTGACCCCTCTCTCTCACGCTCGCTCTCACCCCCTCATCCTCCTCTCTCTCTCACCCGCGCTCTCTCGCTCTCTCAAACCACCTCTCTCTCTAAAACCCCTCTCTCTCACCCTCTCTCTCTCACCCCCCTCATCCTCCTCTCTCTCTCTCACCTGCTCTCTCTCGCTGTCTCTCACCCTTCTCTCTCAACCCCCTCTCTCTCACTTTCTCTTTCTCTCCCCCCTCATCGTCCTCTCTCTCTCTCTCACCCGCTCTCTCTCAGTCTCTCAAATCCCCTCTCTCTCTAAAACCCCTCTCTCTCACCCTCTCTCTCTCACCCCCCCATCCTCCTCTCTCTCTCTCACCTGCTCTCTCTCGCTCTCTCTCACCCTTCTCTCTCTAAAACCCCTCTCTCTCACCCTCTCTCTCTCACACCCCTCATCCGACTCTCTCTCTTTCACCCGCTCTCGCTCTATCAAACCCCCTCTCGCTCTAAAACCCCTCTCTCTCACCCTCTCTCTCTCACCCCCCTCATCCTCCTCTCTCTCTCACCCGCTCTCACCCGCTCTTTCAAACCCCCTCTCTCTCTCAACCCCCTCTCTCTCACTTTCACTTTGTCTCCCCCCCATCGTCCTCTCTCTCTCTCTCACCCGCTCTCTCGCTCTCTCAAATCCCCTCTCTCTCGCAACCACTCTCGCTCACCCTCTCTCTATCACCCCCTCCTCCTCCTCTCTCTCTCTCACCCGCTCTCTCGCTCTCTCAAACCCCTCTCTCTCTAAAACCCGTCTCTCTCACCCTCTCTCCCTCAACCCCTCATCCTACACTCTCTCACCCGTTCTCTCTCGCTCTCTCAAACCCTCTCTTTTTCTATAACCCCTCTCTCTCACCCTCTCTTTCTCACCACCTCATCTTCCTCTCTCTCTCACCCGCTCTCTCTCGGTCTCTCAAACCCCCTCTCTCTCTAAAACCCCCCTCTCTCACCCTCTCTCTCTCTCACACCTCCCTCATCCTCCTCTTTCTCTCTCACGCGCTCTCTCTCGCTCTCTGAAACGCCCTCTCTCTTAACCCCTCTCGCTCACCCTCTCTTTCTCACCCCCTCATCCACCTCTCTCTTTCTCATCCGCTCTCTGTCGCTCTCTCAAACCCCTCTCTCTCTAAAACCCCTCTCTCTCACCCTCTCTCTCTTGCCCCCATCATCCTCCTCTCTCTCTCTCACCTGTTCTCTCTCGCTCACTCAAACCCCCTCTCTCTCTCAACCTCTCTCTCTCACCTCCCTCATCCTCCTCTCTCTCTCTCACCCGCTCTCTCTCGCTCTCTCAAACCCACTCTCTCTCAAACCCTCTCTCTCACCCTCTCTCTCTCACCCCCCTCATCCTCCACTCTCTCTCACCCGCTCTCAAACTCCCTTTCTCTCTCAACCCCTCTCTCTCACCCTCTCTCTCTCTCACTGCTCTCATCCTCCTCTCTCTCTCTAACACCCTCTCTCTCTCTCTCTCACCCCCCTCATCCTCCTCTTTCTCTCTCACGCGCTCTCTCTCGCTCTCTCAAACGCCCTATCTCTCAACCCCTCTCTCTCATCCTCTCTCTCTCACTGCTCTCATCCTCCTCTCTCTCTCTCTCACCCGCTCTCTCTCGCACTCTCAAACCCCCTCTGTCTTGACCCCTCTCTCTCACCCTCGCTCTCTCACCCCCTCATCCTCCTCTCTCTCTCACCCGCGCTCTCTCGCTCTCTCAAACCCCTCTCTCTCTAAAACCCCTCTCTCTCACCCTCTCTCTCTCACCCCCCTCATCCTCCTCTCTCTCTCTCACCTGCTCTCTCTCGCTGTCTCTCACCCTTCTCTCTCAACCCCCTCTCTCTCACTTTCTCTACCCCCTCATCGTCCTCTCTCTCTCTCTCACCCGCTCTCTCTCAGTCTCTCAAATCCCCTCTCTCTCTAAAACCCCTCTCTCTCACCCTCTCTCTCTCACCCCCCCCATCCTCCTCTCTCTCTCTCACCTGCTCTCTCTCGCTCGCTCTCACCCTTCTCTCTCTAAAACCCCTCTCTCTCACCCTCTCTCTCTCACACCCCTCATCCTACTCTCTCTCACTCACCCGCTCTCGCTCTATCAAACCCCCTCTCGCTCTAAAACCCCTCGCTCTCACCCTCTCTCTCACCCTCCTCATCCTCCTCTCTCTCTCACCCGCTCTCACCCGCTCTTTCAAACCCCCTCTCTCTCTCAACCCCCTCTCTCTCACTTTCACTTTGTCTCCCCCTCCTCCTCCTCTCTCTCTCTCACCCGCGCTCTCGCTCTCTCAAACCCCTCTCTCTAAAACCCCTCTCTCTCACCCTCTCTATCTCACCCCCTCATTCTCCTCTCTCTCTCACTCGCTCCCTCTCGCCCTCTCAAACCCCTCTCTCTCTTAAACCCCCCTCTCTCACCCTCTCTCTCTCTCACCCCCCTCATCCTCCTATCTCTCTCTCACCCACTCTCTCGTACTCTCAAAGCCCCTCTCTCTCAACCCCTCGCTCTCACCCTCTCTCTCACGCCTCTCATCCTCTTCACTCCCTCTCACCCGCTCTCTCGCTCTCAGCAACCTCCTCCCTCTCTAAAACCCCTCTCTCTCACCCTCTCTCGCTCACCCCGCTCCTCCTCCTCTCTCTCACACCCGCTCTCTCTCGCTCTCTCAAACCCCCTCTCTCTCTAAAACCCCTCTCTCTCACCCACTCTCTCTCTCACCCCCTCATCCTCCTCTCTCTCTCTCTCTCACCCGCTCTCTGTCGCTCTCTCAAACCCCCCCTCTCTCTAAAGCCCCTCTCTCTTACCCTCTCTCTCACCCCCCTCATCCTCCTCGCTCTCTCTCTCACCAGCTCTCTCTCGCTCTCTCAAACCTCTCTCTCTCAACCCCCCTCTCTCACCCTCTCTCTCTCACCCCCCTCATCCTCCTCTCTCTCACCCGCACTCTCTCGCTCTCTCAAACCCCCTCTCTCTCAACTCATCTCTCTCACCGTCTCTCTTACCCCATCATCCTCCTCTCTCTCTCTCACCTGTTCTGTCTTGCTCTCTCCAAACCCCTCTCTCTCTAAACCCCTCTCTCTCACCCTCTTTCCCTCCCCCTCATCCTCCTTTCTCTCTCACCCGCACTCTCTCAACCCCTCTCGCTCACCCTCTCTTTCTCACCCCCTCATCCTCCTCTCTCTTTCTCATCCGCTCTCTGTCGCTCTCTCAAACCCCTCTCTCTCTAAAACCCCTCTCTCTCACCATCTCTCTCTTACCCCCATCATCCTCCTCTCTCTCTCTCACCTGTTCTCTCTCGCTCACTCAAACCCCCTCTCTCTCTCAACCTCTCTCTCTCACCTCCCTCATCCTCCTCTCTCTCTCACCCGCTCTCTCTCGCTCTCTCAAACCCACTCTCTCTCAAACCCTCTCTCTCACCCTCTCTCTCTCACCCCCCTCATCCTCCATTCTCTCTCACCCGCTCTCAAACTCCCTTTCTCTCTCAACCCCGCTCTCTCACCCTCTCTCTCTCTCTCTCACCCCCCTCATCCTCCTCTTTCACTCTCACGCGCTCTCTCTCGCTCTCTCAAACGCCCTCTCTCTCAACCACTCTCTCTCATCCTCTCTCTCTCACTGCTCTCATCCTCCTCTCTCTCTCTCTCACCCGCGCTCTCTCGCACTCTCAAACCCCCTCTCTCTTGACCCCTCTCTCTCACCCTCGCTCTCTCACCCCCTCATCCTCCTCTCTCTCTCACCCGCGCTCTCTCGCTCTCTCAAACCCCCTCTCTCTCTAAAACCCCTCTCTCTCACCCTCTCTCTCTCACCCCCCTCATCCTCCTCTCTCTCTCACCCGCTCTCACCCGCTCTCTCAAATCCCCTCTCTCTCGCAACCCCTCTCTCTCACCCTCTCTCTATCACCCCCTCCTCCTCCTCTCTCTCACCCACTCTCTCTCGCTCTCTCAAACCCCTCTCTCTCTAAAAGCCCTCTCTCTCACCCTCTCTATCTCACCCCCTCATTCTCCTCTCTCTCTCACTCGCTCCCTCTCGCTCTCTCAAACCCCCACTCTCTCTTAAATCCCTCTCTCCCACACACTCTCTCTCACCCCCCTCATTCTCCACTCTCTCTCTCTCACCCGCTCTCTTTCGCTCACTCAAACCACCTCTCTCTCTAAAACCCCTCTCTCACCCTCTCTCTCTCTTACCCCCTCATACTCCTCTCTCTCTCTCACCCTCTCTCAATCAACCCCCTCCTCCTACTCTCTCTCTCTCACCCGCTCTCTCTCGCTCTCTCAAACCCCCCCTCTCTCTAAAACCCCTCTCTCTAACCCTCTCTCTCTCACCCCCCCCTCATCCTCCTCTCTCTCTCACCCGCTCTCTCGCCCTCTCAAACCCCTCTCTCTCTTAAACCCCTCTCTCTCACCCTCTCTCTCTCTCACCCCCCTCATCCTCCTATCTCTCTCTCACCCACTCTCTCGTACTCTCAAAGCCCCTCTCTCTCAACCCCTCGCTCTCACCCTCTCTCTCACGCCTCACATCCTCTTCACTCCCTCTCACCCGCTCTCTCGCTCTCAGCAACCTCCTCCCTTTCTAAAACCCCTCTCTTTCACCCTCTTTATCTCACTACCCTCATCCTCCTCTCTCTCTCACCCGCTCTCTCTCGCTCTCTCAAACCCCCCTCTCTCTCTAAAACCCCTCTCTCTCACCCTCTCTCGCTCACCCCGCTCCTCCTCCTCCTCTCTCTCACACCCGCTCTCTCTCGCTCTCTCAAACCCCCTCTCTCTCTAAAACCCCTCTCTCTCACCCACTCTCTCTCTCACCCCCTCATCCTCCTCTCTCTCTCTCACCCGCTCTCTGTCGCTCTCTCAAACCCCCCCCTCTCTAAAGCCCCTCTCTCTTACCCTCTCTCTCTCACCCCCCTCATCCTCCTCGCTCTCTCTCTCACCAGCTCTCTCTCGCTCTCTCAAACCTCTCTCTCTCAACCCCCCTCTCTCACCCTCTCTCTCTCACCCCCCTCATCCTCCTCTCTCTCACCCGCACTCTCTCGCTCTCTCAAACCCCCTCTCTCTCAACTCATCTCTCTCACCATCTCTCTTACCCCCTCATCCTCCTCTCTCTCTCTCGCCTGTTCTCTCTTGCTCTCTCCAAACCCCTCTCTCTCTAAACCCCTCTCTCTCACCCTCTTTCTCTCCCCCTCATCCTCCTTTCTCTCTCACCCGCACTCTCTCAACCCCTCTCGCTCACCCTCTCTTTCTCACCCCCTCATCCTCCTCTCTCTTTCTCATCCGCTCTCTGTCGCTCTCTCAAACCCCTCTCTCTCTAAAACCCCTCTCTCTCACCATCTCTCTCTTACCCCCATCATCCTCCTCTCTCTCTCTCACCTGTTCTCTCTCGCTCACTCAAACCCCCTCTCTCTCTCAACCTCTCTCTCTCACCTCCCTCATCCTCCTCTCTCTCTCACCCGCTCTCTCTCGCTCTCTCAAACCCACTCTCTCTCAAACCCTCTCTCTCACCCTCTCTCTCTCACCCCCCTCATCCTCCATTCTCTCTCACCCGCTCTCAAACTCCCTTTCTCTCTCAACCCCTCTCTCTCACCCTCTCTCTCTCTCTCTCACCCCCCTCATCCTCCTCTTTCTCTCTCACGCGCTCTCTCTCGCTCTCTCAAACGCCCTCTCTCTCAACCCCTCTCTCTCATCCTCTCTCTCTCACTGCTCTCATCCTCCTCTCTCTCTCTCTCACCCGCTCTCTCTCGCACTCTCAAACCCCCTCTCTCTTGACCCCTCTCTCTCACCCTCGCTCTCTCACCCCCTCATCCTCCTCTCTCTCTCACTCGTGCTCCCTCGCTCTCTCAAACCCCCTCTCTCTCTAAAACCCCTCTCTCTCACCCTCTCTCTCTCACCCCCCTCATCCTCCTCTCTCTCTCTCACCTGCTCTCTCTCGCTGTCTCTCACCCTTCTCTCTCAACCCCCTCTCTCTCACTTTTTCTACCCCCTCATCGTCCTCTCTCTCTCTCTCACCCGCTCTCTCTCGGTCTCTCAAATCCCCTCTCTCTCTAAAACCCCTCTCTCTCACCCTCTCTCTCTCACCCCCCCATCCTCCTCTCTCTCTCTCACCTGCTCTCTCTCGCTCTCTCTCACCCTTCTCTCTCTAAAACCCCTCTCTCTCACCCTCTCTCTCTCACACCCCTCATCCGACTCTCTCTTTCACCCGCTCTCGCTCTATCAAACCCCCTCTCGCTCTAAAACCCCTCGCTCTCACCCTCTCTCTCTCACCCTCCTCATCCTCCTCTCTCTCACCCGCTCTCACCCGCTCTTTCAAACCCCCTCTCTCACTTTCACTTTGTCTCCCCCTCCTCCTCCTCTCTCTCTCTCACCCGCTCTCTCGCTCTCTCAAACCCCTCTCTCTCTAAAACCCCTCTCTCTCACCCTCTCTCTCTCTCACCCCCTCATTCTCCTCTTTCTCTCTCACGCGCTCTCTCTCGCTCTCTCAAACGCCCTCTCTCTCAACCCCTCTCTCTCATCCTCTCTCTCTCACTGCTCTCATCCTCCTCTCTCTCTCTCTCACCCGCTCTCTCTCGCTCTCTCAAACCCCCTCTCTCTCTAAAATCCCTCTCTCTCACCCTCTCTCTCTCACCCCCCTCATCCTCCTCTCTCTCTCTTACCTGCTCTCTCTCGCTCTCTCACCCTTCTCTCTCTCAACCCCTCTCTCTCACCCTCTCTCTCTCACACCCCTCATCCTACTCTCTCTCTCACACACGCTCTCGCTCTATCAAACACCCTCTCGCTCTAAAACCCCTCTCTCTCACCCTCTCTCTCACCCCCCTCATCCTCCTCTCTCTCTCACTCTCTCTCTCTCGCTCTCTCAAACCCCTCTCTCTCTAAAACCCCTCTCTCTCACCCTCTCTATCTCACCCCCTCATTCTCCTCTCTCTCTCACTCGCTCCCTCTCGCTCTCTCAAACCCCCTCTCTCTCTTAAATCCCTCTCTCCCACACACTCTCTCTCACCCCCCTCATTCTCCACTCTCTCTCTCTCACCCGCTCTCTTTCGCTCACTCAAACCACCTCTCTCTCTAAAACCCCTCTCTCACCCTCTCTCAATCAACCCCCTCCTCCTACTCTCTCTCTCTCACCCGCTCTCTCTCGCTCTCTCAAACCCCCTCTTTCTCTAAAACCCCTCTCTCTCACCCTCTCTCTCTCACCCCCCCTCATCCTCCTCTCTCTCTCACCCGCTCTCTCGCCCTCTCAAACCCCTCTCTCTCTTAAACCCCTCTCTCTCACCCTCTCTCTCTCTCACCCCCCTCATCCTCCTATCTCTCTCTCACCCACTCTCTCGTACTCTCAAAGCCCCTCTCTCTCAACCCCTCGCTCTCACCCTCTCTCCCACGCCTCTCATCCTCTTCACTCCCTCTCACCCGCTCTCTCGCTCTCAGCAACCTCCTCCCTCTCTAAAACCCCTCTCTTTCACCCTCTTTATCTCACTACCCTCATCCTCCTCTCTCTCTCACCCGCTCTCTCTCGCTCTGTCAAACCCCCCTCTCTCTCTAAAACCCCTCTCTCTCACCCTCTCTCGCTCACCCCGCTCCTCCTCCTCCTCTCTCTCACACCCGCTCTCTCTCGCTCTCTCAAACCCCTCTCTCTCTAAAACCCCTCTCTCTCACCCACTCTCTCTCTCACCCCCTCATCCTCCTCTCTCTCTCTCTCACCCGCTCTCTGTCGCTCTCTCAAACCCCCCCTCTCTCTAAAGCCCCTCTCTCTTACCCTCTCTCTCTCACCCCCCTCATCCTCCTCGCTCTCTCTCTCTCACCAGCTCTCTCTCGCTCTGTCAAACCTCTCTCTCTCAACCCCCCTCTCTCACCCTCTCTCTCTCATCCCCCTCATCCTCCTCTCTCTCACCCGCACTCTCTCGCTCTCTCAAACCCCCTCTCTCACAACTCATCTCTCTCACCGTCTCTCTTACCCCCTCATCCTCCTCTCTCTCTCTCACCTGTTCTCTCTTGCTCTCTCCAAACCCCTCTCTCTCTAAACCCCTCTCTCTCACCCTCTTTCTCTCCCCCTCATCCTCCTTTCTCTCTCACCCGCACTCTCTCAACCCCTCTCGCTCACCCTCTCTTTCTCACCCCCTCATCCTCCTCTCTCTTTCTCATCCGCTCTCTGTCGCTCTCTCAAACCCCTCTCTCTCTAAAACCCCTCTCTCTCACCATCTCTCTCTTACCCCCATCATCCTCCTCTCTCTCTCTCACCTGTTCTCTCTCGCTCACTCAAACCCCCTCTCTCTCTCAACCTCTCTCTCTCACCTCCCTCATCCTCCTCTCTCTCTCACCCGCTCTCTCGCTCTCTCAAACCCACTCTCTCTCAAACCCTCTCTCACACCCTCTCTCTCTCACCCCCCTCATCCTTCATTCTCTCTCACCCGCTCTCAAACTCCCTTTCTCTCTCAACCCCTCTCTCTCACCCTCTCTCTCTCTCTCACCCCCCTCATCCTCCTCTTTCTCTCTCACGCGCTCTCTCTCGCTCTCTCAAACGCCCTCTCTCTCAACCCCTCTCTCCCATCCTCTCTCTCTCACTGCTCTCATCCTCCTCTCTCTCTCTCTCACCCGCTCTCTCTCGCACTCTCAAACCCCCTCTCTCTTGACCCCTCTCTCTCACCCTCGCTCTCTCACCCCCTCATCCTCCTCTCTCTCTCACCCGCGCTCTCTCGCTCTCTCAAACCCCCTCTCTCTCTAAAACCCCTCTCTCTCACCCTCTCTCTCTCACCCCCCTCATCCTCCTCTCTCTCCCTCACCTGCTCTCTCTCGCTGTCTCTCACCCTTCTCTCTCAACCCCCTCTCTCTCACTTTCCCTTTCTCTCCCCGCCATCGTCCTCTCTCTCTCTCTCTCACCCGCTCTCTCTCGGTCTCTCAAATCCCCTCTCTCTCACAACCCCTCTCTCTCACCCTCTCTCTCTCAACCCCTCCTCCTCCTCTCTCTCTCACCCGCTCTCGCTCGCTCTCTCAAACCCCCTCTCTCTAAACCCCCTCTCTCTCAACCCCTCTCTATCACCCTCTGTCTCTCACCCCCCTCATCCTCCTCTCTCTCTCTAACCCGCTCTCTCTCGCTCTCTCAAACCCCGTCTCGCTCTATAACCCCTCTCTCTCACCCTCTCTCACTCACCCCCCTCATCCTCCTCTCTCTCTCACCCGCTCTCTCTCGCTCTCTCAAACCCCCTCTCTCTAAACCAATCTCTCTCACCCTCTCTCTCTCACACCCCTCATCCTCCTCAGTCTCTCTCACCCGCTCTCTCTCGCTCGCTCAAACCCTCTCTCTCTCTAAAACCCCTCTCTCTCACCCTCTCTCTCAAACCCCTCCTCCTCCTCTCTCTCTGTCACCCGCGCTCTCTCAAACCTCTTCTTTCTCTAAACCCCTCTCTCTCACCCTCTCACTCTCTCACCCCCCCTCATCCTCCTCTCTCTCTCTCACCCGCTCTCTCTTGCTGTCTCAGACACCTTCCCTCACACCTTCTCTTACCCCCCTCATCCTCCTCTCTCTCTCACCCGCTCTCACTAGGTCTCTCAAACCCCCTCTCTCTCTCAACCGCTCTATCTCACCCTCTCTCTCTCACCCCCCTCATCCTCCTCTCTCACTCTCTCACCCGCTCTCTCTCGCTCTCTCAAACCCCTCTCTCTTTAAAACCCCTCTCTCTCACCCTCTCTCTCACACCCCCCTCATCCTCCTCTCTCTCTCTCACCCGCTCTCTCTCGCTCTCTCAAACCCCCTCTCTCTCTCAACCCCTCTCTCACCCGCTCTCTCTCACCCCCTTATCCTCCTCTCTCTCTTTCACCCGCTCTCTCGCTCTCTCAACACCCCTCTCTCTCTCAACCCCTCTCTCTCAACCTCTCTCTATCACCCCCTCATCCTCCTCTCTCTCTCACCCGCTCTCTCGCTCTCTCAAACCCACGCTCTCTCTAAAACCCCTCTCTCTCACCCTCTCTCTCTCACACCCCTCATCCTCCTCTCTCTCACTCACCCGCTCTCTCAAACCCCTCTCTCTCTAAAATCCCTCTCTCTCACCCTCTCTCTCTCTCTCACCCCCCTCATCCTCCTCTCTCCCCCACCAACTCTCTCTCGTACTCTCAAACTCCCTATTTCTCTCAACCCCTCGCGCTCACCCTCTCTCTCTCTCAACCCACTCATCCTCCTCACTCTCTCACCCGCTCTCTCTCGCTCTCTCAAACCCCCCTCTCTCTCAACCCCTCTGTCTCAGCCTCTCTCTCTCACCCTGGTCATCCTCCTCTCTCTCTCACACACACGTTCTCTCTCGCTCTCTCAAACACCCTCTCTCTCTAAACCCTTTCTCTCTCACCCTATCTCTCACTCACCCTCATCCTCCTCTCTCTCTCTCACCCGCACTCTCTCGCTCTCTCAAACCCCCTCTCTCTCTCAACCCCTCTCTTACACCCTCTCTATCTCACCCCCTCATCCTCCTCTCTCTCTCACTCGCTCCCTCTCGCTCTCTCAAACCCCTCTCTCTCTAAAATCCCTCTCTCCCACCCTCTCTCTTTCACCCCCCTCATTCTCCACTCTCTCTCTCTCACCCGCTCTCTTTCGCTCACTCAAACCCCCTCTCTCTCTAAAACCCCTCTCTCTCACCCCCTCTCTCTCACCCCCTCATCCTCCTCTCTCTCTCTCACCCGCTCTCTCTCGCTCTCTCAAAACCCCTCTCTCTAAAACCTCTCTCTTTCACCCCCCTCATTCTCCTCTCTCTCTCACCAGCTCTCTCTCGCTCTCTCAAACCTCCTCCCTCTCTCAACCCCTCTCTCTCACCCTCTCCCTCTCACCCCCCTCATCCTCCTCTCTCTCTCTCACACCCGCGCTCTCTCGCTCTCTCAAACCCTCTCACTCTCCAAAACCCCTCTCTCTCACCCTCTCTCTCTCACCACCCTCATCTTCCTCTCTCTCTCTCACCCACTCTCTATCAACCCCCTCCTCCTCCTCTCTCTCTTTCTCCCCCGCTCTCTCGCTCTCTCAAACCCCCTCTCTCTCTAAAACCCCTCTCTCTCACCCTCTCTCTCTCACCCTCCCCTCATCCTCCTCTCTCTCTCTCACCCGCTCTCTCTCGCCCTCTCAAACCCACTCTCTCTCTAAAACCCCTCACTCTCACCCTCTCTCTCTCACCCCCTCATCCTCCTATCTCTCTCTCACCCACTCTCTCGTCCTCTCAAAGCCCCTCTCTCTCAACCCCTCGCTCTCACCCTCTCTCTCACCCCCCTCATCCTCCTCACTCCCTCTAACCCGCTCTCTCGCTCTCTCCAACCTCCTCCCTCTCTAAAACCCCTTTCTCTCACCCTCTTTATCTCACTCCACTCATCCTCCTCTCTCTCTCACCCGGTCTCTCTCGCTCTCAAACCCCCCTCGCTCTCTAAAACCCCTCTCTCTCACCCTCTCTCGCTCACCCCCCTCCTCCTCCTCCTCCTCTCTCTCTCACACCCGCTCTCTCTCGCTCTCTTAAACCCCCACTCTCTCTAAAACCCTTCCCTCTCACCCTCTCTCTCTCTCTCACCCCCTCATCCTGCTCTCTCTCTCTCACCTGCTCTCTCGCTCTCTCAAACCCCCTCTCTCTCTAAAACCCCTCTCTCTCACCCTCTCTCTCTCTCAACCCCCTCATCCTCCTCTCTCTCTCTCTCACCCGCACTCTCTCGCTTTCTCAAACCCCCTCTCTCTCAACTCCTCTCTCTCACCGTCTCTCTCTTACCCCCTCATCCTCCTCTCTCTCTCTCACCTGTTCTCTCTCGCTCTCTCCAAACCCCTCTCTCTCTAAACCCCTCTCTCACCCGCTCTCTCTCCCCCCTCATCCTCCTCTCTGTCTCTCACCCGCACTCTCTCAAACCCTCGCTCTCTCTATACCCCCTCTCTCTCACCCTCTCTCTCTCACCCCCCTCATCCTCCTCTCTCTATCTCACCCGCGCTCTCTCGCTCTCTCAAACCCCCTCTCTCCCAACCCCTCTCTCACCCACTCTCTCGTACCCCCCTCATCCTCCTCTCTCTCTCACCCGCTCTCTCTCGCTCTCTCAAACATCCTCTCTCTCTAAACCCCTCTCTCCCACCCTCTCTCCCTCAACCTATCATCCTACTCTCTCTCGCTCTCTCAAACCCTCTCTTTCTCTAAAACGCCTCTCTCTCACCCTCTCTTTCTCACCCCCTCATCTTCCTCTCTCTCTCACCCACTCTCTCTTGCTCTCTCAAACGCCCCCTCTCTCAACCCCTCTCGCTCACCCTCTCTTTCTCAACCCCCTCATCGTCCTCTCTCTCTCTCATCCGCGCTCTCTCGCTCGCTCAAACCCCCTCTCTCTCAAACCCTCTCTCTCACCCTCTCTCTCACCGCTCTCATCCTCCTCTCTCTCTCTCATCCGCTCTCTCTCGCTCTCTCAAAAACCCTCTCTCAACCCTCTCTCTCACCCTCTCTCTCTCACCTCCCTCATCCTCCTCTCTCTCTCACCCGCTCTCTCTCGCTCTCTCAAACCCACTCTCTCTCTCAAACCCCCTCTCTCAACCCCTCTCTCTCACCCTCTCTCTCTCACCCCCCTCATCCTCCTCTCTCTCTCACCCGCTCTCAAACTCCCTTTCTTTCTCAAACCCTCTCTCAACCCCTCTCTCTCACCCTCTCTCTCTCACCTCCCTCATCCTCCCCTCTCTCTCACCCGCTCTCTCTCGCTCTCTCAAACCCACTCTCTCTCTCAAACCCCCTCTCTCAACCCCTCTCTCTCACCCTCTCTCTCTCTCACCCCCCTCATCCTCCTCTCTCTCTCACCTGCTCTCAAACTACCTTTCTCTCTCAACCCCTCTCTCTCACCCTCTCTCTCTCACCCCCTCGTCCTCCTCTCTCTCTCTCTCTCACGCTCTCTTTCGCTCTCTCAAACCCCCATCTCTCTCTAAAACCCCCCTCTCTCACCCTCTCTCTCTCAGCCCCCTCATCCTCCTCTCTCTCTCTCACCTGCTCTCTCTCGCTCTCTCTCACCATTCTCTCTCAACCCCTCTCTCACACCCTCTCTCTCTCACACCCTCATCCTACTCTCTCTCTCACACACGCTCTCGCTCTATCAAACACCCTCTCGCTCTAAAACCCCTCTCTCTCACCCTCTCTCTCACCCCCCTCATCGTCCTCTCTCTCTCTCTCTCACCCGCTCTCTCGCTCTCTCAAATCCCCTCTCTCTCGCAACGCCTCTCTCTCAACCCCTCTCTATCACCCCCTCCTCCTCCTCTCTCTCTCACCCACTCTCTCTCGCTCTCTCAAACCCCTCTCTCTCTAAAACCCCTCTCTCTCACCCTCTATCTCTCACCGCCCTCATCCGCCTCTCTCTCTCACCCGCTCACTCTCGCTCTCTAAAACCCCCTCTCTCTCTAAACCCCCCTCTCTCACCCTCTCTCACTCACCCCCCTCATCCTCCTCTCTCTCTCTCACCCGCTCTCTCTCGCTCTCTCAATCCCCCTCTCTCTCAACCCCTCTCTCTCACCATCTCTCTCTAACCCCCATCATCCTCCTCTCTCTCTCTCACCCGCTCTCTCTCGCTCTCTCAAACCCGCTCTCTCTAAACCCCTCTCTCTCACCCTCGCTCTCTCACCCCCTCATCCTCCTCTCTCTCTCACCCGCGCTCTCTCGCTCTCTCAGATCCCCTCTCTCTCTAAACCCCCTCTCTCTCACCCACTCTCACTCACCCCCCTCATCCTCCTCTCTCTCTCACCCACTCTCTCTCGCTTTCTCAAACCCCCCTCTCTCTAAACCCCCTCTCTCTCACCCTCTCTCACACTCCCACCTCATCCTTCTCACTCTCTCTCACCCGCTCTCTCTCGCTCTCTCAAACCCCCCTCTCTCTCAAACCCTTCTCTCATCCTCTCTCTCTCACCCCCTCCTCCTCTCTCTCTCTCAGCCGCTCTCTCTCGCTCTCTCAAAGCCCCTCTCTCTGTCAACCCCTCTTTCTCACCCTCTCTCTATCACCCCCCTCATTCTCCTCTCTCTCACCCGCACTCTCTCGCCCTCTCAAACCCCCCTCTCTCTCAACCCCTCTCTCTCACCCTCTCTCCCTCACCCCCTCATCCTCCTCCCTCTCTCTCATCCGCTCTCTCTCGCTCTCTCAAACCCCTCTCTCTCTCACCCTATCTCTCACCCACCCTCATCCTCCTCTCTCTCCCTCACCCGCTCTCTCTCGCTTTCTCAAACCCTCCCTCTCTCTCAACCCTCTCTCACCCTCTCTCTCTTTCACCCCCCTCATCCTCCTCTCTCTCTCTCACCTGTTCTCTCTCGCTCACTCAAACCCCCTCTCTCTCTCAACCCCTCTCTCTCACCTCCCTCATCCTCCTCTCTCTCTCTCCCCCGCTCTCTCTCGCTCTTTCAAACCCCCTCTCTCTGTCAACCCCTCTCTCTCACCCTCTCTCTATCACCCCCCTCATTCTCCTCTCTCTCTCACCCGCACTCTCTCGCCCTCTCAAACCCCCATCTCTCTCAACCCCTCTCTCTCACCCTCTCTCCCTCACCCCCTCATCCTCCTCCCTCTCTCTCATCCGCTCTCTCTCGCTCTCTCAAACCCCTCTCTCTCTCACCCTATCTCTCACCCACCCTCATCCTCCTCTCTCTCCCTCACCCGCTCTCTCTCGCTTTCTCAAACCCTCCCTCTCTCTCAACCCTCTCTCTCACCCTCTCTCTCTTTCACCCCCCTCATCCTCCTCTCTCTCTCTCACCTGTTCTCTCTCGCTCACTCAAACCCCCTCTCTCTCTCAACCCCTCTCTCTCACCTCCCTCATCCTCCTCTCTCTCTCCCCCGCTCTCTCTCGCTCTTTCAAACCCACTCTCTCTCAACCCCTCTGTCTCACCCTCTCTCTCTCAGCCCCCTCATCCTCCTCTCTCTCTCACCCACTCTCTCTCGCTTTCTCAAACCCCCCCTCTCTCTAAACCCCCTCTCTCTCACCCTCTCTCACACTCCCCCTTCATCCTTCTCACTCTCTCTCACCCGCTCTCTCTCGCTCTCTCAAACCCCCCTCTCTCTCAAACCCTTCTCTCATCCTCTCTCTCTCACCCCCTCCTCCTCCTCTCTCTCTCTCACCCGCTCTCTCTCGCTCTCTCAAACCCCCTCTCTCTGTCAACCCCTCTCTCTCACCCTCTCTCTATCACCCCCCTCATTCTCCTCTCTCTCTCACCCGCACTCTCTCGCCCTCTCAAACCCCCCTCTCTCTCAACCCCTCTCTCTCACCCTCTCTCCCTCACCCCCTCATCCTCCTCCCTCTCTCTCATCCGCTCTCTCTTGCTCTCTCATACCCCTCCTCTCTCACCCTATCTCTCACCCACCCTCATCCTCCTCTCTCTCCCTCACCCGCTCTCTCTCGCTTTCTCAAATCCTCCCTCTCTCTCAACCCTCTCTCTCACCCTCTCTCTCTTTCACCCCCCTCATCCTCCTCTCTCTCTCTCACCTGTTCTCTCTCGCTCACTCAAACCCCCTCTCTCTCTCAACCCCTCTCTCTCACCTCCCTCATCCTCCTCTCTCTCTCTCCCCCGCTGTCTCTCGCTCTTTCAAACCCACTCTCTCTCAACCCCTCTGTTTTACCTCTCTCTCACCCCCCTCATCCTCCTCTCTCTCTCACCCGCTCACAAACTCCCTTTCTCTCTCAACTCCTCTCTCTCACCCTTTCTCTCTCACCCCCTCATCCTCCTCTCTCTCTCTCACCCGCTCTCTTTCGCTCTCTCAAACCGCCTCTCTCTAAAACCCTCTCTCTCACCCTTTCACTCTCACCCCCTCATCCTCCTCTCACTCTCTCACCCGCTCTCTCAAACCCCCCTCTCTCTATAACCCCTCTCTGTCACCCTCTCTCTCACCCCCCTCATCGTCCTCTCTCTCTCTCACCCGCTCTCTCTCGCTCTCTCAAACCCGCTCTCTCTAAACCCCTCTCTCTCACCCTCGCTCTCTCACCCCCTCATCCTCCTCTCTCTCTCACCCGCGCTCTCTCGCTCTCTCAGATCCCCTCTCTCTCTAAACCCCCTCTCTCTCACCCACTCTCACTCACCCCCCTCATCCTCCTCTCTCTCTCACCCACTCTCTCTCGCTTTCTCAAACCCCCCTCTCTCTAAACCCCCTCTCTCTCACCCTCTCTCACACTCCCACCTCATCCTTCTCACTCTCTCTCACCCGCTCTCTCTCGCTCTCTCAAACCCCCCTCTCTCTCAAACCCTTCTCTCATCCTCTCTCTCTCACCCCCTCCTCCTCTCTCTCTCTCAGCCGCTCTCTCTCGCTCTCTCAAAGCCCCTCTCTCTGTCAACCCCTCTTTCTCACCCTCTCTCTATCACCCCCCTCATTCTCCTCTCTCTCTCACCCGCACTCTCTCGCCCTCTCAAACCCCCCTCTCTCTCAACCCCTCTCTCTCACCCTCTCTCCCTCACCCCCTCATCCTCCTCCCTCTCTCTCATCCGCTCTCTCTCGCTCTCTCAAACCCCTCTCTCTCTCACCCTATCTCTCACCCACCCTCATCCTCCTCTCTCTCCCTCACCTGCTCTCTCTCGCTTTCTCAAACCCTCCCTCTCTCTCAACCCTCTCTCACCCTCTCTCTCTTTCACCCCCCTCATCCTCCTCTCTCTCTCTCACCTGTTCTCTCTCGCTCACTCAAACCCCCTCTCTCTCTCAACCCCTCTCTCTCACCTCCCTCATCCTCCTCTCTCTCTCTCCCCCGCTCTCTCTCGCTCTTTCAAACCCCCTCTCTCTGTCAACCCCTCTCTCTCACCCTCTCTCTATCACCCCCCTCATTCTCCTCTCTCTCTCACCCACTCTCTCTCGCTTTCTCAAACACCCCCTCTCTCTAAACCCCCTCTCTCTCACCCTCTCTCACACTCCCCCCTCATCCTTCTCACTCTCTCTCACCCGCTCTCTCTCGCTCTCTCAAACCCCCCTCTCTCTCAAACCCTTCTCTCATCCTCTCTCTCTCACCCCCTCCTCCTCCTCTCTCTCTCTCACCCGCTCTCTCTCGCTCTCTCAAACCCCCTCTCTCTGTCAACCCCTCTCTCTCACCCTCTCTCTATCACCCCCCTCATTCTCCTCTCTCTCTCACCCGCACTCTCTCGCCCTCTCAACCCCCCCTCTCTCTCAAACCCTCTCTCTCACCCTCTCTCCCTCACCCCCTCATCCTCCTCCCTCTCTCTCATCCGCTCTCTCTTGCTGTCTCATACCCCTCCTCTCTCACCCTATCTCTCACCCACCCTCATCCTCCTCTTTCTCCCTCACCCGCTCTCTCTCGCTTTCTCAAACCCTCCCTCTCTCTCAACCCTCTCTCTCACCCTCTCTCTCTTTCACCCCCCTCATCCTCCTCTCTCTCTCTCACCTGTTCTCTCTCGCTCACTCAAACCCCCTCTCTCTCTCAACCCCTCTCTCTCACCTCCCTCATCCTCCTCTCTCTCTCCCCCGCTCTCTCGCTCTTTCAAACCCGCTCTCTCTCAACCCCTCTGTCTCACCCTCTCTCTCTCACCCCCCTCATCCTCCTCTCTCTCTCACCCGCTCACAAACTCCCTTTCTCTCTCAACTCCTCTCTCTCACCCTCTCTCTCTCACCCCCTCATCCTCCTCTCACTCTCTCACCCGCTCTCTCAAACCCCCCTCACTCTATAACCCCTCTCTGTCACCCTCTCTCTCACCCCCCTCATCGTCCTCTCTCTCTCACACGCTCTCTCTCGCTCTCTCAAACCCGCTCTCTCTAAACCCTTCTCTCTCACCCTCTCTCACCCACACCCTCATCCTCCTCACTCTCTCTCACCCGCTCTCCCTCGCTCTCTCAAACCCCCTCTCTCTCTCAACCCCTGTCTCTCACCCTCTCTCTCTCACCCCCCTCATCCTCCGCTCTCTCTCTCACCCGCTCTCTCTCGCTCTCTCGGTCTCTCAAATCCCCTCTCTCTCAAACCCCCTCTCTCTCAACCCCTCTCTCACACCCTCTCTCTCACTCCCCTCATCCTCATCTCTCTCTCTCTCTCTCACCCGATCTCTCTCGCTCTCTCAAACCCGTCTCTCTCTAAAACCCCTCTCTCTCACCCTCTCTCTCTCACCCTCCTCATCCTCCTCTCTCTCACCCGCTCTCTCTCGCTTTCTCAAACCCCTCTCTCTCTAAACCCCCTCTCTCTCACCCTCTCTCACTCTCTCCCCCTCATGCTCCTCACGCTCTCTCACCCGCTCTCTCTCGCTCTCTCAAACCCCCCTCTCTCTCAACCCCTCTCTCACCCTCTCTCTGTCACCCCCTCATCCTCCTCTCTCTCTCTCACCCGCTCTCTCTCGCTCTCTCAAACCCCCTCTCTCTCTCAACCCCTCTCTCTCAGCCTCTCTATCTGACCCACCTCATCCTCCTCTCTTTCTCACCCGCACCTCTCGCCCTCTCAAACCCCCTCTCTCACTCAACCCCTCTCTCACCCTCTCTCCCTCACCCCCTCATCGTCCTCTCTCTCTCTCACCCGCTCTCTCTCGCTCTCTCAAACCCCGTATCTCTCTAAAACCCCTCTCTCTCACCCTCTCACTCTCGCCCCCTCAACCTCCTCCCTCTCTCTCACGTGCTCTTACTCGCTCTCTCATATCCCCTCTCTCTCTCAACCCCTCTCTCTCACCCTCTCTCTCTCACCCCCCTCATCCTCCTCTCTCTCTCTCACCCGCTCTGTCTCGCTCTCTCAAACTTCCTTTCTCTCTCAACCCCTCTCTCTCACCCTCTCTCTCTATCACCCCCCTCATCCTCCTCCTCTCTCTCTCTCACCTGCTCTCTCTCGCTCTCTCAAACCCACTCTCTCTCTAAAACCCCTCTCTCTCACCCTCTCTCTCTCACCCACCCTCTCTTTCACCCCCGTCTCTCTCACCCCCCCTCTCACCCCCTTCTCCCTCATCCCAATTTCTCTCCCCCTCTCTGTTACACACTCTCTCTCACACCCTTCTAACTCTCTCACCCCTTCACCCCTCTCCCTCTCTCCACAACCTCTCCTCCACTCTCACCCCTCTCTCTCTCACCCACTCTCTTTCTCACCACTCACTATCTCTCTCACCCACTCTCTTTCTCACCATTCACTATCCCTCTCACCCCCTCTCTCTCACCGTCTCACTCTCTCACCCCCCTCACTCTCAGCCCTCTCTCTCTCTCTCAGCCCCTTTCTCTCTCAGCCCCTCTCTCTCACACCCCCTTTCTCTCTCACCTTGTTATCTGTCTCACCCCTCTCTCTCTCACCCCCTCTCAAACCCGCTCTCTCTCTCACCCGCTCTCTCTCTGACCCCTCTCTCTCCACCCTGCTCTCTCACCTCTCACTCTCACCCGTCTCCCTGTCACCCCTCACCCTCTCTCCCCTTTACACCCTCTCTCACCCCTCTCTCTCTCTCTCTTACCCCTTCACCCTATCTCCCCCGCTCACACCCTCTCTCTCTTACCCACTTTCTGTCTCTCTCTCTCACCCATCTCTCCCCCGCCCTCTCTCGCATCCCCCCTCTCGCTCTATTACCTTCTGTCTCTCACTCCCTTTTTCTCTCTCTCATTCCCCTTCCCTCTTTCTCTCGTTCACCCCATTTCTCTTTCTCTTTTGACCCCTTTCTTCCTCCCTCATCCTTGCTCTCGTTCTGTCTCTCTCTAGCGCCCACTCTCTCACCCCATCTCCCTCACACCCCTCTAACTCTCTCATCCATTCACTCGTTCTCTCTCTCTCTGTCTGTCTCTCTCTCAACCCATCATTCACTGTCTATCTCACCCCCTCTCTCACCACTTTCGCTCTCTCTCTCTCTCTCGCCCCATCTCTCTGATCCCTCTTTCTCTCGCTGTCCCCCTTTCTCTCTCACCCATTCTCTATCTCTCCCCCTTTCTCTCAATCCCTCACTCTCACCCCCTCTCTCTCCCACTCTCTCTCCCACCTCCTCTCTCTCTTACCCCCCACACATTCACTCTTTCTCGGACCCCCTCTCTTTCTCCCCCCTCTCTCCCTTTCTCAGCCCTCTCTACATTTCTCACCCCATTATCTCTCACACCCTCTCTCTCAAACCCTCTCTCTCTCCCTCTCTCTCTCACCCCCCTCATCCTCCTCTCTCTCTCTCTCACCCGTGCGCTCTCGCTCTCTCAAACCCCCTCTCTCTCTCAACCCCTCTCTCTCACCCTCTCTCTCACCCCCCTCATCCTCCTCTCTCTCTCTCACCCGCTCTTGCTCGCTCTCTCAAACCCTTCTCTCTCTAAAACCCCTCTCTCTCATCCTCTCTCTCTCACCACCCTCATCCTCTTCTCTCTCTCTCACCCGCTCTCTCTCACTCTCTGAAACCACCTCTCTCTCTCAACCCCACTCTCTCACACCCTCATCCTCCTCTCTCTCTCACCCGCTCTCTCTCACGCTCTCAAACCCCCTCTCTCTAAAACACCTCTCTCTCACTTTCACTTTCTCACCCCCCTCATCCTCCTCTCTCTCTCTCTCTCTCACCCGCTCTCTCTCACTCTCTCAAACCCCCTCTCTCTCGCAACCCCTCTCTCTCACCCTCTCTCTATCACCCCCTCCTCCTCCTCGCTCTCTCTCACCCGGTCTCTCTCGCTCTCTCAAACCCCCTCTCTCGCGAAACCCTCTCTCTCTCACCCTTTCCCTCACCCCCCATCCTCCTCTCTCTCTCTCACCCGCTCTCTCTCGCTCTCTCAAAGCCTTCTCTCTCTAAAACCCCTCTCTCTCATCCTCTCTCTCTCACCCCCTCATCCTCCTTTCTCTCTCTCACCCGCTCTCGCTCGCTCTCTCAGACCCTTCTCTCTCTAAAACCCCTCTCTCTCACCCTCTCTCTCTCACCCCCCTCGTCCTCCTCTCTCTCTCTCACCCGCTCTCGCTCGCTCTCTCAAACCCTTCTCTCTCTAAAACCCCTCTCTCTCATCCTCTCTCTCTCACCCCCCTCATCCTCTTCTCTCTCTCTCACCCGCTCTCTCTCACTCTCTGAAACCACCTCTCTCTCCAAAGCCCCTCTCACTCACTTTCTCTTTCTCACCCCCCTCATCCTCCTCTCTCTCTCCCTCACCCGCTCTCTCTCGCTCTCTCAAACCCCCTCTCTCTCGCAACCCCTCTCTCTCACCCTCTCTCTATCACCCCCTCCGCCTCCTCTCTCTCTCTCACCCGCTCTCTCTCGCTCTCTCAAACCCCCTCTCTCTCTAAACCCCCTCTCTCTCACCCTCTCTCTCTCACCCCCCTCATCTTCCTCTCTCTCTCTCTTACCCGCTCTCTCTCGCTCTCGCAAACCCCGCCTCTCGCTAAAAACCCTCTCTCTCACCCTCTCTCTCTCACCCCCTCATCCTCCTCTCTCTCTCGCTCTCTCAAACCCCGTCTCGCTCTATAACCCCTCGCTCTCACTCTCTCTCTCTCACCCCCGTCATCCTCCTCTCTCGCTCTCACCCGTTCATCTCTCGCTCTCTCAAACCCCCTCTCTCTCTAAAACCCCTCTCTCTCACCCTCTCTCTCTCAAACCCCTCCTCCTCTCTCTCTGTCACACGCGCTCTCTCGCTCTCTCAAACCCTATCTTTCTCTAAAACCCTCTCTCTCACCCTCTCTCTCACACCCCTCATCCTCCTCTCTCTCTCTCTCACCCGCTCTCTCTCTCGCTCTCTCAAACCCCCTCTCTATCTCCACTCCTCTCTCACCCTCTCTCTCTCACCCCCTCATCCTCCTCTCTCTCTCTCACCCGCTCTCTCTCGCTCTCTCAAACTCCCTCTCTCTCTAAAACTCCTCTCTCTCACCCTCTCTCTCACTCCCCTCATCCTCATCCCTCTCTCTCACGCGCTCTTACTCGCTCTCTCAAATCCCCTCTCTCTCTCAACCCCTCTCTCTCACCCTCTCTCTCTCTCACCCCCTCATCCTCCTCTCTCTCTCTCACCCGCTCTCTCTCGCTCTCTCAAACCCCTTCTCTCACTCAAACCCTCTCTCTCACCCTCTCTCTCTCACTCCCCTCATCCTCCTCTCTCTCTCACCCGCGCTCTCTCCCCCCCTCAAATCCCCTCTCTCTCTCAACCCTTCTCTCTCACCCTCTCTCCCTCACCCCCCTCATCCTCCTCCCTCTCTCTCACCCGCCCTCTCTTGCTCTCTCAAACCCCTTCTCTCTCACCCTCTCTCTCACCCCCCTCATCCTCCTCTCTCTCTCACCCGCGCTTTCTCGCTCTCTCAAACCCCTCTCTCTCTAAAACCCCTCTCTCACCCTCTCTCTCTCACCCCCTCATACTCCTCCCTCTCTCTCACGCGCTCTTACTCGCTCTCTCAAACCCCCTCTCTCTCTCAACCCCTCTCTCTCACCCTCTCTCTCTCACACCCCCATCCTCCGCTCTCTCTCTCTCTCACCCGCTCTCTCTCGCTCTCTCAAACCCCTTTCTCTCTCAACCCCTCTCTCTCACCCTCTCTCTCTCACCCCCCTCATCCTCCTCTCTCTCTCTCTCACCCGCGCTCACTCGCTCTCTAAAACCCCCTCTCTCTAAAACCCCTCTCTCTCGCACTCTCTCTCTCACCCCGCTCATCCTCCTCTCTCTCTCTCACCCGCTCTCTCTCGCTTTCTCAAACCCCCTCTCTCTCTAAACCCCCTCTCTCTCACCCTCTCTCACCCTCCCCCCCTCATCCTCCTCACTCTCTCTCACCCGCTCTCTCTCGCTCTCTCAAACCCTTCCTCTCTCAACCCCTCTCTCTCACCCTCTCTCTCTCACCCCGTCATCCTCCTCTGTCACTCTTACCCGCTCTCTATCGCTCTCTCAAACTCCCTTTCTCTCTCAACCCCATCTCTCTCACCCTCTCTCTCTCAGCCCCCTCATCCTCCTCTCTCTCTCTCTCACCTGCTCTCTCTCGCTCTCTCAAACTCTCTCTCTCCCTAAAACCCTTCTCTCTCTCCCTCTCTCTCTCACCCCCTCATCCTCCTCTCTCTCTCTCACCCACTCTCTCAAACCCCCTCTCTCTAAACCCCCTCTCTGTCTCCCTCTCTCTCTCACCCCCCTCATCGTCCTCTCTCTCTCTCACCCGCTCTCTCTAGCTCTCTCAAACCCCCTCTATCTCAACCCCTCTCTCTCACCCTCTCTCTCTCACCCTTCTCTCTCCCACCCCAATCTCTTTTACATCCCCTCTCTCTCTCACACCCTCTCACACACCCTCGCTCTCTCACTCCCTCCCTCTCTCCCACCATCTCTCTGCCTCTTTCTCATCCCCTCTCTCTTTCTCACTCCCTCTCTCTCACCCCCTCTCTCTCGCACCCCCTCTCTCTCGCCCCCTCTCTCCCACACCCTCTCTGTCACTCACTCCCACCTCTCCCTCTCACAGCCTTCTCACCCCTCTCTCTCTCACACCCCCCTCTCTCTCAACCCTCTCTTTCTCCCACCTTCCTCTCTCTCAACCCCTCTCTCTCTCACCCCTCTCTCTCACACCCTCTCTCTCACCCCTCTCTCTCTCACCCCCTCTCTCACCACCCCCTCTCTCAACACCCCTCAAACTTTCATCCCCTCACTCTCTAAACCCCTCAGTCTCTCACCACCTCTCTCTCAACCCCTCTCTCACACATCAATCTCTTTCTCCCCCCCTCTCTCTGTCACCCCTTTCTCTCCCACCCCAATCTCTTTCACATCCCCATCTCTCTGCCTCTTTCTCCTCCCCTCTCTCTCCTTCTCGCTCCCTCTCTCTCACATCCATTCTCTCTCACCCCTCTCTCTCCCAATCCCTCTGTGTCACTCACTCTCACCTCTCCCTCTCACTGCCCTCTCACCCCATTCTCTCTCGTACCCACTCCCCACTTTCTCACTCTCAAACACCCCTTGTCTCTCACCCCTCTCTCTCACACCTCTCTCTCACTCCCTACGTCTCTCACCACCCCTCTCTCACCACCCCCTCTCTCAACCCCACTCACTCTTTCATCCCCTCTCTCTGTCACCCCCTCTCACCCTCCTCCCTCTCTCACCCCCTCACCCCTTTCCCTTTCTCTCTTACCCCGTGCTCTCTCAACACCCCTCAATCTCTCATCCCCTCACTCTCTCACACCCTCAGTCTCTCACCTCCTCTCTCTCAACCCATCTCTCTCTCACACATCCACCTCTCTCTCACCGCCTCTCTCTTCAACCCCTCTCTCACCCCCCTCAATCTCTCATCCCCTTACTCTCTCACCTCATTAGTCTCTCACACACCCCTCCCTCTCATCCCCCTCTCCCACCTTCCTCTCTCTCACCCCCCTCTCTCACCACCCCTCAAACTCTCATCCCCTCACTCTCTCACACCCTCAGTCTCTCACCCTCCTCTCTATCAACCCTTCTCTCCCTCTCACATCCATCCCCCTCTCCCCTCTTCTCTGTCACCCCTTTCTCTCCCACCCCAATCTCTTTCACATCCCCCCTCTCTCTCACACACACTCTCAAACACCCTCGCTCTCTCACCCCCTCCCTCTCTCCCACCATCTCTCTGCCTCTTTCTCATCCCCTCTCTCTCCTTCTTGCTCCCTCTCTCTCACCCCCTCTCTCTCACCCCCTCTCTCTCTCACCCCCTGTCTCTCCCACCCCCTCTCTGTCACTCACTCCCACCTCTCCCTCTCAGCGCCCTCTCACCCAGCTCTCTCTCTCTCACCCCCTCTCTCTCCCACACTCCCTCTCTTCCTCCCTCTCACTCTCTCATCCTCTCTCTCTCACCCCCACCCCTCTCTCTCACCCCCTCAGTCTCACCCCCACCCCCTCACTCTCAACCCCCCTCTCTCTCTCACCCCCTCTCTCTGAACCCCTCTTTCACATCCCTTGTCTCTCACCCCCTCTCTCGCACCCCTCTCTCTCACTCCCTGTGTCTCTCACCACCCCTCTCTCACCACCCCCACTCTCATCCCCCTCTCTCACCCCTCTCTCTGTCACCCCTCCTCATCCCTCCTCCCTCTCTCACCCCCTCACCCCTCTCCCTTTCTCTCTTACCCCGCGCTCTCTCTCTCTAACCCCTTCTCCTCTCACCCCTTTCGTCACCCCCTCTCTGTTACCCTCTCTCTCTCACCCCTCTCTTTCTTTCTCAACCCCTCTCTCTCTTACCACTCTCTCTCACACACTCTCTCTCACCCCTCTCTCTCAGAACTCGCTTTCTCTGTCAACCCCTCTCTCTCACTCCCTCTCTCGCTCACCGTCCCCCTCTCACCACACCCTCTCTCGCTCACCGTCCCCCTCTCACCACCCCCTCTCTCAACACCCCTCAATCTCTCATCCCCTCACTCTCTCACCCCCTCAGTCTCTCACCCCCTCTCTCTCAATCCCTCTCTCTCTCACTCCCCTCTCTCTCATCCCTCTCTCTCTGTCACCCCTCTCTCCCACCCCAATCTCATTCACATCCCCCCTCTCTTGCACACACTCTCACACACTCTTGCTCTCTCACGCCTTCCTCTCTCCCACCATCTCTCTCCCACCATTTCTTATCCCCTCTCTCTCCTTCTCGCTCCCTCTCTCTCAACCCTCTCTCCCTCACCCCTCTCTCTCTCCCACCTCCCTCTCTCTCTCCCACCTCCCTCTCTCTCAACCCTCTCTCTTACACCCCCCCACCCCCTCTCTCTCTCATCCCCCCACCCACTCTCTCTCTCTCACCCCTCTCTCTCTCTCAACCCTTTCTCTCTCACCCCTCTCTCCCACACTCCCTCTCTCTCACTCCGTCTCTCTCTCACCACCCACTCTCTCAAACCCCCTCACTATCTCATCCCCTCACTCTCTCACACCCTCACTCTCTCACCCCCTCTCTCTCACCCCTCTCTCTCAACCCCTCTCTCTCTCTCAGCTCCCCTCTCTCTCTCACGTCTCTCTCTCACTTCCTCTCTCTTGCATCCCCTTGTCTCTCACCACCCCCTCTCTCAACCCCCTTCACTCTCTCATCCCCACACTCTCTCACACCCTCCATCTCTCATGCCCTCTCTCTTTCTCAAACCCTCTCTCTCACACACCCTCTCTCTCTCATTCCCTCTCTCACCCCTCTCTCTCTCGCCCTCTCACACCCTTTTCACTCTTACCCCGCACTCTCTCTAACCCCTCCCCCACTCTCTCACCCCTCTCTCTCTCACACTCTCTCAATCACACCCTCTCCTTCTCACTCCACTCTCTCTCTTACCCCCTCCCCACTTTCTCTCTCTCAATCACCCATTGTCTCTCACCCCCTCTCTCTCACCCCCCTCTCTAACTCCCTGTGTCTCTCACCCCACTCTCACCACCCCCTTTCTCACCCCCCTCACTCTCTCATCCCCTCACTCTCTCACACCCTCAATCTCTCACGCCCTCTCTCTTTCTCAACCCCTCTCTCTCTCATCCCCTCTCTCACCCCCCTCTCTTACTCCCTCTCACATCCTTTCTCTTACCCCACGCGCTCTCTCTAACCCCTCCCCCTCTCACCCCTCTCGCTCACCACTCTCTCTCACCCACTCTCTCAATCACACCCTCTCCTTCTAACTCCACTCTCTCTCTTACCCCCTCCGCACTTTCTCTCTCTCAATCACCCCTTGTCTCTCAACCTCTCTCTCTCACACCCTCTCTTTCACCCACTCTCTCTTTCTCACTCAAGCTCTCTTTCTCACTTATACGCTCTCTTTTTCACTCACTCTCTCTCTTTCTCATCCCCTCTCTCACCCCCGCTCTCTCACCCCCTCTCTCTCACCCCCTGTCTCTCTCACCCTCTCTCTCTGTCCCCTCTCTCTCTCCCTTCTCTCTCCCCTTCTCTCTACCCTCTCTCCTGCCTCCCACTCTCTACCCTTTCTCTCCCCCTGTCTCTCACACCCCTCTCTCTCACTCCCATCTCACTCTCAAACCCCACTCTCTCTCTTATCCCACATCGCTCTCTCTCCCCCCCCGCCTCACACACCTTCTCTCTCACATCCCTTCTCTCTCACATCACTTCTCTCTCACACACCTTCTCTCTCACACCCCTGTTTCTCACCCCCTCTCTCTCACTTCCTCTCTCTCACCCCCCTCTCTCAACACCTCTCTCTCTCCTCCTCTCTCTCACCCGTCTCTCTCACCCACTCTTTCTCTCACACCCTCTCCTTCTCACTCCACTCTCTCTCTTACGCCCTCCCCACTTTCTCTCTCTCAATCACCCTTTGTCTCTCACACCCTCTCTCTCTCACCTCTCTCTCACTCCGTCTGTGTCTAACCGCCCCCTCTCACCACCCCCTCTCTCAACCCCCCTCACTCTCTCATCCCCTCTCGCTTATCCCTCTTTCTGTTACCCCTCTCACCCCTCCTCCCTCTCACCCCCTCCCTCTCTCACACCCTTTCTCTCTTACCTCACGTGCTCTCTCTCTAACCCCTCGCCCCCACCCCTCTCGCTCACCCCTCTCTCTCACCCACTCTCTCTATCACACCTTCTCCTTCTCACTCCACTCTCTCTCTTACCCCCCACTTTTTCTCTCTCAATCAACCCTTCTCTCTAAACCCCTTCTCACCCCCATCCCCCACTCTCTCCACCTCTCTCTGCCCCCTCTCTCTCCCCTCCACCTCCCTCTGTCTCTCTCACCCCCACTCTCTCCATCCCATCTCACTCTCTCACCCAACTCTCTCGCTCTCACCCCACGTCTCTCTCCCTCTCCACCCCTGTTTCTCACACCCCTTCTCGCTCACACCCCTTCTCTCTCTCTCACCTCTTCTCGCTCTCACACCCCTTCTCTCTCACACCCCTTCTCTCTCTCACCCCTCTCTCTCTCACCCCCTCTCTCTCACACCGACTCTCTCTCAAACACACCCTCTCTCTCACCCCAACTCCTTCACCCCCTCTTTCTCACCCCTCTCTCATTCCCCTCTCACTCTCCTCCCCTCTCTCTCCCCTCTTCCCCCCACCCTTCTCTTTCCCCTGTCTCCCCCCCTCTCTCCTCCCTCTCGACACGCTTTCTCTCCAGCCCCTCTCCCCCACTCTCTCACTCTCAAACACCCCTTGTCTCTCACCCCTCTCTCTCACACCTCTCTCTCACTCCCTGCGTCTCTCACCACCCCTCTCTCACCCTCCCCTCTCTCATCCGCCTCTCTCCCCCCCTCTCTCCGCCGCTATCTATCTCCCCTCTCTCTGTCGCCCTCTCTCTGCCCCCTCTCTGTCACCATCCCTCTGTCTCCCCTCCCTCTGTTCCCCTCACTCTGTCCCCGTCTCTCGGTCCCCCCTCTGTCTGCATCTCTCTGATCCCCTCTCTCTTTCGCACTCTCTCTGCCCCTTCTCTCTCCCCCGCTCTCTGACCCCCTCTCTCTGTCGCCCTCTCTCTGTCCCCTCTCTGTCACCTCTCGCTGTCCCCCTCCCTCTGCCCCCTCCCTCTCTACCACTCTCTCTGTCCTCCCTCACTGTCCCCTCTCATTGTCGTCCTCTCTATGCCCCCTCTCTGTCACCGTCTCTCTGCCCCCTCTCTCTGTCTCCCCCTTCTCTCTCCCCTCTCCTTCTCTCTCCCCACTCTCTATCCCCCCTCTCTCTGTCCCCGTTTCTCTGTCCCCCCTGCTCTCTGTCCCCCTCTCTCTTCCCCCTCTCTGTCACCGTCTGTCTTTCACCCTCTCTCTGTCCCTCTCTCTCTGTGTCCCCTCATTGTCCCCCTTTCTCTGTCCCCCCTCTCTGCCCCATCTCTCTCTGTCCCCCCTTTCTGTCCCCCTCTCTCTGCCCCATCTCTCTCTGTCCCCCCTCTCTGCCCCACACTCTCTGCCCCCTCTCTGTCACCGTCTCTCTGTCTCCGCGTCCCTCTGTCCCCCTCTTTCTGTCCCACTCTCTCTGTCCCCCTCTCTCTGTCCCCCCTCTCTCTGCCCCATCTCTCTCTGTCCCCCCTCTCTGCCCCACACTCTCTGCCCCCTCTCTGTCACCGTCTCTCTGTCTCCGCGTCCCTCTGTCCCCCTCTTTCTGTCCCACTCTCTCTGTCCCCCTCTCTCTGCCCCTCTCTCTCCCACACTGTCCCACCCTCTATGTCCCCCACTCTCTGTCGCCCCTCCCTCTGACCCCCTCTATCTCCCCCTCTATCTGTCCTGCTCTCTCCGTCCCCCTCTACCTCCCCCTCTTTCCGTCCCCTCTATCTGACCCCATCTATCACCCACACTCTCTGTGCCCCTCTCTCTCTGTACGTTCTCTCTGCCCCTCTCTCTCTGTCCCCGCACTCTGTCCCCTCTCTCTCTGCCCACTCTCTGTCCCCCTCTCTCTGACCCCCACTCTCTGTCCACCACTCTCTGTCCCCCACTCTCTGTCCCCCTCTCTCTGACCCCCACTCTCTGTCCCCCACTGTCTGTCCCCCTCTCTCTGACCCCCTCTAACTCCCTCACTCTCTGTGACCCTCTCTCTGTCGCCCACTCTCTGCCCCCCGCCTCTCTACGTCCACCCTCTCTCTGTCCCCCTCTCTCTGTCCCCCTCTCTCTCTTTCCCCTCTCTCTCTGTTCCCCTCTCTGTCCCCCCTTTCTCTGTCCCCCTCTCTCTCTGACCCCCTCTCTCTGCTCCCCCATCTTTGTCCCCCTCTCTCTTTCACCCTCTCTCTGTCCCCCCTCTCTCTGTCCCCCTCTCTCTTTCGCCCTCTCTCTGTCCCCCTCTCTCTGTCCCCTTCTCTCTGTCCCCCTCTCTCTGTCTCCATCTCTCTGTCGCCCCTCTCTCTGCTCCCCCTCTCTGTCCCCCTCTCTCTTTCACCCTCTCTCTGTCCCCCCTCTCTCTGTCCCCCCTCTCTCTGTCCCCCTCTCTCTTTCACCATCTCTCTGTCCCCCTCTCTCTGTCCCCCTCTCTCTGTCCCCCCTCTCTGTCCCCCCTCTCTGTCCCCTCTCTGTCCTCCTCTCTCTCTGTCCCCCTCTCTCTGTCCCTCCTCTCACTGTCCCCCTCTCTCTCTGTTCCCCCTCTCTCTGCCCCCTCTCTCCCCCACTTTCTCCCCCATTCTCTCCCCCACTCTGTCCCCCTCTCTCTGTAGCCCTCTCTCTCCCCCACTCTCTCCACCACTCTCTGTGCCCCACTCTCTGTCCCCCCACTCTCTGTCCCCCGCTCCCGGTCCCGCGCTCTATGTTGCCCTCTCTCTGTCCCACTGTCTCTCTGACCCTCCCTCACTGACGCCCTCTACCTCCCCCGGTCTCTGTCCCCGCTCTCTGTCCCCCACTCTCTGTCCCGCGCTCTCTGTCCCTCGCTCTCTGTCCCCCCACTCTCTGTCCACCCTCTCTCTGTCCCCCAGCTCTCTGTCTCCCCCGCTCTCTGCCCCCCCGGTCTCTGTCCCCCCACTCTCTCTGTTCGCCCCGCTCTCTGTCCCCCTCTTTCTATGTCCCCCCTCTCTGTCCCCCCCTCTCTCTGTCCCCCCTCTCTCAGTCCCCCTCTCTCTGTTCCCCTCTCTCTGTCCCCCCTCTCTGTCCCCCCTCTCTCTATCCCCCTCTCTCTCTGCCCCCTCTCTCTATTTCCCCCCTCTCTCTGTCCCCCCCTCTTTCTGTCCCCCTCTCTCTCGCTGTCCCCCTCTCTCTGCCCCTTCTCTCTCCCCCGGTCTCTGTCCCCCTCTCTCTGTTGCCCTCTCTCTGCCCACTCTCTGTCCCCCTCTCTCTGTCGTCTCTTTCTGCTCCCTTTCTCTCTGTACCCCTCTCTCTCTGACATCCTCTCTCTCCGACCCCTCTATCTCCCCCGCTCTCTGTCCCCCTCTCTCTGTCGCCCTCTCTCTGACGCCCACTCTCTCACACCTGCCTCTCCCTGTACCACCTCACTGCCCCCCTCTGTCGCTGTCGCCCCTCTCTCTCCCCCGCTCTCTGACCCCCTCTCTGTCATCCTCTCTTTCTGCTCCTCTCTCTGCCCCCTCTCTCTCTGCCCCCTCTCTCTGTTCCCCTCTCTCTGTTCCCCTCTCTCTGTCCCCCTCACTCTGTCCCCCCGCACTCTGTCGCCCTCTCTCTGTCCCCCTCTCTCTGTCTCCCTCTCTCTATCCCCCTCTCTCTGTCCCCTCTCTCTCTCCCCCGCTCTTTCACCCCCTCTCTGTCACCCTCTCTCTCTGTCCCCTCTCTCTCTGTTCCCCTCTCTCTATCCCCCTCTCACTGTCCCCTCTCTCTCTCTCCCGCTCTCTGAGCCCCTCTCTGTCATCCTCTCTTTCTGCCCCCTCTCTCTGCCCCCTCTCTCTCTCTGCCCCCTCTCTCTGCCCCCCCCTCTGATCCCCGTCCCCCTCTCTCAGTCCCCCTCTCTCTCTGTCCCTCTCTCTCTGTCCCCCTCTCTCTGTTCCCCTCTCTCTGTTCCCCTCACTCTGTCCCCCCTCACTCTGTTGCCCTCTCTCTGTCCCCCTCTCTGTCTCCCTCACTCTATCCCCCTCTCTCTGGCCCCTCTCTCTCCCCCGCTCTTTGACCCCCTCTCTGTTGCCATCTCTCTCTGCCCCCTCTCTCTCTGCCCCCTCTCTCTGTCCCCCTCTCTCTCTCCCCCTCTCTCTATCCCCCTCCCACAGTCCCCTCTCTCTCCCGCTCTCTGACCAACTCTCTGTCACCCCCTCTCTCTGCCCTCTCTCTCTGCCCCCTCTCTCTTTGCCCCCTCTCTCTGTTCCCCTCTCTCTGTCCTCTCTCTCTCTCTCCCGCTCTCTGACCCCTTCTCTGTCACCCTCTCTCTGCCCCCATCTCTCTGCCCCCCCCCTGTCCCCCCCTCTCTCTGTCCCCCTCTCTCTGTCCCCCTCTCTCTGATCCCCGTCCCCCTCTCTCAGTCCCCCTCTCTCTCTGTCCCCCTCTCTCTGTCTTCCTCTCTCTGTTCCCCTCTCTCTCCCCCTCTCTGTCCCCCCTCTCTGTTCCCCCTCTCTCTGTCCCCCTCTCTCTGTCCCCCCTCTCTCTGCCCCTCTCTCTCTCTGTCCCCCCTCTCTCTGTCCCTCTCTCTCTGTCCCCCTCTCTCTGTATTCTCTCTCTCTCCCCGCTCCCTGACCCCCTCTCTGTCGCCCGCTCTCTCTGTCCCCCTCTCTCTCTGTCCCCCCTTCTCTCTGTCCCCCCTCTATCCCCCTCTCTCTGTCCCCCTCTCTCTGTGTCCTCTCTCTCTCCCCGCTCTCTGACCCCCTCTCTGTCGCCCGCTCTTTCTGTCCCCTCTCTCTCTCTCTCTGTCACCCACTCTCTCCATCTCCCCACTCTCTGTCCCCTTCTGTCCCCCTCCCTCTCCCACCCGCATCTCTCTATCCCTCCTCTTTGGCCCCCTCTCTCTCTGTTCCCCTCTCTCTCAGTCCCCCTCTCTCTCAGTCCCGCTCTCACTGTTCCCCCATCTCTGTCCCCCTCTCTCTCCCACCCGCCTCTCTCTCTGTCTCCCCTTCTCTCTGTTCCCCCTCTCTCTGTCCCCCCTCTCTCTGTCCCCCTCTCTCTGTCCCCCTCTCTCTGTCCCCCTCTCTCTGCCCCCTCTCTCTGTCCCCCTCTCTCTGCCCCCTCTCTCTGTCCCCCTCTCTCTGTCCCCTCTATCTCTCCCTCTCTCTCTGTCCCCCTCTCTTTCTCTGTCCCCCACTCTCTCCATCCCCCCACTCTCAGTACCCCTCTCTCTGTTCCCACTCTCTGACCCCCTCTATCTCCTCAACTCTCTGTCACCCTCTCTCTGCCCCCCTCACTCTGTCCCCCTCTGTCTGCCCCCATCGCTCTCTGCCCCTCTCTCTATCTCCCCCACTCTCTGTTCCCCCTCTCTCTCTGCCCCCCTCTCTCTGCCCCCCCTGTCTCTGGCCTCCTCTCTCTTTGGCCCCCTCTCTCTCTGGTCCCCTCTCTCTGTCGCCCTCTCACTGCCCCCCTCTCTCTCTGTCCTCCTATCTGCCCCCTCTCTCTGTCGCCTCTTTCTGCCCCCCTCTCTCACTGTCCCCCTCTCTCTCTGACCCCCTCTCTCTCCCCCACTCTCTGTCCCCCTCTCTCTGTCGCCCTCTCTCTGACCCCCCTCTCTCACACACGCCTCTCCCTGTACCACCTCACTGACCCCCCTCACTGTCCCCCTCTCTCTGTCGCCGTCTCTCTGTCCCCCTCTCTCTGCCCCCTCTCTCTCTGCCCCTCTCTCTCTGCCCCGTCTCTCTCTGTCCCCCCCTCTCTCTGTCCCCTTCTCTCTCTATCCCCCACTCTCTCCATCCCCCCACTCTCTGTCCCGTCTCTCTGACCCCCTCTCTCTCCCCCACACTGTACCCCTCTCTCTGTCTCCCTCTCTCTGCCCCTCTCTCTCTGCCCCCTCTCTGTCCTCCTCTCTCTCTGTCCCCCTCTCTCTCTATCCCCCACTCTCTCCATCCCCCCACTCTCTGTCCCCCTCTCTCTGACCCCCTCTCTCTCCCCCACACTGTACCCCTCTCTCTGTCTCCCTCTGCCCCCTCTATCTGTCACCGTCTCTCTATCCCCCTTCTCTCTGTCCTACCTTTCTCTGTTCCCCCTCTCTTTGATCCCCTCTCTGTGTCCCCCCTCTCTCTGCCCCCGTCTCCTTTCTGCCCCCTTCTCTCTCTGTCCCCCTCTCTCTCTCTGACCCCCTCTCTCTCTGACCCCCTCTATCTCCCCCATTCTCTGTCCCCCTCTCTCTGTCGCCCTCTCTCTGTCGCCGTCTTTCTGTCCCCCTCTCTCTCTGTCCCCCTCTATCTGTCCCCTCTCTCTCCCACGCTCTCTGACCCCGTCTCTGTGGCCCTCTCTCTGCCCCCGCTCTCTCTGCCCGCCCGACCCCTCTCTCTGTCCCCCTCTCTCTCTGTCGCCGTCTCTCTGTCCCCCTCTCTATCTGTCCCCACTCTCTCCCACTCTCTCTGACCCCCTCTCTGTTGCCCTCTCTCTACCACCGCTCTCTCTGCCCCCCCGACCCCTCTCTCTGTTCCCCTCTCTCTGTTCCCCTCTCCCTGTCCCCCTCTCTCTGCCCCCTCACTCCTGTCCCCTCACTCTGTCCCCTCTCTCTCTCCCCCTCTCTCTCTGCCCCCTCTCTCTGTCCCCCTCTCTCTGGCCCCCTCTCTCTACCCCCCTCTCACTGCCCCCTCTCTCTCTGCCCCCACTCTCTCTGTCCCTCTCTCTGTCCCCCTCTCTCTCTGTCCCCCTCTCTCTGTCCCCCTCTCTCTCTCCCCCGCTCTCTGACCCCCTCTCTGTTGCCCTCTCTCTGCCCCCACTCTCTCTGCCCCCGACCCCTCTCTCTGTCCCCCTCTCTCTCTCTGTCCCACTCTCTCTGTGTCCCTCTCTCTGCCCCACCTCTCTGTCACCGCCTCTCTATCCCCCCTTCTCTCTGTTCCCCCTTTCTCTGTCCCCCACTCTCTGTGTCCCCCCCCCGCCCCCCCTCTCTCTCTGCCCCTCTCTCTCTCTCTCTGTCCCCCTCTCTCTCTGTACCCCTCTCTCTCTGCCCATCTCTCTTTGACCCCCTCTCTCGCTGACCCCCCTCTCTCTGCTCCTCTCTCTCTCGGTACCCTCTCTTTCTGTCCCCCTCTCTCTCTATACCCTCTCTCTCTGTCCCCTCTCTCTCTGTCCCCCTCTCTCTGTTCCACCCCTCTCTGTCGCCCTCTCTCTGACCCCCCTCTCTCTGCCCCACTCTCTCTGCCCCCCCCTTCTCTCTCTGTCCCCTCTCTCTGTCCCTCTCTCTATATACCTCTCTCTCTCTGTCCCCTCTCTCTGTTCCCTCTCTCTCTGTCTCCCTCTCTCTCTGTCTCCCCTCTCTCTGTCTCCCTCTCTCTCTGTCTCCCCCCCTTTGTCCCCCTCTCTCTGTCACTCTCTTTCTGCCCCCTCTCTCTGTCCCCCTCACTCTCTGTCCCCCTCTCTCTGCCCCCTCTATCTACCCCACTCTCCGTCCTCCACTCTCTGTCCCCCCACTGTCTGTCGCCCTCTCTCTGACCCCCTCTCTCTCCCAACCGCCTCTCTCTCTCCCCCGCGCTCTGCCCCCTCTCTATGTCGCCCTCTTTCCGTCCCCCTCTTTCTGACCCCGTCTCTCTCCCACCTGCCTCTCCCTCTACCCCGCTCTCTGCCCTCTCTCTGTCGCCCTCTCTCTGTCCCCCTCTGTCTCCTACCCGACTCTCTCTACCCCCCTCTTTGCCCCCCTCTCTCTCTGTACCCCTCTATCTCTTCCCTCTCTCTTTGTCCGCCTCTCTCTGCCCCCCGCCTCTCTCTGACCCCCTCTCTCTCCCACCCGCCTCTCTCTCTGTCCCTCTCTCTCTGTCCACCTCTCTCTCTGTCCCCCTCTCTCTGTCCCCCTCTCTCTGTTCCCCTTTCTCTCTGGCCCCCTCTCTGTCACCCTCTCTCTGCCCCATTCTCTCTGCCCCCCCCCTCTGTCCCCCTCTCTCTCTGTCCCCCCTCTCTCTCTGTCCCCCACTCTCTCCATCCCCCCACTCTCTGTCCCCCTCTCTCCCCCCACTCTGTACCCCTCTCTGCCCCCACTCTTTGTCCCCCTCTCTCTGTCCCCTCTATCTCCCCCTCTCTCTGTCCTCTCTCTGTCCCCTATCTCTCTCCCCCGCTCTCTGACCCCCTCTCTGTTGCCCTCTCTCTGCCCCCTTCTCTCTGACGCCCTCTCTGTCCCCCTCTCCCTCTGTCCCCCACTCTCTCCATCCCCACACTCTCTGTCCCCCTCTCTCTGACCCCCCCTCTCCCCCCCACTCTGTACCCCTCTCTGTCCCCCACTCTCTGTCCCCCTCTCTCTGTCCCCTCTATCTCTCCCTCTCTCTGTCCCCCTCTCTCTGACCCCTCTATCTCCTCCACACTCTGTGCCCCTCTCTCTGTCGTCTCTTTCTGCCCCCCTCTCTCTCTGACCCACACTCTCTCCCACCCACCTCTCTCTGTACCCCCTCACTGTCCCCCTCTCTCTCTGTCACCCCTCTCTTTCTGTCCCCCTCTCTCTCTGTCCCCCTCTCTCTCTGCCCCCCTCTCTCTCTGCCCCCCTCTCTCACTGTCCCCCTCTCTCTGCCCCCTCTGTCTCTGCCCCATCTCTCTGTCCCCCTCTCTCTCTCCCCCTCTCTCTGTCCCCCTTTCTCTGTCCCCTCTCTCTTCCCCGCTCTCTGACCCCCTCTCAGTCGCCCTCTCTCTGCCCCCCCTCTCTCTGCCCCCTCTCTGTCCCCCTCTCTCTGTGTCCCCCTCTCTCTCTATCCCCCACTCTCTCCATCCCCCCACTCTCTGTCTCCCTCTCTCTGACCCCCTCTCTCTCCCCCACACTGTACCCCTCTCTCTGTCTCCCTCTGCCCCCTCTATCTGTCACCGTCTCTCTATCCCCCCTTCTTCCTGTCCTACCTTTCTCTGTTCCCCCTCTCTTTGTCCCCCTCTCTGTGTCCCCCCTCTCTCTGCCCCCCGTCTCCTTTCTGCCCCCTTCTCTCTCTGTCCCCCTCTCTCTCTCTGACCCCCTCTCTCTCTGACCCCCTCTATCTCCCCCATTCTCTGTCCCCCTCTCTCTGTCGCCCTCTCTCTGTCGCCGTCTTTCTGTCCCCCTCTCTCTCTGTCCCCCTGTATCTGTCCCCTCTCTCTCCCACGCTCTCTGACCCCGTCTCTGTGGCCCTCTCTCTGCCCCCGCTCTCTCCGCCCGCCCGTCCCCTCTCTCTGTCCCCCTCTCTCTCTGTCGCCGTCTCTCTGTCCCCCTCTCTATCTGTCCCCACTCTCTCCCACTCTCTCTGACCCCCTCTCTGTTGCCCTCTCTCTACCACCGCTCTCTCTGCCCCCCCCGACCCCTCTCTCTGTTCCCCTCTCTCTGTTCCCCTCTCTCTGTCCCCCTCTCTCTGCCCCCTCACTCTTGTCCCCTCACTCTGTCCCCTCTCTCTCTCTCTCCCTCTCTCTCTGCCCCCTCTCTCTGTCCCCCTCTCTCTGGCCCCCTCTCTCTATCCCCCTCTCACTGCCCCCTCTCTCTGCCCCCACTCTCTCTGTCCCTCTCTCTGTACCCCTCTCTCTGTCTCCCTCGCTCTGCCCCCCCTCTGTCACCGTCTTTCTAGTCCCCCTTCTCTCTGTTCCCCATTTCTCTGTCCCCCCTCTCTCTGTCGCCCCTCTCTCTGTCCCCCCCTCTCTCTGACCCCTTCTCTCTCTGTCCTCCTCTCTCTGTCCCCCTCTCTCTTCCCCCCCCTCTCTGACCTCCTCTATCTCCCCCACTCTCTGTCCCCACTCTCTCTCTCTCCCCTCTCTGTCGCCCTCTCTCTGAACCCCATTCTCTCACACCCGCCTCTCCCTGTACCACCTCACTGTCCCCTCTCTCTGTCGCCCCACTCTCTGTCGCCGTCTCTCTGAACCCCACTCTCTCACACCCGCCTCTCTCTCTGTCCCCCCACTCTCTGTCCCCTCTCTCTCTGTCCCCCTCTCTCTGTCCCCCTCTCTCTCTCTCCCCCACTCTCTGACCCCCTCTCTGTTGCCCTCTCTCTGCCCCCACTCTCTCTGCCCCCAACCCCTCTCTCTGTCCCCCTCTCTCTCTCTGTCCCCCTCTCTCTGTGTCCCTCTCTCTGCCCCACCTCTCTGTCACCGCCTCTCTATCCCCCCTTCTCTCTGTTCCCCCTTTCTCTGTCTCCCACTCTCTGTGTCCCCCCCCGCCCCCCCTCTCTCTCTGCCCCTCTCTCTCTCTGTCCCCCTCTCTCTCTGTACCCCTCTCTCTCTGCCCCTCTCTCTTTGACCCCCTCTCTCGCTGACCCCCTCTCTCTCTGCTCCTCACTCTCTCGGTACCCTCTCTTTCTGTCCCCCCCTCTGTCTATACCCTCTCTCTCTGTCCCCCCTCTCTCTGTACCCTCTCTCTCTGTCCCCCCCCCTCTCTCTGTCCCCCTCTCTCTGTTCCACCCCTCTCTGTCGCCCTCTCTCTGACCCCCCTCTCTCTGCCCCACTCTCTCTGTCCCCCCTTCTCTCTCTGTCCACTCTCTCTGTCCCTCTCTCTCTATACCTCTCTCTCTCTGTCCCCTCTCTCTGTCCCTCTCTCTCTGTCTCCCTCTCTCTCTGTCTCCCCTCTCTCTGTCTCCCTCTCTCTCTGTCTCCCCCCCTTGTCCCCCTCTCTCTGTCACTCTCTTTCTGCCCTCTCTCTCTGTCCCCCTCACTCTCTGTCCCCCTCTCTCTGCCCCTTCTATCTACCCCACTCTCCGTCCTCCACTCTCTGTCCCCCCTCTGTCTGTCGCCCTCTCTCTGACCCCCTCTCTCTCCCAACCGCCTCTCTCTCTCCCCCGCGCTCTGCCCCCTCTCTATGTCGCCCTCTTTCTGTCCCCCTCTTTCTGACCCCGTCTCTCTCCCACTGCCTCTCCCTCTACCCCGCTCTCTGCCCCCGCTCTCTGTCGCCCTCTCTCTGTCCCCCTCTGTCTCCTACCCGCCTCTCGCTATCCCCCCTCTTTGTCCCCCCCTCTCTCTGTACCCCTCTATCTCTTCCCTCTCTCTCTGTCCGCCTCTCTCTGCCCCCCGCCTCTCTCTGACCCCCTCTCTCTCCCACCCGCCTCTCTCTCTGTCCCTCTCTCTCTGTCCACCTCTCTCTCTGTCCCCCTCTCTCTGTCCCCCTCTCTCTGTTCCCCTTTCTCTCTGGCCCCCTCTCTGTCACCCTCTCTCTGCCCCATTCTCTCTGCCCCCCCTCTCTGTCCCCCTCTCTCTCTGTCCCCCCTCTCTCTCTGTCCCCCACTCTCTCCATCCCCCCACTCTCTGTCCCCCTCTCTCCCCCCACTCTGTACCCCTCTCTGCCCCCACTCTTTGTCCCCCTCTCTCTGTCCCCTATCTCTCTCCCCCGCTCTCTGACCCCCTCTCTGTTGACCTCTCTCTGCCCCCTTCTCTCTGCCCCCCTCTCTGTCCCCCTCTCCCTCTGTTCCCCACTCTCTCCATCCCCACACTCTCTGTCCCCCTCTCTCTGACCCCCTCTCTCCCCCCCACTCTGTACCCCTCTCTGTCCCCCACTCTCTGTCCCCCTCTCTCTGTCCCCTCTGTCTCTCCCTCTCTCTGTCCCCCTCTCTCTGACCCCTCTATCTCCCCACACTCTGTGCCCCTCTCTCTGTCGTCTCTTTCTGCCCCCCTCTCTCTCTGACCCACACTCTCTCCCACCCACCTCTCTCTGTACCCCCTCACTGTCCCCCTCTCTCTCTGTCACCCCTCTCTTTCTGTCCCCCTCTCTCTCTGTCCCCCCCTCTCTCTGCCCCCTCTCTCACTGCCCCCCTCTCTCACTGTCCCCCTCTCTCTGCCCCCTCTGTCTCTGCCCCATCTCTCTGTCCCCCTCTCTCTCTCCCCCTCTCTCTGTCCCCCTCTCTCTGTCCCCTCTCTCTCTCCCCCCCGCTGTCTGACCCCCTCTCTGTCGCCCTCTCTCTGCCCCCTCTCTCTGTCCCCCTCTCTCTCTGTCCTGCACTCTCTCCATCCACCCACTCTCTGTCCCCCTCTCTCTGACTCCCTCTCTCTCTCCCACTCTGTACCCCTCTCTCTGTCCCCTTCTCTCTGTCACCGTCTCTCTGTCACCATCTTTCTGTCCCCCCTTCTCTCTGTCCTCCCATCTGTCATTCCCCCTCTCTCTCTCCCCCACTATCTCTGTCCCCCTCTCTCTGTCCCGTCTATCTCTCCCCCGCTCTCTGCCCCCCTCTGTCGCCCTCTCCTTGCTCCCACTCTCTCTGCCCCCCTCTCTCTGTCCCCCCCTCTATCTGTCCCCCACTCTCTCCATCCCCCACTCTCTGTCCCCCTCTCTCTGACCCCCCTCTCCCCCCCCCACTCTGTACCCCTCTCTCTATCCCCCTCTCTCTTTCCCCCTCTATATCCCTCTCTCTCTGTGCCCCTCTCTCTGTCGCCCTCTCTCTGCCCCTTCACCCTCCCACCCGCCTCTCTCTTCCTCCCTCTCACTGTCCCCCTCTCCCTCTGTCCCCTCTCTCTCTGTCCCCCTCTGTCTTCCCCACACTCTGCCCCCCTCTCTCTGCCCTCCTCTCTCTCTGTCTCCCTCTCTCTCTGTCCCCCTCTCTCTCTGACCCTCTCTCTCCCTGACCCCCCTCTATCTCCCCCACTCTCGGTGTCACTCTCTCTGTCCCCCTCTCTCTGACACCCTCTATCTCCCCCAATTTCTGTGCCCCTCTCTCTGTCGCCCTCTCTATCTCCCCCCTTTCTCTGTCCCCCCTCTCTCTGTCCCACTCTCTCTGTTCCCCCTCTCTCTCAGACCCCTCTCTCATTATGTCCTCCCCTCTTTCTCTCTCTCCCTCCCTCACCTTATCTCTCCCTTCTCTCTCTCTCTCCCTCTGTCTCTCCCTGCTACTTCGCTCTCTCTCCATCTTTTCCCACTCTCGATCCCCCTCCCTCGGTGTCTCTCTCTCTCCCCACTTCCCTCCGTTTCTCTCTGACTCAATCTCTCTCCCTCCTGTCCTACCCTTCCTCTCTCTCTGACACACTCTGTCTCCCTGGTCCTTCCCTCTCCCTCTAATCCAGAGACTGGGTGTTTGTGGTGAGGCTGCGTGTGGGGGGTGGGGGTGAGATGATCGACAGATGTGGGAAGTGGGGAAATTGGGGTAGAGACGGAATTGCGGGAGGGAGACAGAGACGGCAGGAGAGAGAGAGTGAGGGTGAGGGTGAGAGAGAAGAATGGAGGCAGGTGGAGAAACTCATGTTGGGGGTGTGAGAGAGAGAGAGGGGGAGAGTGCGGCAGAAAGAATAGTGGAGGCAGGTGGAGAAACCGGGGTTGGGGGGGGGGGTGTCTGAGAGGGGACCAGAGAGAGTGAAAGGGAGAGGAGGTGAGAGAGAGAGAGAGAGAGAGACAGTGTGCAGAAAGAGAGAGAGAGGGAGAGAATTGAGGAGGAAGAGTTGGGGAGAGGAAATGAGGCGGCCAGGTTGGAGTAGGGGGGGTCAGAGGGAGTAAAACCCAGCTCCTGAGCTCAGGGCGCGGTCCCCTCCCCTTCCCTGAGGACCAGAACTTGGGGCTGAGTCTGTCTCTCTCCAGCTCAGCTTCTCCAACACAAAGACACACAACAACATCGGTCACTCTGCTGCTCGGCACGCTTTAATCAACATTTTTATTGTTTACAAATGGAAGTGATGGATACAGTCAGTGGGATGGTGCCTTTTCTCACTGGCCCCTGAGTTGTTAGAAACATTGAAATGTTTCCCTGTAACCCCCCTGTGGCATAAGGATGGACAAACCAGCGCTACCCTCAGTCTTTTACCATAGCGACAGGCTGCCCCATCGCTGAAACACTGAACTGAAATGAGAAAATCCCGGATAGATTGATTAATGCGGGAATTTGATGGATGGATGTATATGGGTGAAGGGATATTTCAGTACATTCTTCAGCTGCTGCCTGAACGTAGTCTGGGTCACGGCATAAATCGCGGTGTTTGTGCAGCAACTGAGGAGCTGCAGCATGAAGTCCAATTCCTGCACAAAGCCATGAAGAATCACAGACCGATACCCAAAATACAACATCCGTCTCCATATAGAATACAGCATGAACATTGACCATAACAGGATGAAATTGGCCGAGATCACAAACAGTAAAATTATGGATTTTTTTCGGTTTCTCATTTCAGTGTCAGACTGAGCGTCCCCATTGGTGTGAGTGCGGAGTCTCCTGCGGGCTCTGCTGGTCACTAAAATATGTCTGACGGTGAGACCATTGAGCAGCAGAATCAGGAGAAATGGGACACACGGGGTTTGAATGTGGTGGAGGGACTCGATTGTGACCCAGACAATGGAGAGTATAACAGCGTCTGTTACATCACAAAACCAGGGGCGTTTCCCAGCCAATACCGAGCCGTGAACATAAAATACCAGGAAATGTCCTTTAAACAGCTCAGCACAGTCACTGCTCCCAGAACCACAGCCGCCGTTTTCTCACTGCAATATTTACTTTTCAGCTTCTGGCAACAAATGGCCACAAACTGATCAAAGGTGAAAGTGACGGTGAACCAGACAGAGCAGTCAGTGGCTGCATAAAGCAGGACGGTGTGGATATTACACACGGGGACGGAGTACAGGAAATAAAACTGTTCCCGATAAACAATGGGAATGTGTCTCAGGATCAGGTCGAGGATAATGACCAGGAGATCCGCCGCTGCCATGGCCCCCAGGTAACGTCTGACACATGGAGACAATCCACAATCTTTATAAAGCAGGACGTAGATGGTCACTACGTTAACTGTGAAGAAGGAAAACAAACCCATTATCCATCAGCCTGGAGGCAAAGGGACCCGTTTGATCAGGGACCCGGTGAGATTTCCAAATGTGTCCCTGTATTCAGGGATTTATTAAAATAATTGGAGCTGCAATAACAAATGGTAAGGTTGGAATTACTGACAAAAATGTGACATAAACCAAAAGAAACCCTCCCTCCACAAACACACAGAGACACATCCATAAGGACAGATGGTTTCTAGAACATTCCCACACACTCGATCACTCGAGAGCAGACAGAGGTCTCTCCTTCCCAGTTCCTAATATGGAGGGTGGAAACGTTGCTGTCCTGAAGGATTCTCTCCCAGTTTCCTGAAGACAAACGGAGTTTGGGAATTTCTGTATTTTGATCTAAATTGTGGTTGATCCTGTGTCGTGAAGAAATGTAAACGCAGGGAAAACGTATTCACCCCTTTAACTGCCTGAGGGGCCTTCGGAACAGTGTCTCCTCCCTGGAACGGGATCTCTTCCCTCGGGATCTTATCGTTTGTTCAATTCACTGACGTCCGGCCGTTCACAACGTCAGGGACAGAACGTTCCGGGGAATGTCAGTAAAAGAATTTCAGGGACGGAACGTTCTGGGGAATGGCAGTTATAGAATGTCGGGGACGGAACGTTCCGGGGAATGGCAGTTATAGAATGTCGGGGACAGAACGTTCCGGGGAGTGTCAGTTATAGAATGTCAGGGACAGAACGTTCCGGGAATGGCAGTTATAGAATGTCAGGGACAGAACGTTCCGGGGAATGTCAGTTATAGAATGTTGGGGAGAGCACGTTCCGAGGAATGGCAGTTATAGAATGTCAGGGACAGAACGTTCCGGGGAATGTCAGTTATAGAATGTTGGGGACAGAACGTTCCGGGGAATGGCAGTTATAGAATGTTGGGGACAGAACGTTCCGGGGAATGGCAGTTATAGAATGTCGGGGACAGAACGTTCCGGGGAATGTCAGTTATAGAATGTCAGGGACAGAACGTTCCGGGGAATGTCAGTTATAGAATGTTGGGGACAGAACGTTCCGGGGAATGGCAGTTATAGAATGTTGGGGACAGAACGTTCCGGGGAATGGCAGTTATAGAATGTCGGGGACAGAACGTTCCGGGGAATGTCAGTTATAGAATGTTAGGGACAGAACGTTCCGGGGAACCCCTTGACCTGTCCATCACCTTTTCCCCCTTCTCACCCACCACCCTGATGTACTGTGCCTGGACACACTGTAACATTAATGTGGTGAGAGACGGAGGGTCCAATCACAGGAATGGGAACTAAAGGCATTGCCAGATCAGCTGAAAGGGTTAGATATACCACATTCTCAGTCCACCTCACAGAACCAGCCCAGACACCATAAATCCAGAGGGAGATATCTGTTCACCGTGGAACACTGTGCAGACCAGGCCAGTGTACTGCTCAGTACAACCCAGCAATCTGTCCAGATGCATCCATTACATTGGTCAATACAAGCCATCAATCTGTCCAGAGTGGAACACTGCACAGACCACAGCAGTGCATTGATCTATAAACCCAGACCACATATCTGTCCAGCACCAGGAGAAGTGCAGACCACAGCAGTGCATTGATCTATAAACCCGGACTAGATATCTATCCGTCACGGGGAGTTGTGCAGACCACAGCAGGGCACTAATGTGTGAACCTGAAACAAATATCCATCCAGCACGGGGAGCTGCACAGACCACATCATTGCATTATCTATAAACCTCAACCAGAATGACTGACCAGCACAGTGACGTGTGCAGTGATCACCCGGGAATTAATTTGCAAACCTTGAGCAGTTACCTTCCCAGCATGTAGGACTGTGTACACCACCCCAATGCATTGACCCGTAACCCAGGAGCATTTACCCTCCCAGCATGTAGGGCGGTGCACACCACCCCAGTGCATTGATCAGTAACCCAGGAGCAGTTATCCTCCCAGCATGTAGGGCTGTGTACACCAAACCAGGGCATTGATCTGTAACCCAGGAGTAGTTACCCTCCCAACATGTAGGACTGTGTACACCCACCCAGTGCATTGATCTGTAACCCAGGAGCAGTTACCCTCCCAGCATGTAGGACTGTGTATCCCACCCCAGTGCATTGATCTGTAACCCAGGAGCAGTTACCCTCCCAGCATGTAGGACTGTGTACACCCACCCAGTGCATTGATCTGTAACCCAGGAGCAGTTACCCTCCCAGCATGTAGGACTGTGTACACCTCCCCAGTGCATTGATCTGTAACCCAGGAGCAGTTACCCTCCCAGCATGTAGGACTGTGTATCCCACCCCAATGCATTGATCTGTTAACCAGGAGCAGGTACCCTCCCAGCATGTAGGACTGTGTACCCCACCCCAGTGCATTGATCTGTTAACCAGGAACAGTTACCCTCCCAGCATGTAGGACTGTGTACTCACCCCTCTGCATTCCTCAGTAACACTGTGTTAGATCAGTGTGGGGAAACTTGCAGCCCATGCTGTGAGTGACAGGTTGTGCAGCTCCTACCCATGTACAGCTCCACATCTCCATTGTGCCCTGACAAGAGGTTGCTGTGGGTGTGGACACACCACAGGACTGGATACACCACCCCAGTGCATTAGTCTGCCAGAGAGAGATGGGGGGGAAATCAGTTTAAATATCGATGAGCATTTGTTCTGCATCTTTGTAACTGGAATTAGTTTCAACCGAATCTATGACTCATTGGGCAGATTCTAACAATCATTTATCTTTGTTTGACTTTCCTTGAGTGTGACAGAGGGATCGTCCACATGAGGCTGAGCTAGTTTCCTTGTGCTATCGTATCGAAATCACCTCATTAACTACCAACCCCACCCCATGGTTTCCCTCTCATTCAATACCAGCCCGATTCTCCCACCCATCATGACTGGAGGTACTCACCATCTCCTGTGTGACCCTGGATACTCCGTGATCCCTGACACTGGTGCCATCTTTAAAAGGCCAATGGGCACACGGTTGAGCTTTCTCAGTAAGGAGCTGGCCTGAACAGTTTACCCCGAGCATGACAGATAAGGGGCAATTACACCACAATTTGTCGACAGGGGCACGGAGGTCCTGGTGGATGCCCAGCAATAGAGGACAAGAATCACTAACCTTCTCCGCTCTGTCTGGATAAGGGTCACCGTATTCTCTCTGCTCCCTCACACTCACTGGACATCTGTTATAGCACGGACCCCCAAACAAGGTTCATGTTCCACCACTGTCACTGCTGCATGCAGCACCTTCCCCCTTTCCGTCTCTGTCTCTGTCTCTCTCTCTCTCCCTCCCTCCACTTTACCCCGCACACACATTAATAACACTGTGGACTGGCTCCCTCCGGCACCTCACCTTGACCCACTCCCCACTTACACCAGAACTAACAGCAGGGCCACCCAATCGCACCCTCCCTCTCTCCCTCCCTTTCTCCCATTCCAGGAGAAACAGCCTGGAATAGGACAGGAAGGGCCTATCCTGGTGGTGGAGTGCCCGATATCCGTTCCCTCACCCCCTCTCCCTGCCATGTGGGGAGGACCGTGGTAGGAGTCGGAGAGGACGGGGACGCCTCGTGTGGAGATTCTGAAACATCCACGTCCCACCGACCGAGTAAGGAGCAATGTTCAGTGAAGGGAAATTCTCACTTTAAACCCACTGGCACCTCCGTTTCTCCCCGGCACAACTTAGAAGCCGTGCCCCTGATGCCATCTCCCTTTTGTGTCGAGCTGGTACAAATGGAATCCCCACGGTCTCGGTGGGCAGGAGGGTGGGCTCACAACACATCGTCACCACCACCTCCCAGGAAGGGAGCACGGAGACTCCCTCCTACACCTCCCCCTGTAAACAGCTCAGATACTGAAACTAATCTGTGATAGTTACTGCTCTCCCCACTTGTCCTGACATCTTCAACAATCTGTGCTCATATACACCCAGGACTCTCTGTTCCCGTACCCCTTTATAATGGCACAGCCTGTTTTAAACTGTCTTTCATTGTCTTTCCTACCAAAGTGTATCACCTCACACTGCTCTGCATTAATCTCCAGCTGCCATAAACCTGAACACGACACCAACGTGTGATTGCCCTGTTAGAGTTCCACACTGTCCTCCATAGACTTCAGAGTTCTTCCAGGTTTGGTGCCATCTTTAAACATTGAGATTGTTATAGCGTCACAGTCCCCAAGAAACAACTGAAATCCTTCCCCACATACACGAGTGTGAGCAAGTGAAATACTGATATATTCCTATGGACAAAGTTGAATAATGCTATGCTGTCAATGGAGCAACAAAAGTCCTGACACACACCAGACGGAGCAAATGAAATATTGACAAACCACAGAGCAAAAGAAATCTGGATAGGCTCCACTTATCAATATTCATCAGGGTATAATGTGATGAAGTTGAAAGTGTGTACTGTACCTTCAAGAGAGAGGGAATGCTGGCCTGAACTGAGCGCTTACAAGCACCTGTGGTATGAGAGGATGGCAGACCCAGAAATAGTATATTGCTATAGAGCTGGAGTCGGGTAATAAGCAGTTAAGAGAAAGGGGGTCTCAGAGTTGTGAACAGTTGATGTAAAATGTTCAATTTCAGAGTGAAAAAATAAATTGATGCTTTTATTTAAACAGTGGAATTTGGCAGATCTGTCACTCATATTTTAACAGTTTACAAGGCAAATTGAGCATTTCTTTATGTGTAGTTTAAGTTACCAGATGAGCTTCACGCAATGCCCTAACCATTCCCATGTGTGTGTATCTGTGTGTCTCTGTGAGGGGCAGGTGTGGCAGTCTCTGTGGTGTTTAAAGTGATAAAATGCTACCCTCTGCTGGTCTCCACACGCCACTGCACAGGCATTGGCAGAGGGTGAAAACCAACAGGGATTCATTCAGAGAGGGGGAGGCAGAGGGCAGCTGCTCACAGCACCATCCAAACTGATGTCTTATCCATGTACTGATCTAAATGTCCTTTAAACGTTGTAACTGTCCCTGCTTTCACCACTTCCTCTGGAAGTTCATTCCACACACAAGCCAGATTCTGTCTAAAATAATTACCTCTCATGACTTTTGGAAATCTTTTTCCTCGCACCTTAAAATATCCCTCAGTTTTGAATTCCCAACTCTAGGGAAATGACATCAGCCCTTCAACTTATCTGTACCCCTCATTATTTTATAAACCTCTGTAAAATTACTCCTTAATCTCATCCTCTCCAGTGAAAAATGTCCCAGCCTACCCAATCTCCCCTTATAGCTCAATCTCTCCTTTCCCAGCAACATCCAGGTTAAGGTCTACTGAACCCTCTCCAGCTTAATAATATCAAGGTCAATAATATCAAAGTGAATCGCGAAGGTATTTTCTAAGGGTGTGGGAGCACAATACTAGAGGACAAAGGCTTAAGGTGAGAGGGGAGCATTTAAAAGTGACCTAAGGGGCAGCTTCTTCACCCAGAGGGTGGTGTGCCGATGGAATTAGCGGGCAGGATATCCAGACTAGACACAGTATTCCAGAAGGGGCCTTACCAATGTCCTGTACAACCTCAACATAACGCCCCAATTCCAATACACAAAGGTCTGACCGATGAAGCCAAGTGTGTTAAGCACCTTCTTAACCGCACTATCTATATGAGATTCAAATTTTAAAGAATTAAACCTGACGGCCTAGGTCTCTGTATTACAACACTGCCAAAGATCCTACTTTTAATTTATAGGTCCTACTCTTCTTTGATTTACCAAATCCCATACCTCACATTAATCCAAATTAAACTCCATCAGCCACCCCTCAGCCCAATGTGTGATATTACTGCCACCTCACCCTCCCCCTTCAATTTTAAAATACCCATCCCTCTCCAGGAGGCCTGCACACTCCGGCCTTGATTTTCACAAAGACAATGAGCTTGGTTTGCCTTGTGTGATTAGGGGGAGGAGGGACAGATTGCAGACACAGTAGGGGAGAAGGAGAGACTGGACAGTAATCAGCGGCCTGGTATCATTTCATGGTTTTAGGAAGAAGGCAGTCGCACGTTAGAGGTGGGTAATACTGAACGGTGTTGTGGGAACAAAAATTAAGCTCTTCATTGATCTCTGGTGTTCAGTAAAAAATATCCATTTGAGACCCTTCATTGGACAGAGTGTGTCTGCAGGATTTCTTTCTCTAATATTGCAGACTACAGATAATAGCGATTAAAGTTGTTCACAGTTAATTTCGATAGTGTAGCACGTACAGTCAATATCCTTCAGTTGAGACAAATATCTTGCATTTGTTTAACAATACAAAGTGTTTTGTGTAGTTCAGTCATGGTAACCTGATTATAATAAATCCACACCGAGCTGAAAGCGGGCACTCAAATATGACCCAAAATCTGGGTATGGTTGTGTAGTGGGTAGTGTCCCTGCCTCTGAGCCAGAACTCTGGATTTGATTCCAATTCCTGAACTTGTGTGGTAGTGTTCCTAGCTCTGGACTAGAAGGACTGGATTCAAGTCCTGCCTGTTGCAGAGGTATGTCACAGTATGTCAGAACAGGTTGATGAACAAACACACAGGAGAATAATGTTACAGCTTTGTGGGTATTGCTGAGTAATGCCAGTGCGCCTACTTCCGGGCACAAAGGTCTAGGTGTAAATCCCACAGAAGTGTCTCAGGATATATCTGAACAAACTAACTGAAATGCATTTAGAATTGTGACTTGATGGAGAAGGAAGAGGTGTCAGTATTACATTTCAGAATTTAGGCCCAGGATGACTGAAACTGCAGCTATTTGTGCTGATTGGAGTCACATTTCGCAGCAGTATTGGTTTATAAAATCAGAATGGTCATGGATAGGGTGTGTCGTCAGGGTTTTCCCCCGATTAGGGGTGTCCTAAACTAGAGGGCATTGCTGGAAAGTGAGACAGGAAAGGTTATGAAGAGGCCTAAAGGGCACAATTTCACTCAGAGGGTGGTGTGTGTATGAAATGAGCTGCCAGACGAAGTGGTGGAGGCTGGTACAACGACAGCATGTAAAAGGCATCTGGATGCTGACAGACTTGCCGAGCCTTTACAGCAATTTCTGTATTTCTTTAAAAACTGCATTCATTTTAACACAGGTATTCTGAATAAATTAAACATTTTAGTTTTAATGGCGCAGGGCCATGTAAACATAATTCTGCTCAGGGTATGGCTTTGTGTATGATGGCAGCAATGTTGCACCTACATGGAACAGGAAATGTGATGGAACATAGTTTGGACAATTTACAAGGAGACCTCACATGGTCCAGTTTGGGAGAGGATGACATTACTATATGGTTCAGCTCAGAGAGAGAGAAAATGTAATCTGCCTGAGAAGGAATGGCCTATTGCAGTCTCTCTCCTTCATTGTTCCTCATCACAGCAATGCGTGCAAGCTAAAAATAAAGCTCTACAGTCATTGTGACTATTCTTATTTTTATGGAATTCCTGCAGGCCCTTCGGCCCAACAAGTCCACACCAACCTTCCCAACCCTTTCCCCTACATTTACCCCTGACTAATGCACCTAACCTAGATATCCCTGACTACAGACAATTTCGCATGACCAATCCACCTAACCTACACAGTTTGAGCTGTGGTAGGAATATGGAGCACCCATTAGAAGCTCACACAGATACAGGGAGAATGTGCAAACTCCACCCAGACAGTCACCCAAGACTGCAATCGACCCCAAGTCCCTGGTGCTGTGAGGCAGCAGTGCTAACCACCGTGCCACCCTTTGGATGATCCCTGACCAGAATTCATTAGAATCTACTCACCGTCTAAAGCAAAGGAAATTAAGCCAAATCCAACTCTCTCAGGATGAAATCCCATTGTCAGCAGCTTGTGTGTGAGTAGAATATTTTCAGAAGCAGAATAACATTTTGGACAATCTGAATTTTTACTTTTGTCATGAGTTACACTAATATTTGGACAAAGGTCTTTCAAATTAAAATTGCAGAGATTTTGTTAACCGGTGTGTGTGTGTCTGTGCGCGTGTGTGTGTGTGTATGTGCGTGAGTGTGTGTGTGTGTGTGTGTGTTTTAATCACGGAACTATCGATGATATATTTGCAATACCCGATCACTTTTCCATTCAGCTTTCCATCATAGTTTGAGTAACATTGCTGTGGATCATAAATGTGTTAAAGAAACTAGCCTGACTTGTTGCTAAAACTGTCCCTGACCCAGTCTCAGACCGATATCATCGGTCATATCACCGACCTGGTTACTTTAACATTTGTTGTGAGCAGTGGAGCAGTGGGACTAGAAAAGGAAATTGAGACCCAAAAAACGGGGAACTATAGACCAATTCGCCTGATATCAGTGGTGGGCAAGTTGTTGGAGGGGATTCTGAGGGCCAGGATTGACATACATTTGGGAAGGCAAGGGCTGATCAGGATAGTCAACCTATCTTTCTGCATGGGAAATCATGTCTCATTATTTTGGTTGAGCTTTATGAAGAGGTGACAAAGAAGATTGATGAAGGCAGTTTGGTAAATATTGTCTATGTGAACCTCAGCAAGGTGTTCATAACATTCCGATTGGTAGACAGATGAGTAAGGTTCGGTCATTTGGGATACAGGGGAAGCGAGTCGTAATTGGCTTGAAGGAAGAGGGTATTTTTCTGATTGGAAGCCTGTGAGCAGCAGTGTGCTGTAAGAATCAGTACTGAGTTCACTGAATTTCCTAATTTATATCAAGGATTTAGAGGTAAATATTGGGGCCATAGTTAGTAAGTTTCCAGATGACATCAGAAAGGTGGTGTAGTAGATTATCTCAGAGTACAACGAGACCACCATTAAATGGTACAAAGGGGCAAGGAGTGAGAGATGAAATGTAATTTAAATAAATGCGAGGTTTTGTATTTTGGGAAGGCAAATCAGGGCAGGAATTATACACTTGATGGTAAGGTCCTGGGAAGTGTTGTGGAACAAAGGGACATAGGGCTGCAGGTACATTGTTCCTTGAAAGTGGACTCGTAGGTAGACAGTGGTGCAGTACACATTTGCCTTCATCAGTAAGAGCACTGAGTATAGGAGTTGTGGGGGCATGTTGCATCTGTGGTAGGAAACTGGAGGAGCACCTATTAGAAGCTCACACAGACACGGGGAGAATGTGCAAACTCCACACGGACAGTCACCCAAGGCTGGAATCGAACCCGAGTCCCTGGTGCTGTGAGGCAGCAGTGCTAACCACCGTGCTACCCTTTGGATGATTCCCTAACCAGAATTCACTGGAATCTCCTCACTGGCTAAAGCAAAGGGAATTCAGCCAAATCCAACTCTCCCAGGATGTTGGTGAGGCCACTTCAAGAATACTGCGTGCAACTGGTTGTCTGCAGAAAAGATTTATTTGGATGTTCCAGGACTGGAGGTGTGAGCGTCGGGGAAAGGTTGATTAGGTTGAGATCGTTCCCCCAGGAGTGTCAGAGGTTGAGTGGTGACATTAGATGTATGGATATTCTGAATAGCCACGTTCTGATCCCAAGATAGGGGAGAGTGCGAATGATTTAGAAGGGACAGGAAGATAAATGTTTCAGACAGAGAGTTTTGTGTGTACAGAAATTGCTGCCAGAGGAAGTGGTCCAGGCAGGTACAATCACAGGAGGGATATTGGCCAAATGCTGGCAAATGGGATTAAATCAGATTTGATATCTGATCGGAGTGAACAGATTGGACTAACGGGTCTGTTTCCGTTCTGCGTGACTCTCTGATTCTATAAGAGGAATGACGAAAAATTCAAGTGGGAATTCTCTTCACTGGAAGTTTTTTTTGTGCCTCTATGTTCACATGGACTGAAGCTGTGTTAGTTAATTATTTGACAGGGAAGTGAGTCACAGATAATTGGACACAGACAGGAAAGTGGGGCTGAGAACACAACTTGATCAGGCACAATATCGGTGCCTGGTGGAGAAGGGTCAAAATACCTAATGCACCACTCATGCTCCTCAGTCCCATGTTTCTGTGTTCCATTCAGGCCCTCAAATCTGCTAGACAGGTACAGTTGGAGGCTACTTTCATCTATAAACTGATGCACAGAAATGGAGGAGACCATTCAGCCCTTCAAGGCTGTCACATGCTTTGAAGTGATTTGGGAAATGTAATTGAAGAATCCAGGCGGGGTATGAAAGAGGCCCGTCTCTCTCTTTACTGAGCTTCCCGTCTCTGAAACTTGTGTTTCATTTGTTGATCATGTATAGACCCAGATTCACTGTGAATATAGCCCCCATATCTCACCCAGAGATGTCTCACAAAATCCTCTGGCCTCCTGACTGCAATGTTCAGCAATTGCACATTTATGTCAATAACACCCACTAACTTTCCAATAACAGAATGGGAGAACATCAGATACAGGGGCAGGTCATTCACTCCCCAAGCCTGCCTTGCCCTTCTCTAAGATCATGACTGATCTGCTCTTGGTCTCAAATCTTCTTTCATACCCAATTCTTCATTGCCTCAACTCTCTGACAGGTCAATGTCCATCGACCTCCTCTTCAAATACTTTCAGTCACCTAGCTCCCCGAACACTCTTGAGAAAATAAATCCTGACATTCAACACCGGCTGTTTGAAGAAAACACTTGCTGCTCCTATACCATGGCCTCTTGATATGAACAAAAGAGGCTGACACAAGGGTTCAGGTAAAAATGACTGGCCCTGATATCAAGGCATTGGTTGCCTTCTGTTGACATCAAGGAGCTTAACAAAACTGGACTTGATGGGAATCAGAGTAACCTCTCCAGTGTTTGGAGTCAAACATGGCACAAAGGAAGATGTTCATCATCTCCGTCCTGGGTCAGCTCTGTGGGAGATCCTCAGGGTAGCTTCCTTTTCACAAACATCTTCAGCTGCTTCATCAATGTCTTCCCGCCCCCACCCTCCCCATCATAAGATCAGAAGTGGGGATGGTCACTGAAGATTCCACAATGTTCAGAACATTTTGAGCCCCGTCAGCTCCTGAACTGGTCTCTGTCCATGTGCAGCAAGACCCAGACACCACTCAGGTTTGTTCTGTTAAAGTGTCTGTAACATTCATGTAAATGCACTGCCTGACACTGCATGTTGACACAGTTAAACAAGAGTTCATTCAGCACCTAACGCTGGTTTCACAGGAATATGAGGAAGTCATTCAGCCCATTGACACAATTGGAGAAGAACAGTGACAGCCCATTCAGTGCCTCCAGCCTATTACTCAGGAAGAGAGGGAGTCTAGTGTGATGGACCACACCAGAGCCCCTCGAAAATGTTTGATGGCAATCGCCTAGACTCTAATATTTTCATATTTTAAAGGAAATGTAAACTGTCTGTTCCAGATGCAATGTGAATGGTCAAACTATTTGGTGAGAAGCAAAACACCATTTATTTAAACATGGAAGATAAAATGAAACCAAAGAAAGGGGAATTTAGAATAATGTAATTCTATTGGCCAAGTTAACAGAATAATAGATCGTGGAACTATTCCTAATGAACTGTTCCAATATAGGAAACTCCCATAAACACAGACCCTGGCAAAAAGGAATATTCAGAAACAGATTGGCACAAATATTTCTCCAATCCAGGAATTAAAAACAGCATCAAGAGAAAATTCAGACAGAGTAGCAGCCAGGAGACATCTACTGAAGCTTCCAACTCTGTTTCTGATGTTGCTGAGAAACCAAAACCCATCGACCCGAATCTGTAAGAGCTGGCCACACCCATTCAGGCTGCATTAAAACAACACAAAGGCCTCCCTCGCTGTTTACTCCAGTGATCTTAACAAGCCAGCTTGGTAACTATCGCTCAATCTCTCTCTTAAAAGAAACCAGGACAAAATAACCTCTTAAAGCTGCAGCATCATCACACTTCGCAGTACATCGAGCTGTCAAACAGGAACCAGGGGTAACCCAGTCAGGCCCTTGGCCCTGTCCAATCGGACGAGGAAGAAGCCAGTCAGTCCGTTGAGCCACTGACACAGCAATAGGATGACGCCATTCAGCCCCTTGAGCCACTTATAAAGGAACAGGAAAAGTCCATTCCCGCTCAACGCACTTACACAGGGACAGAATGAGATAATTGATGCTGATTCCTGATGAATGGCTTATGCCCGAAACATAAATTCTCCCGCTCCTCGGATGCTGCCTGACCTGCTGTGTTTTTCCAGCAATCCATTCTCTACACCAATCTCCAGCATCGGCAGTCCTCGCTGTCTCCTAATAGATGATCTGACGTGATGAAAAAGTGGGGCAGAGGCTGCACAGACAGACTGCTCCACGTTGTCCCTCCTGGCTCATGATACACACGTGGGATTTTAACGTGGTTTTCTAGTGGTGAGCAGGGAAGCCATCTGTCTTGTGTGAAATCTCAAGAAGGCATCTTTCATCTCCGAGAAGACAGCCTGGTGTTCTCTATGTAGGGCGGAAGCTGGTGGGAATGGCTACCTGTTTCAGATGGAAGGTATTGTGGCTGCTTTTGGGGTTTGTGAGCAACCTGAGGTTCAGTACGGGTTCACACGCCGACTGCACAATAATGTGGGGAGAGTTCATCTAGGCATATAAACTATTAGGAAAGTCACGATAGACTGAGGCATGGACTCTCTAAGTTCAAATAATGATGATATTATTCATGTTGATCTTGTCTAGTTCATGTCCTGTTCAGTGTAACCTGTATGACTTTCTCTGTACAAGTTTATTTTCTCCCTATGATCTGTATAGCCATGCTTCCTATGACCTGCCTCCACTGCTCATATATAAAATGTTTCCCTGTACTGAGGTACACGTGGCAATAAATCAAACCAATTAGTCCTGCGTAAAGTATGGTATTTCTCACCCAATCAATGTCTCTTTTGGAAATACGTGATCACTGCCACTCCTCTTGTTTCAGCATCACCATTTCTTCATCTTTCACACCTCTACAGATTAAACACTCAGCGTCTTCACTCTAATCTCATGTTACCATCATCCGTGTCTGTGGTAAGGAGATCATTCCTTACAAAGGAGATCAAATCTGTACAGAGTGCCTCAAATGCTCTCTCAGCAAGGCTTTACAACAGCAGGAAAATGGCTTTACTTATTTACTCGAATCATCTTACAGTGAAGGAGAGCATACCATTGTCTGCACCCTTTACGTACACAGGGTTTGATTCAGAGCAGTCTGCATAGACTTGTGAGTAGGAGATCATGCTTCCCAAATTTGTTAGAGTTCTTTAATGAAGAGACCAAGAAAGTTGACGAGGGCAGAGCGGCAGGCGTGGCCTCTATGGATTTCAGTAAGACATTGATAAGTTTTCACATGGCAGGCTGGTCAGGAAGTTTCCATCACGTGGAATGCTGGGGGGACTGACCAATGGGATACACAGTTGGGTTGATGATAGGAAGCAGGGGGATTAGTGGAAGGATGTTTGTCAGACTGGAGGCTGGGTCCATTGCTGTTTGTTATCTATGATTTGGTTGAGAATGTACAAGGCAGGATTAGTAAGTTTGCAGATGACACTAAGGTAATTGGGAGCATGATCATGAAGAAGTTTATAAGAAATTGCAGCAGGACCTTAATCAGGTGGGGAAGTGGGCCGAGAAATGACAAATAGAATTTAATATTGTTGTGTGAGGTCTTGCATTTTGGAAACACAAATCAAGGTAGGAGTTTCATTGTGAATGGAACGGTCTTAAGGGGTGCAGTGGGCAGAGAGACCTTGGTGTTCAGGTGTACAAATTTCTCTATGAGTGCAGTCAAAGGTAGACAGGGCACTGAAGAAGGCTTTTGGAACATTGGCCTTCATCAGGCAGGATATTAAGTATAGAAGTTTGGAATTTATTTTGCAGTTACCCAGGACTTTGGAAAGGCCGCACTTGGAGTAATGTGTTCAGTTTTGTCACGTTGTTATAGGGAGCATATTATTACATTAGAATGAGTGCAGAAGAAATTTACAAAGACGTTGCCAGGACCCAATGGTCTGAGTTATAAGGAGAGGTTGGACAAGCTAGGACATTTTCTTTAGCGTGTAGGAGACTGAGGGAGTCCTTCTAGAGCTGTATAAGATCACGAGGGGTATGGATAGGGTTAATGGTCTCAGCCTTTTTCCAAGGTGTAGAGAATCAACGACTGGATGGGATCAGTTTAAGGTTAAAGGGGAAGGAATAAAATGGAACCCGAGGGGCCACTTCTTTATACAGAGGATGGTACGTGGATGAGCTGCCAGCAGATGTGGTTGGTGGGAGGTACATTAACAACATTTCAAACGCATTTGGATAAACATGTGGATAGGAAAGGACTGGAAGGATATGGGCCAGCTGCAGGGAAATGGGGTGAGTGTGCATGGACATTTACAAGGTGGAGTCGAACCCCTCTATTAATTAAAATCAAGCACCCAGAAAAGCTCGCCTCACCTCGTAAACTGTTAAAATATGAGCGTCACAGATCTCCTACATTCCACTATTTAAACAAAAAATAACAAGTTAGTTTCTTAACTTTAATAGTGAAAACTAAACAAAAACTATTCACAAATGCAATCCCCTCTTTTCTTAGCTACTGACTATCTGACTCCAACTCTATAAATATGCTCGTCGAATTACTCACATATTAAACATTACAATCTCAAACGCACACAGAATCCATCTTCCCTGCTGTGTTCACTCTTCCAGCTGCTGATCTCCATGGGTCATTTTTTTTATTGCAAGTAGCTTTTAAATGGACATGTATCATTGATAGAAAATGTTTGAGATGGCCAGTTAGCACTCCTGCTCCACAGCAGTGACTCTGCTGTTAGATGGCAGTGGCTCTCCCTCTAATGTTCAAAATGCTGAATTTATATACTTCCCATGATACAATAATTCTCACAATTTGATTTCTTTCCAGGTGTCCAAACAATAATATTCAAATTCCGTTGGCTTCTTGTATCCTGAGCGTTATTTAAACTCTTTGGTTGCATTTGAATTGTTGTCAAAACAGCAACCAAAACTCAGGTATCCATTTCCCAGCTTATGGTGACATGTGGAATAGGCTGATCTTTAGCAGGCATCTGTGGCTGTACTTTCTATTCAGCAAAACCTATTCTGTCTTGAAGTGACCGGACATGCTTTCGGCTTCATAACATCTCTCTTCAGAAAAAAAAAACATGGACCAGCAGAATGAAAAGATGGCTTCATTTCTTTTCCTCTAATTCTTAATCCAATTATTATGAATTACAAAAGTATGAATCTCAGTTACACCATTCATATTAATTCTGCACAAAAATATAACACTGCAATAAGTCAAATCTTATCTAAACACTTTCCTTTAAGTCTGCGATAACACATCTGCTATCACATTTTAGGACCCACAGCATGTACATTTAATAAATTTAATGTCGGTAAGATAGGATTCCAATTAGATATTCTCATATTCTGACCTTTAAATATTCAAAAAATGCGAGTGTTTGTCGTTATCCACAACCATCTCCGACAATTTGTTTGTCATACATAAACACTAAAATATTGTCAGTCCCGTGCGAAACTTCATCATTCTTGTTCAATAATGGAGATTTTGTATTTTTTTCTGGTGAATATTGAGTTTTTTTCAACAAGTAGCCAATTGGCCATTCAATTCTATCATCATCTTTCTGCATCAATACATCTCCAACCCCTATATCCCGAGCATCTAACATAATTTCAAAGGTTTTCAAAATATTTGGTTCAGCTAAAACTGGTGCGGTGATTAATCCTGCTTTAAAATTCTCAAATGCCTCCTGGCATTGTTCTGTCCACCACAATTCTGTATTCTTCTTCAGTTAATCCATCAGTGGTGCCAATACGCTGCTGAAGTTTGTAACAAACTTCCGATAGAATCCACTCAGTTCTAAAAATCGAAGCCCCTCTTTCTTCGAGGATGGTTGTGGAAATTCCTCAAAGCCCTTCGTCTTTGTGTTCCATGGGGGCAACCTTCCATGTCCAATGTAATGTCCCAGGAACGTCACCTCTGCCTTCGCAAATTCGGTTTTCTTTAAGTTTATTCCCAAGTTTGCTTCTTTTAATCGTTCAACATCTCTGCCAACTGTAACATAGGAGCTTTCAATCACTTGCTAAAGATCACTACATCATGCAGATAAACTGCACAATTAGTTCATTTGGCCACAACTCTGTTCCTCAGTCTTCAATGTTTCTGGAGCATTATTCATTCACATAACATTCACATGACATTTTTGTCATATCCGGTATCTTTACCAAATAGTTTAACTGACTCAGCATTTTTTTAATTTGAAAGGGGCCACTAAACCTGACTTTGAAAGGATTTCCTACCACTGGTGGCAATACTAATACGTCATCCCCACGGGAAATCGGCAAAGTTTTTAATCTGCCACCTGCTTCACTCTCTCCTGTGCCCACTTCAGGTGCTGTTTAACTAACTGACCTACTCCATCTAATTTCTCCCTCATCTCAGATACATAATCCAAGTATGACTTTGGTCCTGCCTATTTATATTTAATTAATTTCAAATGACCTCTCAGTACATGTACGAATATTAACTCAAAGGATGTAAAGTGAGCAGATTTATTTGCGCCATCTCTAATGACAAACAATATAATGAGACGCCTTTATTCCAATCATTCGGGTAATTCTGACAGTACGCTGTTAATATTGTCTTCAGTGTCTAATGCCAACTTTCCAAGGCCCTCTGGGATTCGGGATGCGATGTACTTGGTTTAAACTGCTGTGTGCCGAAGCTATCCATGACGTCCTTTAACAAATGATTGGTAAAATGAGACCCTTGGTCTGACTGAATCATACTGCGTAGCCCACAGTGAGTAAACGTACCTACCAACTTCTCTACCTCCCTTTTTGCCTTAACACCCCATAATTGGAATTATCCATGGCAATCGGGTAGACACATCCATTATGATCAGCAGATATTGGTTTCCACTATTATTTTACAAAGGGGAGCTCCACAATTGATCATAACCCACGTGAAAGGTTCTTCGAATACAGGAATTGGCAACAAAGCTGCTGGTTTTATTACTGCCCGTGACGTACCTCCTATTTGGAATGTATGACATGTACAACAAAAATTAACCATGTCCTTGTGCATTCCAGCCACTAGAAATGCTTTAGCCGAGTCTTCCGTGCATCAACTCCTTTGGCTTTTTCTTTCGGTTTTCCTTCCTGTTGTAACGTATGACAGTGGGATCTTTTTACTTGATAGTCTGGAAAAATCCCTGGGTATTTTTATTTTAATTCCCCAGTTCCCTTGTCTTACTTTTGCTTCTCCACCACAAGGGGTGCCACTCCCACCTTGGATCCTGCTAAATCATTCCCAAGAATAAACTGTATTCCTGGAACTGACACTCTCTCACTCACTCTCATTGTTATTTCCCCAATCTTGATTTGGCACTTAACCTAATGTTACACAAGGGAATGCTTAATTTCTGTCCCCAATTCACAAGTTATCACGCTGTTGAATGACATGTCAGAAAGAGTGAAAATACTTCCATCTCTTACTATTAGAGGCGGAGGGAAAGTGAGGACTGCAGATGCTGGAGATCAGAGTTGAAAAGTGTGGGGCTGGAAAAGCACAGCAGGTCAGGCAGCATCCGAGGGGCAGTAAAGTTGACGTTTCAGGCATAAGTCCTTCATTAGGAAAGTGGGAGGCAAGGAAGGGGGAAGGGGCTGAGAATTAAATAGGAGGTTGGGGGTGGAGCTGGGTGGAAGGTAGCGTGGAAGGCGATGGGTTGATATAGGTGGGGTCTGATGATGATAGGTCGGAGAGGAGGGTGAAGGGGATAGGTGGTAGGACAGCTGAAACCGTCAAACTATACAGCATCAACGTTGACTTCACCAATTTCCAAATCGCCCTTCCCCCAACCTCATCCCAGATCCAACCGTTCAAATTAGCACTGCCCTCTTGAGCTGTTCTAACTGTCCATCTTCCATCCCATCTATACACTCCACCCTCCCCTCTGACATATCACTAACACTCCCACCTACATCTTCCTATCACCCTCCCAGTGACCCTCCCGCCAGCCCAGCTCCTACCCTCCTATTTATCTTTCAGCCCCCTTGTCCCCCGCCATATTCCTGACGATGAGTTTATGCCTGATACGTGAATTGTCCTTCTCTTCAGATGCTGCCTGATCTGTTGGGCCTTTCCAGCTCCTCACTTCTCAACTATTAGAAACTGAACAGATCCCATTTCATGCAAAATTATAACTTCTTGTCCTCCCTCCACACCCCATTGTTTCTTAGTGGGTTTACTTACAGAGTCAAATTCTTTATAGAGATCAGGCACTGACTCCATACACAGCCCCTGCCTCGGCCGTGCACTCTCCTGAGGCTCCTCGGCTCGACTTGGGGTCTCCTTTACCAGGTTCACTAATACCACTGGCTTAAACTCTTTTACCACATCTTTTCCCAAAGTGTCTTCCTTCAACGCCCAGCACTGTGTGTCCCAGTTTCCTGCAGGGAAAACAGTTATCCCAGTGCCCTTCTTAAACCATCGGTACTGTAGTTTTATGTGTTCCACTACGTTATAGCGAGACTTGAGGCCTTTCACTTCCTTTCAAACACTTTGGGCTTTTTTCCACCTGTGGTAAACTATTGCCAGTGTGCTTTACTCTATCTTTTGTAGTGTAGGATTTTCTCTCCCTCACAGGATGAAAATCCTCTCAGAAGCTAAATTTCATCTCATGCACCAATGCATACTTAACTGCCATTTCTGCTGCGCTTCTCACTTCTTGAACTTCCTGTTCATTCACATGAAATCTGACCATCTCTGGAAGTGAGCTTTTAAACTCGTCCAGCAGAATAATCTCCCATCGGGTCTCACAGGTCTTATCTATTTTTAAGACCTACACCCATTTATCAAAATGACTGTGATTAATTCTTTCAAACTCATTATAAGTCTGACCTGGTTCCGTCTCTATATTTCTGAACCGCTGTCTATATTCTTCTATCACCAATTCATAAGCACTCAAAATAGCCCGTTTGACATCTGCGTAATCTATTGCTCCCTCATGTGACAGAACTACACATACCTCTCAAGCTGTGCCAACCATCTTAGTCTGAACTAGCATTACCCACAGATTCACTGGACACGCCATCTGCCGAGCCAATTTTGCAAATGAAATAAAAAAGTTTTTGGCATTTTTCTCACCGAAATATGGCAACGTATTAACTTAGTTGAAAACATCCCGACGTTCTCCCTTCATCTTCATCCTGCTAATTTAACTTTCTTATCTAATTCCAAACTTCTGAATTTCAAATTCTCCCTCTCTTCCTTTTTTCTCTCTTTCTCTTTCTCTATCTTCTCTCTCTTTCTGTCTCTCTTTATCTTCTAACTCCAGTTACCCCACTTGCAATTTCAGTTTTTTTCCAACTCGACTGCAGTTTCCTGCTTCTCTGATACAACAAAGTGCTTGACCAACTCCATTATGGTGATAGCTTTTGTCCCTGGTGAAACCCAATTCTAATCTACATGCTAATTCTAAAAGTATGCCCTTCCTATGTCTTTCTAAACATTGTCGGCAAACTTGTGAATCGTCTTCAAACCTCAGAACCTCTTTAGTAATGTTAAAATTCATTTCTTTTAATTTAACCAACTACAAGGAAACAAAATTAAATGAATTTTCTCACCTGTTTTATTTGAAGATCTAGGTCACTAATTGCCAATTGATGGAATCTGCTGGGACCTTTTGTACCCCAAATCTGTTCAAGTCCCATACGACAAGCCCTCAAACCGTTATGATGTCGATGTCTAATCCCTCTGTTAATTAAAACCACACAGCCAGAAAAGCTCAGCTCGTCACGTAATCTGTTAAAAGATGAATGACAGAGAAGTCCCAAATTCCACTATTAAGAGAAAAATAACCAGTTATAAGTATGTAAGTGAGCTCGCTGAGCTTGAAGGCTTGTTTTCAGATTTTTCGTTACCATGACTAAGTAACATCATCAGGGAGAGTCTCTGGTGACACACTGTTGGTATGTCCTGTCTTTCTATTTATAGGTCTTGGTTTCTTAAGGTGCATGATGCTATTTCCAGTTTTTTTCAAGAGAAGGTAGATAGGATCTAAATTGATGTGTTTATTGATGTACTTCTGGCTAGAATGTCATGCCTCTCAAAAGTTTCGTGCGTGGCTTTGTCCTAGGAAGTGTGTGTTGTCACAGTCAATGTGGTGTCCTTCTTTGTGATAGTGGGTCATGTCTTTTGATGGCCAGCTGGTGTTCATTTGTCCTACTAGCACGACAACAGGACAGTTTGAAATGGAGGAAAACTGATTTTATATACACTGTTTAATCAGTGTGTGTTCAGATAAATAAAACTTTTCATATGTGTACAACACATTCCGAATGAGCAACGGAAGTACAGTTAACGAAAAATGATGCACATGATGTACAAAATTTATAAAGCATTAAAACATTATTTGATCCTCACCTGAAGTGATACCTTCCCTTTCTCTCAACGTTCCCCCCTTTCTGATATTCCCAACTCTAGTCTCATTCTTATCAGGATGTGTGTTATAAATTCTTGCTTCTCGTGTCCCAACTTATTTTAGTTAATCCCCTTTCTGCCGGGAATTCAATATGTTGGCCTGCTGGTTTCTTTCCAAAGTTAGTGTCTGTCATATTATTGGAGGAAAGGTTCTGGCATCAGACCCAGCATTTGAACATATTACTCTGCTGTACGTGCACTCTACAAAGGGCCACAGCACACAGGAATTGCCAAAACATTGAGGGATATACATCTACTTCTTTCGATAATATAGTTTTCTCATTTTCCACATCTCAATATCTCCATCCTCTCTCTCATTCTCACTTTGCATCTTCGTAAGAAATCCATCAATTATTCTTCGTGGCCCATCTCTCAAAACTCCTCCTTCCAGTTTATATCTAATGTTCTCTTCAAGATGTAATGTGGTTATAATTAAGCAATGTAACTACAAAGACATGTGCGAGGAGCTGGCCCGAGTTAATTGGAAGGGGAGCTGAGCAGGAAAGACCATGGAGCAGCAATGGCAGGAGTTTCTGGGGATACGTTGGAAGATAATACCAGAAATGCAACCCCAAGAAGATGAAACATACTCATGGGAGGACAAGGCAGTGTGAGTGATAAGGGCTCAAACCAAAAAAGAAAACATACAATGTGGTGAAGATGATTGGGAATCCAGAGAATTCATTGGCTCTGAAGCTACATAAGGCTTGCATCACTGACACTACAGGGTCCAAGGAAGTTCCTGTGGAGTGAAGAGTGAGGCTTTTGCTCAGAAGTCTTTGACAAGGAGGTTGAGTGAAGTGATTATGCCACAGTTGAAGAGGGTGAAGACATGACTGCCCAGCTGGTTCAGTGCGCTAAGTGCTTTATGTGGGAGGTCAACGACTCTGGTCTGTATGGCTCGTTTAAGTGTGGAAAGTGTGTGCACGTTCAGCTACTGACCGAGCATGTTGCAGCGTTGATGAAAGAACTCGAGGACCTTAGGCTCATCCGAGAGAACGATATCTTTCTGGGCAAGACCTTCAGTGATGTTATTATACCGACCATACCAGAAGAGAGCAGAAGAGAGCAGACGATGTGGAAGGCAGAGAAGAGACAGGTGCAAGAGACTCCGGGGAAAGTACCTGTCAGGAACAAGTTGAATCTTTTGGAATCAGTAGAGACAGATGACACTGCCAGTCCGGCAGGCGGCCAGGTCTGTCAATCAAAAGTTGGCGTGGAGACAGAGCGGAAGAGTCGGACATCGCACAGAGCCGTGGTAATAGGGGACTCCACAGTGAGAGGAACTGACGGGGTTTTGTGGCAGCAGGCGGGACTTAAGGATAGTGTGTTGCCTTCCTGGTGCCAGGGTTAAAGACCTCACAGACAGAGTGCAGAAAATCCTCAAGGACGAAGGTGAAGAGCCAAACGTGGTGGTACATGTCGGCACAAATGCTGTTGGGAAGAAGAGGAGGAACATGCTACAGCGGGACTTCGGAGATCTAGGAAGAAGGCTGTAAAGCAGGATGTCCAGGGTGGTTATCTCCAGTTTGTTTCCAGTTCCTCAGTCTAATGAGGCCAAAAACAGTAAGATAATGGACTTGAACGTGTGGCTGGGGAACTGGTGCAGGAAGCAAGGATTTAAATTCTTGCATAAATTATACAAGAGAGACAGTTTGCACCTTAATAGGTTGGAGACCAGCATTTTGGCAGGCAGGTTTGCGACTGCAACACAGCTGCGTTTAAACTAAGTAGGGGTGGGGCGGAGGGTGGAGGGGACAAACTGGATGTTTAAGAAGGAAATTGAAGGGAAAGTTAGAACAAGGGAAGTCAAGAAAGACAACTGTATCAATGAAGCAGAAAACGCAAAAAGGGATCATACTGTCAGGTTGCGTGAAATAGGAGTTGATGAGAAGAGTGAGGGCAGTAACAAATTAAAAAATACTTTAAATATGAATGCACGAAGCATGAAAAATAAGATGAATGATCTTGAGGCTCTTTTGAAAATTGGCAGATACCATATTCTAGTGATAACTGAGACGTGGCTTCAAGTGGACAGTGCTTGCAAAATGAATATTCAAGGCTACACGTGCTATCGTAAGGACGGACTGACGGGCAGAGGGGGTGGGATGGAGCTGTTGGTAAGAGGTGATATTCAGTCCCTTGTGCGGGGGGAACCTAGAGTCAGGGGATGTAGAGTCAGTGTGGATAGAGCTGAGAAATTCTAAGCGTAAAAAGACCCTCTTGGGAGTTATCTACAGGCCCCCAAACAGTAGTCTGGATGTCGGATATAAGTGAAATCAGGAGCTGAAATTGGCCTGTCACAAAGATAATACTACAGTTGTTATTGGGGATTTCAACATGCAGGTGGACTGGAAGAATCAGGATTGTATTGGACCCCAAGAAAGAGACTTTGTGGAGTGCCTCCGAGGTGGATTCTTAGAAGAGCTGGTGCTGGAGCCGACCAGGGAGAAGGCAATGCTGGATCTGGTATTGTGCAACGAACCAGAATTGATCAGTGACCTCGAAGTGAAGGAACCATTGGGAAGTAGTGACCATAATCCAATAAGTTTCAATCTGCAATTTGAGCGGGAGAGAGTACAATCGGAAGTGACAATATTTCTGTTGAATAAAGGGAATAATGGAGCTATGAAGGAGGAACTGACCAAAGTTCAATGGTGCAATACCTTAGCAGGGATGACAGTGGAAGAACAATGGCAGATACGTCAGTGTATAATGCAGAAGATGCAGGATCATTTCATTCCAAAAAGGAAAAAAGATCCTAGGAGGAGTCATGGGTGGCCGTGGCTGACGAGGGAAGTTAAGAAACATATAAAGTTAAAACAGAAAAAGTATAACACAGCAAAGATAAGTGGGAAAACGGAGGACTGGGATGCTTTTAAAGAACAACAGAGGATTACTAAGAAGGAAACATGCAGAGAAAAAAAAAATGAGGTACGAAGTTAACTGGCCAAAAATATAAAGGAGGATAGTAAAAGCTTTTTTAGGTATGTGAAAGGCAAAAAACAAAATGGTTAAGACTAAAATTTGGCCACTGAAGACAGAAACAGGGGAATATATTCCGGGGAACAAAGAAATGGCAGAAGAATTGAATTGGTACTTCGGATCTGTGTTCACTGGGCAAGACACAAACAATCCCTGAGGTAACAGTGGCTGAAGGACCTGAACTTAAGGGAATTTATATTTGCCAGGAATTGGTGTTGGAGAGACTGTTAGGTCTGAAGGTTGATAAGTCCCCAGGTCCTGATGGTCGAGAACCCGGGTACTGAAGGAGGTGGATCGAAACATCGTGGATGCGTTGGTAATTGTTTTCCAGAGTTCGATAGATTCGGGATCAGTTCCTGTGGATTGAAGGGTGACTAATGTTGGACCACTTTTTAAGAAAGGTGGGAGAGAGAAAGCAGGAAATTATAAACCAGTTAGCCTGACATCAGTGGTGGGAAAGGTGCTGGAGTCGATTATAAAGGATGACATTACGACACATCTGGATAGTAGTAACAGGATAGGTCAGAGTCAGCATGGATTTATGAAGGGGAAATCATGCTTGACTAATCTTCTGGATTTTTTTGAGGATGTAACTCTGAAGATGGACATGGGAGATCCAGTAGATGTAGTGTACCTGGACTTTCAGAAAGCTTTTGATGAAGTCCCACATAGGAGGTTAGTGAGCAAAATTAGGGCGCATGGTATTGGGGGCAAAGTACTAACTTGGACTGAAAGTTGGTTGGCTGACAGGAAACAAAGAGTAGTGATAAACAGCTCTATTTTGGAATGGCAGGCAGTGTGACCAGTGGGTATCGCAGGGATCAGTGCTGGGACCGCAGCTTTTTACAATATATATTAATGATATAGAAGATGGTATTAGTAATAACATTAGCAAATTTGCTTAGATACTAAGCTGGGTGGCAGGGTGAAATGTGAGGAGGATGTTAGGAGATTACAGGGTGACCTGAACAGGTTAGTTGAGTGGGCAGATGCATGGCAGATGCTGTTTAATTTGGATAAATGTATGGTTATCCACTTTGGTGGCAAGAACAGGAAGGCAGACTACTACCACAAAGGAATCAATTTAGGTAAAGGGGCAGTACAAAGAGACCTGGGTGTTCATGTACACCAATCAATGAAGGTAAGCATGGAGGTACAGCAGGTAGTGAAGAAGGCTAATACATTGCTGGCCTTCATAACAAGAGGTATTGAGTATAAAAGCAAAGAGGTTCTTCTGCAGCTGTACAGGGCCCTGGTGAGACCACACCTGGAGTATTGTGTGCAGTTCTGGTCTCCAAATTTGAGGAAGTACATTCTGGCTATTGAGGGAGTACAGCGTAGTACAAGGTCAATTCCTGGAATGAGGGACTACCTTACGCTGAAAGACTGGAGCGACTGGGCTTGTATACTCTTTAGTTTAGAAGACTGAGAGGGGATCTGATTGAGACATGTAAGATTATTAAAGGATTGGACACTCTGGAGGCAGGACACAGCTTAAAAATATAGGGTAGACCATTTAGGACAGAGATGTGGAGAAACGTCTTCACCCAGAGAGTGGTGGCTGTGAAATGCTCTGCCCCAGAGGGCAGTGGCGGCCCAGTCTCCAGATTCATTTAAGAAAGAGTTGGATAGAGTTCTGAGGGATAGTGGAATCAAGGGTTATGGAAATAAGGCAGGAACAGGATACTGATTAAGGATGATCAGCCATGATCATATTGAATGGTGGTGCAGGCTCGAAGGGCAGAATGGTCTACTCCTGCACCTATGGTCTATTGTCTACAGAGATCTTAATCATGGTCAGGGAGAGAAACAGAGGGAACACATTCACTTTAAACACAGAAGATGGCATTTCGCAAGGAAAAAGATTCAGCTGAATTAAACATTTGCATTAAACATTTAAATTAAGATCAGTTAAATGTTTTTGTGGAATGTGTCAGATTGGAAGCAAGACCTGGGGAGACAGACCCTCAGCAGAATGAGAGTTTGAAAATGGAAGTATTTCCACATCAGAAACCAGGTTAGGTCACTGAGTGCGGGGCTGATGGGTGAATGGGTCTCAGTGAGAATTGGGGAACAGATAGCAGAATTGCATTGCGGATATTGCAGCTGTAAACTGCGTATTTATGTAGTGCTGTAAACCACAGCAGCAGGAGAAGCAGAAAAGCATTCAACCACAACCTGTAACTTTTCGCCAGGATGACACCTCAGTCTGTCATTACCATGAACACCATCTATGGCTCAGTGACGAGTGTGGGTGAACATGTCAGAGTCAGAATCACATGAACCTTAACCTGATGCTAACTCATTAAAGCTACCAGACTTGACCAACAGATCTGAACGAAGCTCTGCAGTTCTGCCACAGTCAGTCATAAATGGTGATGGACAATTAAACAAATGACTGGAGGAGAGGGTTCCACAAACATTCCCCATCCTAAATAATGGAACAGACCTTCATATCAGTGTATAAGGGAAGGATGTTTTATCTGCACCATCCTCTGCCAGAAGTGTTGAGTCGATGATACACCTCACCCTCATCATGATGCCAACAAAATCACAGATGGCAGTCTTCAGCCAATCTGATTCGCTGCACGTGACATGAAGAAACAGCTGAACACAGTAGATATGACACAGACAATGGGTCCTGACTCCATTCCTGCAATGGGACTGAAGACTTGTGCTGCACAACAAGCCGTGTCCCTGGGGAAGCTGTTTCATTCCAGCTCCAAATCTGACATCTCCCTGGCAATGTGGAAAATTATTCAGCTGTGTCCTGTCCACTAAGACGGGAAATATTACAAACTGACAAATTACTATCACCTTAGTGCCATCATAACAGCCAAATTGGTGGGACAGAGTGTCAAGCAGCACAGAAGTAACCTGTTCAGTGTGGTTTCCGATAGATCCCATGTGGAGATGGTGCTGTGGAAATGTCACTGGATTATTAATCCAGACCAGGCTAATACTCTGGCAGCGGGTGGAAGTTAAAATCAATTAATAAAATATCGAGATCTAAAATCTGGTGTCAGTAACAGTGACCTTGAAGCCAATATGGATACAGAATTTCCTTCTCCAATGTACTTTTAGGAAGTGAATCTCCCATGATTTCCTGGGCTGGCCTAAAACTGACTGCAAAGACCCTGACATGTGATAAACATTTCAATGGTCTCTGAAACGGTCAATCAAGGCACTCATTTGTATCAAACTACTCCGAGGTCTGAAAGGATGAAACCGGACAGAACATCCGGCCTCAGCATCAGTGTCGGAAAAGGGAATGGGAACGCACTCCTGTCGACACTGCAGATTCCCCCTTCCTAACATCTGAGAGCTTGTGACAACATTTACAGAGCTTTCCCACAGACTGCACAGAAACATTGGGAAAGGAGTAGGTCATGCAACACATTGAGCCTCCCCATTCTAGTTCATGGAAAAAATCTCCTCAATGCACTTGCCCCACACGATATACATATCCGTTAATGTGAGTAACTTTGGGAAGCTATAAAATAGGAAGTGCAGGAGTACATTTGGTCCATCGAGTTTGCTACCCAACTCAATGTAATGATGGTTGGCCCTTCATTTCCACACCGTACTTCTGCTCTCCCATCATCCCTTTACTGTCTCTGAATCGATATTTATAATCAGTGTCTTGGTTTCCAGGTGTGAGCGAATTCCCCAGGTTCCTCAGTCAGCGAGTTCAGGCATTTATTCTCATCTCAATGCAGAGTGACCTGCCTGTACCAGCCAGGGGAATTATCATCCCTGCTTCCAATCTGTCTCACCCTGTCAGAGTTTTGTACATTTCAATGATTTCTCCACTCATTTTCCCAAACCCCATGGAATACTGGCTCAGTCACCACAAACTCTGCTCCCACAGCAAGCTCGCCATCCCAGATATCAGTCCGGTCATCCTTCACTGCTCTCTGTCAATGTCAGGTTTGTCCTTTATTTCGGTATGGAGATGAGAACTGTCCACAATACTGCACAATGTTTGAGATGATGTCTCACCAAGTCCCTGTACAGCTACAGTAAGACAACATTTCTCCTGGACTCACATCCCCCTGAAATGAAGGTCAGCACACCATTCATCTTCTTTCCTGCTTTCTTTCCTGCAATATTGCTTTCAGTGACTGGTGTACAAGGAGATCCAGATCCTTTTCAATGTTTTAGCTCCCCACTTGCTGGTTGTATATACACTGGGCAGCGTGCCAATGCCATGCCCAGTATTGACTTCTGGTTGCAGGACTCACTGCGCTGCAGGGACCTCAGAGGTTCATGCAGAAGGAAACAACAAAAAGGAGCATACGTCCCTTTGTAAGTCAACATGTTTCAACCAATCCTTTTCAAATGGTAGGCTGCCAATTTATCGTTTCCACCAAAGGGCTACAAGGAAAACACTATCAATCCTGGTCTGTGCCAGCTGGCCATTGTTACTACTATTTATTTAAAAAAACATAAAAGCCTCATACGTTTTTTAGTTGAGCTGTTTTCAGTAGGCACTTTGGCCTTTAAGACCTCTTACTAAAAAAAGGTGAAAGTAACCTTTTCTTTAAAAAATGTGAAAGCATTGCCACATAATTTAAATGACTGATCCTTTATTCAAGGGGCTTCCTCGTGTTACTGACAGCAAGATCACCTGAGAGGGGCAAACACAGGTACAAGGATGTGTCTCATAACTTCTGAAACACGCCTGTCCATGGACCATCACATGGGACATACCCAGATTTGAACAACAGCTTGATACACACCATTTCATTGCTTCTGAGCTACACAATGCCAGCAATCGATATACCAGGAAGCCAAAACCCGAGGTCAGGGAAAGATACAGAGGGACAGAGAGATTCACATTCAAAACAGAAACAGACAGTTAATTAACTGTAAAGATGTTGTGGAAATATAGGGAAAAAGACATGGCAGTGGGATTAACTGGAGAAGTGAGATCTCCGAAAGTCAAATTACAAGAAAGAGAACATTGCATAATGGCATTGTCAGATCAGCGGAAACTCATTGTTTGAGAAGGAATGCACATGGAGGAAACTATTTTAAATACGAACAACTGGCAGGCGTTTTGTTAATCGACAGAGAGGGAACGAGAGAAGTTTCATGGACAGATGAGATAAAGTGTTTGAGAATGTTAAAAAAAAGGCATGCCAGACACAACAGCAATATATATCGGCGTGCACATGAATGACAGATGGATGGGAGTTTGGTGTGAGTTCGAATCAGATTTGCTTCGGCAGGTTTGAAGCCGGGACTGTCAGTAGCAGATTATTGGCTTCCTTAAGACTGTATTTCATAGCTCAAGGTTCAAAAAGCAGATGGAATAAACCAGCGAGATATATTCAGGAGTGGTGAATATTTCAAGTTAGAAATTTCCAGGGAATGGTGTGAAGAAAGAGCTCATAGTCAAAGGGATCACCCACAGTTATGACTTGTCTGCTTCAGCTGCAGATATTGGCCAGGGATGGGATGGAAACAGTGGAAGGAAGTGAAGTTTGTAACCAGAACAGTAGAGAGTGACCTCCATGCTGTTAATATTTAAATAACAAAGGCCATGATACAATAAGTTGTAGTTCTACGCTGGAGCTGAGTAGGTCAACATAGAGACCCATGAGTAACACTGCCAGAGCAGAGAGGGAGACAGTAATTGAACACATTCATTGATGTAGTTAGTAGTGGTCGGTCGAGTGAATATCTGGATTGAGAGTTTCAGCAGGAAAATAATAGCGACAAGAAGTGTAGACTATATGAAAGAACAGTAATACAGTCATAGCTGGTTTATAGAAAAAAAATCTGGACAGTGACATTTACCAGGAACACCAACGATAGTCTGGAAGGGATAATAAATATAATGAATAATGAGAAGAGCATAATAGATCCGCAATGATAATGGCCACCAACAAAATGCAGAAAGATACCAAACATAATCGGATAAACTTCTGTCTATTGTTGGAACATGCCAGTCCAATGATCCCAGATTCTGATCCATTTTTGGAACATTCCAGTCTAATGTTCTCAGATTCTGATCTCTCCTCCCCCTCTCTCTGGATCTGCTGCTCCCTGTCAGTGCTGTCGATGATGCTCCCGCTCATGTTATGGGATAACACATTGAACGGCGCCCATTTATCATTAAAACCCTCCACTGGGATAATTGGAATTTATGGAGATTGGCATGAATCACAGTCACTTAACAAACACTGGGAAACAGAGCAAAGGCTACGACAATGGATGAATGGGCACCGCACAACAATTAACAGACAGGAGTGTTCCCGCCCAGTTGGGGAACACTTCAGTGGTCCAGGGTCTTCAACCTCGGACCTTCTGGTGACCATCTTCCAAGGCGGACTTCCGGACACGTAGCAGCGAAAAGTGGCCGAGCAGAGGCTGACAGCTAATTTCGGTACCAATAGGGAGGGCCTCAACCGGGATCTTGGGTTCATGTCACATTACAGGTGACCACCATTGCACTATACACACACAGACACAGACACCACTACACGCACACATACACAGGCACTCCTATGCACAAACATACACACGGGCACACATATACATAGACACGCACACAGACACTCCCACACACCCTTACAGACACACACACTCACACAGGCATCCGCTCAGAGACTTAGACCACTCTACACTCATGCACACACATATACACTCTCTCTTACAGACACTCACAGCCCCCACCCAGACACGCACACTGACTACCACGCTCACATATGTACCCCTCACAGACTTAAGACACTCTACACCACTACACACATATACATTCCCTCTCACACTCACAACCCTCAACCCAGAAAAACACCCATACACAAACACACAAACAGACGACCTTCATGCACACATATGTTTTGTGGGGTGTATTTGTACATGCCGAGTTACATTGTACTTTGCTCAAAAATTGCATGAATTCATGTAAAACTCTGAGTTCAAAAACTGCATGATTTCATGTAAACTCTATATTCTCACTTTTCAAATTAGAATCAATCTAAACATCATCGCATAGACAAGAGAACACAGGGGGCTAACACCTTCAATATATTGTCTAGGTAACAGTCAATACTACAGTTAACCTGAGAATGCAACTTTTTTTAAAAAAGGGTATTGTGATTTACGCAAGAAATAAGTGAAACTATCATGGTATTCGAACAGTCGAAAGAGTGAACAGACAATCAAGGTATTTTTCAATGTATAATTTCAGTTACATCACACTGTAAATTTTTGCGATAAATTCTGTGCCTTAGAATTGTACCCTCCACTATCACCTGATGAAGGAGTGGCGCTCCGAAAGCTCCTGTGCTTCCAATTAAACCTGTTGGACTATAACCTGGTGTTGTGTGATTTTTAACTTTGTACACCCCCAGTCCAACACCGGCATCTCCAAATCATGACTAAACAAACAGCTCAGTTAACCAGTTCCACACATCACTTTTCATATCAGTATAAAAGGGAACATTTACTGGGTTTGGATGGAATGGGTGAGGGTTGCTGAGGGACAGACCATAAATCTTTAAAATCTTTTTGTACTTTGTATATGACAGTATTAACAGAACACTGCAGTTGTCTATATATGTTCCACTCTGTTTATGAAAGGAGGCAGTTATAAAATGATAGATCTGTTGCATAAAAAAGTCGAGTGGACAAGTTTCAAGATACCTTAACACAAAGGTATTGACCAGTGTGAGGCTCCTCCTGGTTTAAGTGCCCTAATATCAAATCCTTTCATAACCTTGAGACAGAGCATTGAGATTGCTGCTCAGCAACAGGCCGAAGCAATTCTGTCCCTATGGGCCTCTTACAGAGGGATAAGAGAAGGCCATTTCGCCCATATTCGGCTGGTTCTACTTGAAAAGGTGGAAATCTAGAATATTGGTACATTTTGCCAACAGAATCATTCAACACAAAGAGATGTGTCGCTGCAGCTGTATGAGGTGTTACTGAGAGGGCACCTGGAGTACATTGTGTTGGTTGTGTTTCTGTAACTGAGAAAGGATGGACCTCCATCAGATACAGTTTAACGGCTGCTCGTAATCCATGGGTTGCTGTGGCATTTAATGTCTCGGGTCTGTTACATAGGAACAGGAGGAATCCATTCAGCCTTTCCAGTCTATTACAGAGGGCCACGAGGGGACCATTCAGCCTCTCGAGCCTGTTAGGAATGTGCGAGATATGCGGCTGTCCAGCCCCATCTCCGGCACTTTTATTTCCCTTCCCAGGAACAAAGACACGGAGGAGTCTGTCCAAAACTTTTCATTCAACTTTGCAAGGTCGGGTGCAAATGGTACACACACATTAATAATAATCTCCACACATTATATACACGTAAATGTGGGCTGGGTCTCCTACTGCTGTATTGACCAACGAGTGCTAGGGTTCCCCACTGTTTTCCTTATTTGGGTTCTGGTGCCTGCGATTATTTTGTTACTCACTTAGCCAATCAGTGTTCGAGTTCCCCGTTCTTTCCTTATATGGATGATGTTGTACAACTGTGGTTAAGGGCGGTCTCTCAGCTATCGAGGAAAGCTGTTACAATTGTTTCATTCATAAAAACATGGGGGAGGTCCGGCACCGGTTTCGAGTGTCTGCTTGTGTTTACTATAAGGCACTTGTGTTTACTATAAGGTAGAAAAGACTAAAATGCAGCTAACCGTTTAAAGATTACACTACCCCCTACAGGAAGGGGCAGGAAGTGTTTATTTAACTTTCAAGCCTGTTACGCAAAATATTAGTTTTAAATTAGTTTTGGAATAGGAAAGACCCGATGTAAACATTAAAGTTCAAACTTTGAATAAGGCCAATTTTGAAAGTGTTAGGCGAGCCCTGTGACAGGCTGATTGGAATACACTATTCACAGTTAAAGGGATGGTTGGAAAATGCAAGGCCATCAAAACTTGGTTTCAGAGAGTCCAGAGCCAATGTGTTTTTGTTAGTGAGAGGGACAAGGCTGGTGGGTGCAGAGAGTGCTGAATGGCTAGATATATTGATGCTCTGGTCAAGGTAAGGAAGGAGGCATATGTCAGGTTAACAGAGCTGAGATCAAGTGAATCCTGAGAGGAGTATAAGGGCAGTACGTGTATAGTCAACGCGGAAATCAAGCCAGAAAAATGTGGACGTGAGATGGCTTTAGAAATAGGGTTAATGAGGCATTGAAGAAATTCTACAAATCCTTTAATGGCAAAAGATTAACTCGGAAGAGAATAGGGAACCTTAAAGATCAGTAAGGCTACCAATGTGTGGAACCACAGGAGATGGGTGGAATACGAAACAAGTATTTTTTCTCAGTATTTAATATCGAGGAGTTACAAGAGCGAGAGAATGAAAAAATATGTAGTGATATCTTGAAAAGTGTTTATATTACAAGGAGGTGTTGGACATTTTAAAACACATAAAGGTGAACAAATCTCCGGGACCTGATCAGTTGTATCCCAGATGTTTGTGGGAAGCTAGGAAAGAGATTGCTCAGCATTTTGCTGATATATTTGTAACATTTATTTCCACAGGTGAGGTGTCAAAAGACTGGAGGACTGCTAATGTTGTGTCATTACTTAAGAAAGTAAGGAAAAAGCAGGTAACTATAGATCGCTGAGCCTGACGTCAATGGTGACTAAATTGTTGGAGGGGATTTTGAGGGAAAGGATGTATATGCATTTGGAAAAATAAGGACTGAAGAGGACTTTGTACATTGGAGATCACGTCTCACTGACTCGGTAGAATTTTTTGAGGAAGTGATGAAGATGATTGATGAAGGCAGGACAGTGGATGTTGTCTTCATGGAATTCAGTAAGAAAACAAAACTGTTCTAGGTAGCCTGGTTAACAAGGTTAGACTGGAATCCAGGGAGAGCTCCCCATTTAGATCCAATTTTTTCTTGAATATTGGAGTCAGGGCGTGACAGTGGATATTTGTTCATTAAACTTGGAGACCTGTGACCAGTGGCGTGCTGCAAATATCAATAGTGGGTCCACTGCTTTTTGTCACTTATACAAATCATTTGCATTTGAGTATATGAAGTATGGTCAGTAAGTTTGATGATAATTCCAAATTTGTTGGTGAAGTCGACAGTGAAGAATGATCTCTCAGACTATAATGGGACTTTGCTTAGGTGAACCGAGGAGTGGCAGATGGGGTTTATTTTAGATAAGTGTAAGATGTTGCATTTTAGCAAGATAAATTAAGGCAAGACATATAGGTAGGGTCCTGTCAAAAGCTGCCAATCAAGGAGAACTCCATAGAAATGATCGAATCGCTACAGTGAGGAAACAGCCTATTCAGCCCATCAATGCCACACCGAACCTCGAAACAGTATCCCATTGGATAAACCCCGACCCTATCACTCTGAGCCTGCATTTCCCATGGCTAATCCTACACATCCCTGGGTACTTTAGCGTGGCCAATCTACCCTTATCTGTATATATTTATGCTGCCGGAGGAAAACATAACATCCGGAGGAAACTCATGCAGACACGGGGAGAATGTGCACACTCTACACAGGCCGTCATTCAAGGATGGAGTTAAACCCAGATCGCTGCGTTCTGAAGCAGCAATGCTAGTCACTGAGCTACTGTGTCACCATGTGGTGAATGTTCTCCGTTCCTTTAAAGTGTCGTCACAGGTAGACAGCGGGGTGAAGAAGGCACTTGGTGATCTTCCCTTTATTGGTGCGGGCTTTGTGTCTAAACATTTTCATGACATGTTGCACCTGTCCAGGACATTGGTTTGGCCACTTTTGTAATACTGCCTTTAACTCTGGTCTCCCTGCTGTCGGAAAGATGTTGTCAAACTTGAAAGCGTGCAGAAGAGATTTAAAAGAATGTTGCAGGTGTTGGAGGGTTAGAGTTACAAGGAGAGTTTGAATAGGCTGGGACTATATTCAAGTGTTGAGGCTGAGGGGTGACCTTAAAGGGGTTTATAAAATCAGGAGGGGCACAGATAAGGCAAACAGTCAACGTCTTTTCACAGGATAGGTGAGTCCATAATTAGAACACAAAGGTTTAAGGTGAGAGGAGAAAGATTTAAAAAGGGACATGAGGGACAACATTTCCGCACAGAGACTGCTGCATGTATGGATTGAACAGCCAAAAGAGGTGGTGGAGGCAGGTACAGTTACACCATTTAAAATGCAGTTGGACGGATACATGCATTGGAAGTGTTGAGGGAGATGGGACAAGTGCTGTCAAGGGGGACGAGAATTATTTAGGATATTTGGTCGCTATTGACGATCAGACCGAAAGGTCTTTTTCTGTGCTGTACATGTCCGAGACTCTATTGCCTCTTGAGTGTATAATACAGGAACAGGAGGAGGCTATTCAGCTTCTGAATTCTGTCAGTCAGCTTGTTTGCTCAATTGCTGAGAGTAAAATACAAAAATACATCATTCAGATTTTGATAGTGTTTTACAGAAACAGGAGAAAGGCTTTTAGTCAAGGGAAGCCATTCGGCCCTCAGCTCCATTCCCCAGGAGCATCATGTCAGCACACAGCTATTGGAGCCTGTCAGTCAGTAGTAGGAGGAGGACGTCTACTTTCGCAAACCTTGGATCAGGAGGCAGTCACTCAGCTGCCCAAGGTTGGGACACAGGAACAAGAGGCAGTCATTCAACTACTTGAGACTGGGACACAGAGACTGGAGGGAGTCCCTCAGAGCTCGAAACTGGGACACAGGGAAATCTGGAGGTTAGTGAGGCCCCAGTGTACTGTTATGCAAGGACAGCAGGACGTGACTCACTCCCCACCAGTATGGGACACTGGGAGAGAAGGGGAGTTTGCTTGGAACAAACAGAAATATATGAATAAGTTGCATTCGTGGTCCATTCAATCCTGCCCCACCATTCACTGAGACCAAAGCTGATCTGATTATGATTTCCTCATTCCATTTTACGGATACTTCCCTCTCTGCAGCCTGTGCTCCATTTGCTGGTCATGTTGCAGACTCAAGTGATGTAACAGCACTCCACATGACTCATTTAGAAGGATGGGTCTAACAGGATAATATTTGAAGGTCCAATCACAAGAATGAAAACACAAAATCAAGGTATTGTCAGATGTTTAGTACTCTCACATTCGCAATCCAACTCGCATAGCAATCCATTACATATTCAGGATGGAGCACTGTGTAAATCTGGCTAGTGCACTGCTGTATGCAACCCAGCTATGTCCACAGTGAAACTCTATGCAGCCCACACCAATGCTTGATCTATAATTCTGGACTAAATATTCAGTGTGGGGAGCTTTGCAGTCCACACTGTTCATTCATATATAAACCCAGGCTGTTGCATTGTTCGGTAACACTGAATTAGATCACTGCCCAGTGCGGAGAAACATGCAACCAATGCTGAAAGTGACAGGATGTGCAGCTACAATCCATTTGCAGCTCCATATCTCCACTGTGCCTTGAAAAGGGATGCTGTGAATGTGAAAGTCACTGCAAGGAAGAGATGTAAATAGAAACAATTTAAATACAAATAGTTCTGATTAAGGCGAATATCACTCTAGTATTTAAAGATGAAATAACTGAGATAATATCCAATAAGGTTTTGTGAACGGTGCAAAGAAGTAAGAGGGGGATGGTGATGTTATAGTGGTTGCACTATAGGCCTCCAAATAATCAATGGGAATTAGAGGAACAAATATGCAGGGAGACTGGCGAGACTTGCAGGAGCAATAGGGTTGTCATTATAGGTGATTTTAATTTTCTTCACATAGACTGGGACTTCCAGATGGTTATGACCTTTTATGGAAAGTAATTTGTTAAGTGTATTCAGGAAAGTTTCCACAAGCAATATATCGAGGCTTCTAATGGGGAAGGGACAAACTCGACTTACTTTTGGGAAATAGGGTAGGATAGGTGACGGAGGTAAAGTGGGGGAGCATTTTGAGAAAAGTGACTAGAGCTGTATTAATTTTAAAATAGTTATGGTAGGGACAAAATTGGTCCACGGATTCAGTTCTAAGTTGGGGCAAGGTGTATTTTGTTGGAATTAGACAGGGGATTGCAGAGGATGATTGGAGTAGTTTGTTTCCAGGTAAAAGGATCTCGGGCAAGTGGGAGAGCTTCAAAAGTGAGATAGCTCGAGTTGAAGGTCTACATGTTCCTGTGAGGGTGAAGGGAAAGTGAGGCTGGAAGAGATAACCCTGGATGCCAAGAGATCTTGAATCTCTGACCACCAAAAAAGGAGGCGTGGCTCATGTACAAGCAGCTGGGACCAAGGGAATCCCTGGAGTTACACAGGGGATACAGGAGTTCAGTGAAGAAGGAAATCAGCAAGGCGAAACGGGGGTATGAGATAGCCTTGGCTGAGCAGGTTAATGTGAATCCAAATTCAGTATAGTAAAGGAAAAGAACAACTAGAGAGAGAATAGGACTTCTTACAATCCAAAATGGGCACGCATGTGTAAAACCTCAAGAGATGCTTGAGTTCCTCAATTCACCTTCTGTTTTTATCATGAAGAAAGACATGAAGACCTGTGACCTTTGGGAGGTTAATTGTCATATCTTGGTACAGTCCATATCACATTAGAGTTGCTGATGGACATATTAGAAATCATAAAGTCAGATAAGTCTCTTGGTCCTGACCAGATGTATCCAAGAGCACTGCAAGAGGCGAGATAAAACAGTTAAGGGGCCAAGGACCCGGAAGACTGGGCGGTAACAAATGTGCCCTTATTCAAGAAGGGCTGCAAATAAATGCCTGGGAAATGTCGACCAGTAGGCTTCACATCTGTTTTCGGTAAACCGCTTGAGAAGGTTCTGAGATAAAAGATATGCATGCATTTGGAAAGACAGAGTTTGACTTGGAGCAGTCAGCACAGCTTTGTGCATGGCAGATCATGCCTTACAAATTTTGTTCGAGTTTTTGTGGAAGTGACCAGGAAGGTTGACAAGGGCAGGGTGGTGGACATAGTCTATATGGATTTCAGTAAGGCCTTTGATAAGGTTCCACATGGGAGGCAGCTCTGGAAGCTTAGATTGCATGGACTCTAATGTAAACTGGCAAATTTGCGACACAATTGATTTGATATTATGAAGCAAATGGCTATGGTGAATGTATGCTTGTCGGACTGGAGGCCTATGATTAGTGGAGTGCCTCAGTGGTCGGTCCTGAGCCCATTGCGGTTTGTTATCTTTATCAATGATTTGGACCAGAGTGCACAACGCAAGCTTAGTAAGTTTGCAGATGATTCTAAATTAGGAGGCATAATTTACAGTGAGGAACATTATCAGAAATTGCAACAGTACGTTGATCAGCTGGGGAAGTGGGCTGAGAAATAAGAAATTGAGTTTAATATAGGTAAGTGTGACGTCTTGCATTTTGGAAAGTCAAATCCAGGTAGGAGTTTAATGATGAATGAGAGGGTCTTAAGGAGTGTAGTGGATCAAAAGGATGTTGGAGACCAGGTGCACGGTTGTCTCAAGTTTGAGTCACAGATACACAGGACAATGAAGAAGGCTGTTGGCACATTGGCCTACATCAGCACATTGAGTTTAGAAGTTGGGACGTTATGTTGCAGTTGTACAGGATGTTGTTATGGCTGCAGTTGGAGTATTGTGTTCAGTTTTGTTCACCTTGCTCTGGAAAGGATATTATTGAACGAGAAGGAGTGTAGAAGAAATTTACAATGATGTTTCCTGGCTAAAGGCTCTAAGTTATAGGCAGAGGTTGGACAGGTTAGAACTTATTTCTTTACAGCGTAGGAACTGAGAGGGTTCTTGTAGAAGTGTAACTCTTATAAAATCATGAGAGTCGTGCATGTGGTGAATATTTCAAATTTTTTTCCCAAGGTTGTGGAATCGAGGACTAGAGGACATCCATTAATGTTTGGAAAGGAAAAAATATATATAAAAAAGGAACCTGAGGGGCAACTTTATGAGACAGAGTGTGATACGCATATGGACTGAGCTGCCTGTGGAAGTGATTGAAGTGGGTACAATAACAACATTGAAAAGGCATTTGGACAAATACACAGATACGTAAGGATTAGAGGGATACAGAGGAAGGACAGGGGAATGGGGTGAGTGTGGATGGACATTTTGGTTGGCATGGACCAGCTGGGCCAAATGGCCAGTCATACTGGAAGTCTCATGCAGTATGACTGTACATGAGTGTGTTTTGGAGTGGAGGCAGAGTGGGGGAGACTGAGAAAGATATGTTCACAGGTTTCAGAATGCTGAAATGAAGATTTTTCGATAGTATCATACAATACGGGTCAGTATTACGAAGAATTATGAGTGAAAGGGATATTGCTGTACGTTCAGGCGATGGAGAGTTTTGGATGAGTATTTGTTCTGTAGCTTTGTAACTGGGAGTGAGGACAGCAGAGTCTTCGCCTCACTGGGCTGAATCTAACAAAAAAATTGTCGCAGTGACATTTTCATTGAGTGTGACAGAGGGGTTGTCTGCATGAGACAGAGCTAGTTTCCTGGTGCTATCTTCCCAAACTCATCTCATTAACTACCCACCCCACTCTATGGTGTCCCTCTCATACAATGCCAGACCGATTCTCCCAACCATCACGACTGGAGGTACTCACCATCGCCTGGAGCCCCTGGATATTCCTTGATCCCTGACACTGGGGTCATCTTTAAAACGCCAATGGTCACACGGTTGAGCTTTCTCAGTTTGGAACTGCCCTGCACAGTTTGCCATGAGCATGCCAGATAAGGGGCAATTACACCACGGTTTCTTTACAGGGGCACGGAGGTCCTGGTGGATGGGCTAGTACAGAGGGGAACCAATCTCTTCCCAGAGGGATCACACCACCAGACCCACCGAGCCTGGTCTGAGCTCACCACCCACCTCAGTGCAGTATCTGTGGTTTGAAGAAATGTCCAGCAAAACAGGACAAGCATCAATAATCTTCCCCACGCTGTCAGGATAAGGGTCACCGTATTGTCTCTGCTCCCTCACCCTCACTGTACATCTGTTATAGCACGGACCCCCGAACAAGGCTCATGCTCCACCACTCTCACTACTGCATGCAGCACCTTCCCTCTGTTTCTCTCTTGCATTTCTAATGCCCCCCACACAGTTATAGAATATTCTGGAGAATGCCAATTATGGAATGTTTCAGATAATGTTCCAACTTATTCCCAGTGTCAGTGAAGCGACAGTGCCCCCGTGTGTAACACCTAAGAGGATGGAGTAGAGATGTACGTTTTTCCAATCACACACAGTTAAAATTCATGATGAGGCCATTCGGTACTTTAAACATGCTCCAACATTCAATACGTTTGGGGGTGATGTGATGGTTTTCTCAGCTCCATGTTACAGGAACTTTCAGTCATTCAACCCCCAGCTTCCTGTTAGCAAGCAGATGATTCTCAGAAGCTTTTTACCCTGTGTTTCTTCTAGCATGTGTTCCGAAGGCATTTTCCCAAGGGGACGGACTCTCCTAACAATATATTTCATCTGCTTTATAAATTCTTACAATAGTCAGGATGCTTTCCACAGACCAATCAAAAACATGCACTTATTTTATGGTTATCGATATCCAATCACAAATAGTCATTATGGTTATTTCACTTGTCTCACCTTATTGTCTTCAGCCAAAGACAGCTTCCAAACACTTTTCTCATAGTAAAATACAATTTCTAGCAGAGAACGTTTTTATCCTCAGCCGTTATCATGACCGTTATCTCAAATATACTTTTTTTCTTGTCATGAAAGTTTCTCTTGCTCTTTGTCTGTGACTGATTCTGTGTGTGACAGTTACACAGTCTCCCACTCAGTTGGCTGGATGGTTGGTTTGTGATACAGAGGTAGGCCACCAGCGCAGGTTCAATTCCCCACACTGACTGAGGTTACCATGAAGGGGATGCTCTCTCAACCTCACCCCATCACCTGAGGTGTGGTGACATTCAGCGTAAACCACCATGAGTGGTCTATCTAATGAGAGTTCTTTGGGACTCTATTCTATCAAAGTTACCATTTTAATTTTTAATTTTTTTTTTAACTGAAAAACAGATCCTTATTATTAAATTAAACCAATAACAAAACAACTCAAATAACTGAACAAAATTACACCCATGTGCATGCACATACAAAACAAGTTAAAGTCTCTTAATGGACAGAAGAAAAAACAAAAACAAACAATAAATAGTAAATAAATAATACGGCTCAGAATAACAAAACGATAGCTCTTGTTCTTCGAGAGCATTAACTGATACACATTCATATGTTCACAATTCTGCATATTAGATTAATTAGACAATATCGACATGGCTATATAAAATCCCTTTTTTCGATTGGCAGATCAGCCTGTATCGCGATAATCCAGAAAGGGTTGCCATATCTTATATAAATCTCCGCTTTTTGGTGCACCATACTGGTGAGAAAGTCCAAAGGGATATTCTCCATGACGAGCTTACGACGACCCAACAGACCCGGGGGGGTTTCAGAAATCCAACACAACAGAATATTTTTCCTGGCACAGGAAGTATGGGGGAGGTACTAAACGAGTATTTTGCATCAGTATTTACTGGAGAAAAGGATACGGAAGATATAACATGTCGGGAAACAGATGGGGACACCTTGCGAAATGTCCATATTACAGAGGAGGAAGTGCTGGATGTCTTAAAACGGGTAAAGATGGATAAATCCCCAGTACCTGATCAGGTGTACCCTAGAACTCTGTGGGAAGCTAGAGAAGTGATTGCTGGGCCTCATGCTGAGATATTTGTAATATGGATAGTCACTGGTGAGGTGCTGGAAGACTGGAGGTTGGCTAACGTAGTGCCACTGTTTAACAAGGGTGGTAAGAACAAGCCAGGGAACTATAGACCAGTGAGCCTGACTTTCATGGTGGGCAAGTTGTTGGAGGGAATCCTGAGGGACAGGATGTGCATGCATTTGGAAAGGCAAGGACTGATTAGGGATAGTCAACATGGCTTTGTGCATGGGAAATCATGTCTTACAAACTTGATTGAGTTTTTTGAGGAAGTAACAAAGAGGATTGATGAGGGCAGAGGGGTAGATGTTATCTATATGGACTTCAGTAAAGGTTTCGACAAGGTTCCCAATGGGAGACTGATTAGCAAGGTTAGATGTCATGTAATACAGGAAGAACTAGACATTTGAATACAGAACTGGCTCAAAGGTAGAAGACAGAGGGTGATGGTGGAGGGTTGTTTTTCAGACTGGAGGCCTGTGACCAGTGGAATGCCACAAGGATCGGTGCTGGATTCACTACTTTTTGTCATTGACATGAATGATTTGGATGCGACCATAAGAGGTACAGTTAGTAAGTTTGCAGATGACACTAAAATTGGAGGTACAGTGGACAGTGAAATGGGTTACCTCAGATTGCAACAGGATCTCGACCAGTTAGGCCAATGGGCTGAGAAGTGGCAGATGGAGTTTAATTGAGATAAAAGCGAGGTGCTGCATTTTCGGAAAGCAAATTTAGCAAGACTTATACACTTAATGGTCAGGTCCCAGGGAGTGTTGCTGAACAAAGAGACCTTGGAGTGCAGGTTCATAGCTCCTTGAAAGTGGAGTCGCAGGTAGATAGGATAGTGAAGAAGGCGTTTGGTATGCTTTCCGTTATTGGTCAGAGTATTGAGTGCAGGAGTTGAAAGATCATGTTGCAGCTGTACAGGACATTGGTTAGGCCACAGTTGGAATATTGTGTGCAATTCTGCTCTCCTTCCTGTCGGAAAGATGTTGTGAAACTTGAAAGGGTTCAGAAAAGACTTACAAGGAGGTTGCCAGGGTTAGAGGATTTGAGCTATAGAGAGAGGCTGAATAGGCTGGGGCTGTTTTCGCTGGAGCATCTGATGCTGAGGGGTGACATTATAGAGGTTTCCAAAATTATAAGGGCCATGGATAGGGTAAATAGGTAAAGTCTTTTTCTTGGGGTCAGGGAGTCCAGAAGTGGAGGGTATAGTTTTAGGGTGAGAGGGGAAAGATACAAAAGATACCTACGGGGCAACTATTTCACACAGAGGATGGTACGTGTATGGAATGAGCTGCCAGGTGAAGTGGTGGAGGCTGGTCCAAGTAGAACACTTAAGAGGCATTTGGATGAGTATATGAATAGGAAGGGTTTGGAGTGTTATGGGCCGGGTGCTGGAAGGTGGGACTAGATTGGTTTGGAATATGTGGTCAGCATGGATGGGTTGGATTGAAGGGTGTGTTTCCATGCTGTACATCTCTATGACTCTATTACTTGTATTAATCTCTGTTTTTGTGCACCATACTGGTGTGAACGTCCAAATGGATATTCTCCATGATGAGCTTACAAAGACCCAACTGGCCCTCGGAGTTTCAGACATCCAACACAACATAATATTTTTTTCCTAGCACAGAAAGTAAGGATGTATTTTTTTTTTTCCATGTGCATCTGCGTAAGATAATCTGGGTAGGCCCAGGAAAAGAGAAACCGTGTCCACCTCCAATTCGGTCCCCAAGACCCACTCTAGCACACCTAACACAGTGATCCAATATATACGAAGCCTTCAGCAGGACCACATGCAATGAGTAAGAGTGCCTCTAGTCATTCTGCATTTAGGACATGCTGAAGATAATCCCACACTGAATTTTGTGAGAAAATCCGGTGACAGAAGAATTTTCAACTGCATGGAATGGGTCCTATTACAGATCAAAATCCTTCGAGCATTTTCACAAACATCCTCCCATGTCTCCAAAGAGATCTATACCCCCCAACTCTCTCGCCCAGACGTCACGAAGCTGTACAGTCTTGTCTGAGGGGACACTCTGCAACAAATGATAAAGAGTGTATCCTTAGCAATATGCACCCACTTCTCTGTATTGGATCTGGATGAATCTGTTAAAAGTGTGTGTTTTTAAAATCAAATCTCTAATCTGGAAAAAAAACATAAGAAGTCCCTACCAGGTAGTCCATATTTACGAGTTGTTTGATCAAATTGTATCATTGTTTCTCCCTCACGTTACACGTGGTGGCTCAGTGGTTTGCACTGCTGACTCACCGCACCAGGATCACGGATTTGGATCCAGTCTTGGGTGACTGGCTGTGTGGAGTTAGTATGTTCTCAACTGTGTCTGCATAGGTTTCCTCGCACAGTCACAAAGATGTGCAGGTTAGATGAATCGGCAATTGATAAATCGCGCATAGTGTTCCAGGATCTGTAAGTTCAGACATCAGTCAGGATAAATATAGGATGGTAGGGGAATGGGTTTGGTGGGTTACTCTTCAGAGTTCCAATGGGCTTGTATCCACACTGTAGGGATTCTACCAATTCTAAATCACCCAAGCAAGGTACCCCCTCGCTGCCCACAGTTTAAACCTGGAATCCATTTTCCCCGATTGACAACCTGGTATACCAATTTAAGGGGTAAGAAACGTGGTTTTGGCTGTATTGCCCTCGATCTGACGCATTGTCCTTAAAGTTTTAACAGTATTGATAATCATTATTTATTAACAATCCTCCACAAATGTTGTCATTTTATCTAAGAACAACAGATTAATAAGGGTTCACCTTTTCTGAGAGGGCTCAATGTCTCGCCGTATTGACGCCGAGTCCTCAGCGGCCCAGACACTAACATAGGATTATAAAAGACCTTAATGGATAGCTTTTAATCGGGGAGATCAACTCCCCACAATCTGTGGAGCAGTTGCAATTTTGTTAGCTTGATAAAGAATCGCTTATGGTGCCAAATATAAAAGCTAAAAGAGCCATTATGTTTCTAAAATATCTGTCTGGGAAACATCAAAGAAAGCATTCACACGGGTGGTAGGAAATGACGAAGGACATTCATTTTAATAACAGCTATCCGACCTCGACAGGAGATTGGAAATGCCTCCCAACTTGGTTTAATTTTGTCAAATAAATGGTCACAGTTCATGTTTAAAAAATGATCAAAGACAGATATAATGAAGATACTGAAACAGGGAAACCACCCCAGTGACCATTTAAAAGGAAATCAAGATTTGTCCTCAGTATCAGTTATTTCCCTAAGAACATCCATAGGCATGCCCTCCAACTTTGTAAAATTAATCTTATCGCCCAGAAAGGCAACAAGTGAATTAACGCATTGCATCACATGAACTACTGAAATTACGGGATTTGACAAAAACATAAGACAATCATCTGCATACAATGTAATTATGAGAAACAAAGCTCACTCAGTTCAATAATTTCAGTCCGAGACAAGATCTGATTCAGTAGTGTCATTTATTTTACCCTTGCAAGAGGGTGCGATGTCCAGTGTCTACAAGGCAGTGACACACACACTGAATTCAATGAATACACGATATTTATGTAATTTGGTTCCTTTTTTATCCCATTGCTCCTCCCCGTTTCCATCTTCCACTTCTCTAAGACCGGCACCCATTACTCCTGTTTATCTCTTGCCTTATCGGGCCTTGTCTGTACCAAAATGCTTATTTCTGGCCGCACAAGGCCGTTTGACCACATCCCGCTGTGGCCCATTGTTAGGTATATCCTTTCTTCACCATTATCTACTCCCTCCATCTGTGCTTTCCCCAACCATACTGATCCTTATGACCTTTTAATTGGGGTTTGTTCCTGTGTTTCTGTAAAAGTGGGAAACAGAAGCTTATAACTACTGCTTGTGCAAGTAGTTAACCCACATCCTCATAGCACCTTATCTATTTGTCTGTAACATCTACCATTGTTTTGCAGTCACGTTTCATTCTTGCATACAATTTTAGCTAATACAAAACCAATTATGCATTTCCTTTACATAGTTTGCATTCGAGTTGAAACAGCTCTTGACTGAAACAATTACACACTGGTTTGAGTTCGTTTACCTTGCATAAGTAATTATAATTGCAGAAATAACACTACTTTACCTATATCCCCACAGTAATCTTACATGACTTCTGTCCTACTTCTGGCGCAGATATGTTGACATCCTTACGGATGGCGGCTAGTGGCTCAATCACCAACGTAAACTACAATGATGAAAGATGTCAACCTTGTCGGCTGCCTGGAGAAATATTAATATTACTGGTTGGCACACCATTAGTGAGAACTGCAGTCAGAGAATCGCGGTAAAGGACCCTCACTCACTTGATAAAAACTTTGCGCAGACCAAACCGTTCTAATGTACAGAAGAATCCAGCCACTCAACCCAATCAAATGTCTTCCATCATCTCAAGTGATCAATAATCCCTGGGCAGATTGTTTTTGAGACTCTTGGATCATATTGATTAAATTCTTAACATTGTAGGAAGATCTGCGGCCCTTTATAAAGCCTGTTGGTCCTCTTTGGCAACGGAAGGCAGCAAAGTCTCCAGCCTTAATGCTCGGGTCTCAGAATGGATTTTGAAACCAACATTTAAAAGTGAGATTGGCGTGTAAGAAGCACAATCCTCCAGGGTCTTACTTTCTTCATCATCAGAGAGATATGAGCCTCTCCCAAGGATCGAGGGAGGGATTCCTGACTGTATGAGTGACAGAACATCAGCCCTGACAATAGGTTTATAAATTATTTTATAAATTCACTCGGAAATCCGTCAGGACCGTGTGCCTTTACATTGTAAAGCTGCTTCACACCCTCCTGCGCTGACAATGGTGCATTAAGGCACAACACCTATTCAGGGGTTGCTCCTGGAAGACCCAGTTCTTGAAAAATGACTCCATCTTAATCCATCTATCCTCAAAATGTTCAGTCTGAAATAATTTGGAGAAAAATCTCGGACAGGCTGCCTTAATCTTTTTGGAATCAAAGGTAAGGATCCCAGTACCTTCCCTAAGTCAGGTAATGGCTTGAGAGGGGCGCTCGTTTTCCTGGCAAGATAGGCTAAATACCTGCCTGGCTTATCACCATGTTCAAACAGCCTTTGTTTTGCAAAAGTATGTTCCTTCTTGGCTGTCTGTGTGAGCGTGGAATTCACAGAAGACCGAAGCGTTGTAATCCTCTGCAGCTTAGCCACTGACGGTCAATCACAGTACGCCCTCTCGGCTGCCCTCAGCTGTGCCTCAAGCCAGCGTTCCTGCTCCCCCTTCTGCTGCATCCTAAGGAATAATTATTCCTTTGGCATAAGCCTTAGCAATTTTCCATAGAATGGATGGCTACTGGTTGAATCTGAATTAATGGCTAAGAAAGATCTGAATACATTGCAGAAATACTCAATGAACTAACTAGCCTTAAGAATAAAGGGATACATTCGCTAGTGTCTCGAATCTGTTATATTGCCCTTAATCTTAATCAATAAGTATACTGCTTCATGGTCAGAAATGGTAATATTCCCAATTGTGCAGGATGCCACCAAATCCAAGATTGCTGCAGGGATGGGGAAGATATCAACCCTCGTGTGACATTTCTGCAGGTTAAAGAAGAAAATAAAATCCCTACTTGTGAGGTAGATCTGCCTCCAGACATCCACCAGCTCTAGTTCTGCACACAAATCCACCAATAGGGTATTTACCCCACACCCGCCCAGTGGGCACGCTTCCATATCACAAAACGTTATCTTCTGCCTGCTACCAATATGACATCCAGGGCAATTAACAACAAAAATCGAGCTTCAACTGCCCTTTGGTCGGTATTTAATCATCACAAGTAACTTTGTAACCCGCTCCAGTTTGAGCTGCACCCCAGACACAAACAAGGAAAGAGAAAAAGATTAGTAATACTAATGAGGAAGTTAAAAGTGAATACTCTACCCATCCCCGACTACAATTTAACACTGGTTGATACCAGAAAATTCCTAGAAAATTTCTTTAAGAGAGAAACATGATTATCTAAACATCCATCTTACTTTAAAAAGTCACAAAGTTTTCACTTTCTCTGGAGTGTCAGACGAGTGTATGGATCCATTGAAAGCAATACGGAGCACCGCTGGATACCGTAAGGAATACTAAATCCCGAGTTCCCTTACTCTTCTTTTGATGTCATCAAAAGATTTTCTTTCCTGAGTCACCACCGTTGAAAAGTCCTGAAAGAACATAATACTGGAGCCCTCGTGAATACAAGCAATCGGATCTGTCCCCTGTGTTCCGGAAATTCCATCAGTCTTTGTTTATCCCCATGACTATGTAACCACACAAGGACAGGGCGAAGGCGCTGGTCTGAGTCTGACCTCCACACCATAACCCGATGAACTGTCTCAGTCTTCACCTGTCCCTTTTCAGTTTTGAAGTGAAGAAATCACAGCAGCCAGTTCTCAATAAACTCACCCCCTGACCACCTTCCGTCCGGTCCAGCAAACGGACGATGTGAACATTCTTCATCCTACCCCTGTTCTCGAGGTCGTCGTCATGCTCAGTTAAGGTATGGACCTGGTTTTCAAATGAATCAAATGAGAGGAATTGATCGCGGTCTCTGCCCCTGCAGCTCGGCGCTTGACATCGTCTGTTCTGTTTCCAAGGCTGTAAAGTTGCTGCTCATGTTTTTGGAGCTCTGCTGAGAGCGGCTCTAGCGACGGCTGAATCCTTCTTCAATCATGGCTTCAATCATTTCACATAACTTGGTGAACTCAGTGACCAAGGCCTGGTGAGGAACTGGGTCCATGGAACCAGCAGAGTGAGTTGCAGCTACAGCCTCAGGCAGGCTCGATACTTCTGACGGGTTCACCGTGTGTTGGGACTTACTCGATCCTTTCCCGTGTTTTCTAATTTCCACTTGACAAAACGGGATTAGTAAAGATTCTATCGCTCTTTTAGTGTTGAAATTTACATAAATGGCTAGGATGGGATGGGTTAGAGAACCACTTTGCCCGTGCTGTGATGCAGAGCCCAGCAAAACAGACCTTCCGGATCGCTGGCATGTTGGAGTCCCCCTTAATGTTGTATCGATATTATCGTTTCATTTTTCATTATATTCCTGGATGTTCTGGAACCGTGTAATTTGATACAACTGTCTACATTTTCCCCACACTGCAAATTGCTGCCCATTCCTCAATAATCCTTGACTTTGTTGTTATTCATGAACCTCCTGTCGGTGCCTCAAAAATATTCAATATTTCTGCCTCCAATGGTCTGTAGGGAAGAGTGTTCCAAAGACTCACAGCATTTTGAGTAAACAAATATAGTGAGTGAGCAAACCTTCAGCAGAACTAACATAAAGTAAACTATTTTGGCATGAAGGATGAAACAATGGTAATCAATTTAAATGGAGAGAAATTGCAGAATTCTGTGTCACAGGCGGTTTCCATGTTCTTGGTACGTGAATCATATGAAGTCAGTATGCAGATGCAGCAAGTGATTTGGGAGGTAAATGGAATGATGCTGTTTTTGGCAAAAGGTATCAGGTTCAATCGCAGGAATGTTTAACTGCATCTGTACAGGGCATTGCAGAGACCACACCTGATGCATTGTGTGCAGTTTTGATCACCTGAAACAAAATGAAAGGATATAATTCTTTTCGAAGATTTACCTGGAATGCCGGTCTTTTGTTATGGGGGATTATCAGTTTCGATCTTAGCTGAGAAATAGTATTGAACCATCCATGACTTTCTGAAAAGTGTATCAATTGGATGCGCATTCTCTCTTGAATAAATTTTAAGAAAAAGGTGCATTGATATTAACACACATACTATGACGACACCTACCGATATTTACAACTTGCACAGCCGCATGACTTTAAATTAAAAAAAATGCGAACAATTTTTGCGATTGAAAGGAATGACGCACTTGCATATAATCTATAATCAAGTTTTCCAGATAATGTTCCAGGAGAGCACACATGGCCCAGTTTGGTGTTCAGTTGACATTATTGTATGTTCCAACACAGAGAGGGAGAAAACTGTTCACTGGCTGAGATGCAGCAGCCTATTGATCTCTCTCTCTTACTTTGTTCCGCCCGATAGCAAAGTGTGAGACCAGAAAATCCCTGAGTTATCTTTACCACTTGTGAAGGATTCCTGGTGAGGATTCATTGGAATCTCTCCACTGCTGAAACAAAGGGAATTCAGCTAAGTCCAACTGTTGTCGGAAGAAATCCCACGACCAGAACATTGTGTGAGCAGAATAACTTCAAAGGCAGAATAACATTTGGGGCAATCCATCATTTTGACATTTGTTATGAGTTCAGCTTTCTAGGTCTCACATTTCTCTTGAAAATGACCTACGCTGAGACCTATATCATTGGCCACTTCACTAAACTGGTTACATTTAAGGTTGGTGTAACCAGTGGAGGAGTGGGACTGAAAAAGGAGACAGTGACCCTCCAACTTTGGTTGGAACACAAATGAAAAATTCTCAAAGGGCTGTTCAAGTGCAATTCCCTTCCCCAGACGTTTGTGGTGCCTGGATGTTTACATTTAATTAAAGTTGTATTTGGTGACATTTGACAGGCAAGTGAATTTAGGAAAATGGTATACAGACAGAAAAGTGCTGCTGAGACGAAAATCACATCACCCATGATCTTTGTGCGTTTTAGAACGGTGACAAAGTGTCTAATGGTCCACTCCTGCTGCTCAGCCCTATGTTCCTATGTTCCATTCAACCCCTCACCATTCCTGCAAGGAGCAAATCGAGGCTACTTACTCCAAATACCTGGTCTACAGGAACACAAAATATCATTCATTCCCTCCAGACTATCACACACGGTTTAGTGTGGGTTAGAAAATGCAATTGGGAAATAGAGGCTGCGTTCGAAAGGCGCCTCTGGTCTCTTTACAGAGTGTCTCCTCTCTGCAACTCGTGCTTTATTTGTTGGTCATTTTATAGACCCAGGTTCCCTGTGAATACAGCCCCCATAACTCACCCAGAGATGACTCACAAAATACTTTACTCTCTCTAATTGCAACATTCAATAACAGAACGTTCAGGAAAATTTCAACCATTAACTTTATAATTACAGAATATGAGGACATAAAGAACAAGATCGGTAATTCGAACGATCAAGCCATTGTATACAATTATTGCTGATCTACTGTTGACTTTAACTCCTTTTTAATGCCAATTCATCACACCCCTTAGCTCTCTGACAGGTCAAAAATCCATCTACATCCTCCTTAGATGCTTTCAGTGATGTAGCTCCAATAACTCTCTAGCCAAGATAATTTCTGACATTGATTACCCTCTGTGAGAGGAAAGCACTTCCTACACATACACCGTCACCTATTGATGTGAAAAAGAGGTGAACACAGGGGCTCAGAAAAGAGTGAATGGCTTTGATATCAAGGCAGTATTTGACTGAGGATGGCATCGGGACCACCTACTTACTTGAACTGAATGGGAATCAGATGTAACCTCCCACTTGTCTGGGTCTTTCAGAGCACAAAGAAAGCTGCTTGTGGTCAGTGGCCAATAGTCCTCTCAGTTCCGGGACATCTCTGCAGGAGATCCTGAGGTTAACCTCCTCAGCACAAGCATCTTCAGCTGCTCCATCAATGTATTTCCCCATCATAAGATCTGAAGTGGGGATGATGACTGAAGATCACACAATGCTCAGAACATTTTCTTGGCTCCACTATTTGTAGAACGTGTGCTACTTTAACACGACTTGCTGGCAGTGAGGAGGGAAGCCAAATGTTTTGTGTCAAGTCTCAAGGAGGCATCTCCCATCTTCGAGAAGACACACCCATGTTCTCCACGGAGGTCAGATGTTGCTGGGAAGAGTTAACTCTTTTATAATGAAGGTCTTGTGGCTGCTGTCGGGATTATGGATAACATGACGTTCATTGCAGGATCACACACCAATTGAACTGTATTAATATTTGGAGAGTTTATTCAAAAGCCTGAACCTCTCTCTCTCTCTTTCTCTCTCTCTGTCTCAATCAAAATAGGGAGTGCGTGCGGTTGGGTGGAACGTTCGCGGAGGCTCTTAAACTATCGAGAATCATGTAACCCGAGTGACATGAATGCCATGGAATTCATCTCTGTATCAGTGCCTGTTTAGAACATGATGAGTGATTGCCCAGCTCCCTTAAGGTTGAAAGCAATCACCTCTTATTCTCTCACTGAGCTTCACTCACTGCTCATGGTGCCATTATCTCAGGGATTAGTCCAGTGAAACTTCAGGGAAAGTCTATCCACAGTATCCTAAATACTGCCTCAAAAACACTGTCAGGGATGATCGCAATAATCCTTTTCTCTCACTTAGACATCGCCGTTTCTTTCCTGTGCCACAAAAGCCATTTCTTCTCTGTGCACTACGTTTGACATGGGATTCATAAGTCCCTTACATCCGTATGTCAGCATCAATAAAGCTAGCACCAGCGATGTTTATGGATATATGCAACACTCTCGGGGAGAACTGAAATGAGATTGAATACACCCAAAATAGGGGATGATCACTCACCTGAATAAAAATGAGCTGTAGGAATATGGGAAAGAGGCAGAGGAAGGAAGCTATCTTTACTTTTCAGCTTCTCTCACAGAATGTATGCAGCCCTGGTGAGGCCAGCATGTTATGCTGATCTTGAACTGAGTGGCTGGTTCAACTGTTCCACAGGACAGTAAAGAGTAAAACACATTGCTGTGGGTTTGTAGTGTTACAACACAGGAGCAATTCTCCTGCTTAATTAAAACCAGCAACAGAGAAAAGATTTATCCCATGCAGTAATATGATTAAAAGTAAAAATTAACATCTTTATTTCTTAAAGTATAAAAGAGAATAATAAACGAACGACTGTTTACAACTTCTTCCTCTAACCTACTTTTGACCTTCCCCCTCCACAATATTAGTCCGATAAGATGGCGAATGAAGATTTACAAAGCAAAACTTCTAACCTCAAAACCAGGAAGCTTTCGGCTCTTCTCCATATTCCTGTTTTCTTTTCGTCCTGGGAATTCTGCTTCACCACTTGCTAATCAATAAAAGTACCCTTAAAAGACCTATTTTTCAGGCAGTATTTGCATGCTAGTAGCTTGGTAGTTCTCCTCTCAACTGTTCAATTTTCCACCCTCAAACTATTGGATTATGTCATTGGCCTTTACGATTGTCAATTTCCGCAATTCAAACTTGATTAGAGGTGGGTATTTTGGAGTATAATTTAAAGTGTTCTGCTGAATTTATTTTTGGCTCGAGACAATGAGCTAATCGAGTTTTTCAACCAAAGGTTACATTATATCTATTTTTCAGAGCACTTGGTGCTGTCAGGTAGTTATTGCTGGCTTTTAATTCTCTTAAAGGTACAGTACACCCACATGTTCATCACAGAAGTTACACGGAAATCTGACGAGGGAAGCATGACACATTGACTTCACCAAAGGACGTGAGGCAAGCAGATGAGTTTTCATAACAAATGATAATGGTTGCTTTTAAATTCCACCAATTTCCTTCATGAGATATTCTGGGTTTCTAAATTATGAGTCAATGGCTTGACAATCATAAATGGTCTTCCCCTATGTGCAGAGAACAAGTTAAACATCCTCAAGAGCAATTATTTAGTGATGGACATGTGGTTAGGCGGAACTTAAAACTGTTGCATCCGGATTGTACAAAGTCACAAATCATGGTTTATTCAGAAGTTACACTGAGACTGAGGACCATATCATGATGGTGGTATTGGACACGATTGGTGGGGGCGGGGGGGAGGACATGGAGATGTATATCTGTGAAGGACAAAATGAATTATGGAGTTTCAGAACAGTCTGGTTCCATCTCGCATATCAGTGAGTAATTTATAAATAGTACTTTGTTAGTTATAATTTATAAGGAAATGAACTTTTGTTTGGAACTGAAGACATTGACTTCCACTTTCCAAAATTTACATATCATGAGCAGAAATTCAGATCAACCCGGTTTAGTAGACAAATATAATGACTTACCAGGAACACCAACTATGGCCAGGATGGGATAGTAACCACCTTGAATAATCCAAAGGATATCCAGGATCCGCAATGTTAATGATATCCAAGGCTGGGAAAGCCAGTAAAGACCCGAGTATAAACTCCTGTCCATTGTTGGAACATTGCAGTCTAATGTTCTCAGATTCTGATCCATTGTTGGAACATTCCAGTCTAATGTTCTCAGCTCCTGATACATTGTTGTACCATTCCAGTCTAATGTTCTCTGATTCTGATCCATTGTGGAACAATCCAATCCTAGGTCCTTAGATTTTGAACCATTATTGTAACGTTCCAGTCTAATGTTCGCACATTCTGATCTCTTCACCCCCTGTCTCTCGAGCTGCTGATCCCTGTTAGTGCTGTCAGTGATACTCCTACTCATACTATGGGATAACACATTTACAGAGCCCATTTATCAGTCAATGATGGAAACTCTCCCTGTGGGATAATTAGGATCCACAGAAATTGAGATTAATCACAGTCACTGAACAAATAGCTCCAGTTAACGTCTTTCATTTCAATGTTGATTTTATTAAAAATCAAAACAACGTTTAAAATTTACACATTTGGGATGAGATATATGGGGGTGACTAAAGGAAGGAATATTGGAGATGCAAGCTTGATTGTATGTAATCATTCAATCTCCCTTGGATATGGGAGTAATGTCAAAGGATTGTCAGAATATAAACACGTTTCTCCGTTTAAAAATGGAAACATAAAGTCTGTAACTACTGATCAGTGATTATATTGCAAGTAAAATATGGAGGGAACTTTTCTAGTCCATAATTAGACAGGAAAATGTGCGTACAACAATATGAGTTATAGCAGACAAATGGCATGGATATGTTAACAGAGAATATGATGTGTCACACAATTCAGATGGTTATTCGAGGATCAGAGAGGGCCAGCGAGGGTCTTGCTGTTAATGTTGTCGATGTCAATCAACTGTGATTAAGTACCATTCGCTGGATTTCAATTGCAGTGTGATTATGATACTGTGGACATTGCTGCTGAGACTGGAGGAATGGAACATGATATTTCCCAGTCATCTGTATTGGAATGTTACTCTTTATAAACCATATGAAGATCAAATTCCAGGGTACATTTCCAATGAGGAATGAGGAGAGCCAATATTAACTAAGCAACCAGACGACATTGGAGCAGAAATCTGGCCATTCAGCGCATTGAGCCTGCTCCACCATACAATGATGAACTTTTCATCGCCATTCTCCCGCTTTCTATCTGTAACCCTTGATTCACTTTGCATTCAAGGACCAATCTGTCTCACTCTTAAATATACTCCATGACCTTGCCTCGACAGTCTTCTGTAGCAGTGAATTCCATAGACTCACCACTCTCTGGCTGAAGAGGTTCCTCCTTACCTTTGTTCTAAAAGGTCTCCTCTTTACGATGTCGCCTCGGGACCTAGTCTCTCCTACCATTGAAAATTAATTTCCAATATCAACTCTGTACAGGTCATTCAGTATTCTGTAAATTTCAATTCGACTTCCCAGTATCTTTCTGAATTATATTAAATATACACCCAGAGCCCTCAGATGTTCTTCATATGTTAAGCTTTTCATTCCTGGGACTATTCTCTTGAATCTCCTTGAAAAAGTACCAGGTCCAGTACATCCTTCCTGAGATATGGGACCCAAAACTGCACAATCATCTAGACGTGTCCTGACCAAAGCCTTATAGCGCTTCAGAAGTACAACCCTGCATTTATATTCAAGCCCTCTTGAAATAAATCCCATAATTGTATTTGTCTCATAACTACTGACAACATGCAAGTTTACCTTTCGAGACTCCTGGACTGGAACTCCCTCGTTTTTTTGCACTTCAAGACTTCTGAACTTGCTCGCTATTTGGTAAATAGTCAATGCCTGTATTCTTCCTGGCAAAGTGCATGACGTCACACTTTCCCACGTTATACTCCACCTGCCACTTCTTTGCGCACTCCCCCAACCTGTGAAAATCCTTCATCAGGAGAAAGTGAAGACCGCAGATGCTGGAGATCAGAGGCAAAACGTGTGGTGCTACAAATGCACAGCCAGTCAGGTAGCATCCGAGCAGCAGGAGATTCGATGTTTCAGGCATAAAGTCTTCATCAGGAATGAGTGGGGTGGGTGAAATGGGGCTGAGAGATAAATGAGAGGGGCTGGGACTGTGAGGAAGTTAGCTTGGAAGGCGATACCTAGATGAAGGTGGGTGGTGATAGTGATAGGTCACAGTGGAAGGTGGAGTGGATAGATGGGAAGTAAGATGGACAGGTAGTTCAGTTAAACAGGGTGGTGCTAAGTTGTAGGGTTAGTTCTGGGATAAGGTGGTGGGAAGGGAAATGAGGAAACTGGTGGAATTGCCCTTGATACCGTATTTTTAGAGGTTCCTAAGGCGGAAGATGATGAATTTTTCCTCCAGACGACTGTTGGCTAGAATTTGGCAGTGGAGGAGGCCAACAACTTGCATGTCCTTGGTGTAGTGGGAGGGATAGTTGAAGTATTCAAGCACAGGGAAGTGGGCTTGTTGGGTATGTGCGTCTGAGAGTGTTCCCTGAAACGTTCTGCAAGTTGATGTCCTGTCTCTCCAACGGAGAGGAGACCAGGAACAATGGACAGAGTAGGTGAAGTGTTTGGATGCATAGGATGTTCTTTGCCTGATGTAGAAATATCATTTGGGGCCTTGGATGGAGGTGAAGAGGGAGGTGTTGACACAGGTTTAATACCTCTTGTAATGACAAAGAAGGTGTCAGGAGTGGAAGGTGGCTTGGTGGGGGTGGGGGTGGCATGAACCTCACGAGGGAGTTGTGAAGGGAATGGTCTCTACAGACTGCTGATAGTGGTCGGGAGGGAAGTAAAACTCAGGTGGTGAAGTCTGACTCTTAGTGGCGGAAATGTCGGAGGATGATGCGTTGTATCCTGAGGTTGATGGAAGGCGAGCAACAGAGGAGTTCTATCCTTGCTGTAGTTGGAAGGGTGGAGTGCAAGGGCAGAGGTGCGGGAAGTTGAGGAGATGCGCTAGAGCATCCTCCTGCAGCCGAACCACCTCTTCAATGCTACCTGTCCCTCTATCTAGTTTTGCACTGTTTGAAAACTTAGCTAGAATCCCCCCAGTTTCTTTATGTAAATCATTAATGCACAAAATGAATAGTTGTGGTCCCATCACTGATTCTTGTGGAACACCACTTGTCCCTGCCTGCCATCCTGAGAAGGACCCTTTTATCCCTGCTCTCTGCTTTCTGTCAGACAGCCATTCTTCTATCCATGCTAGCAGCTTGTCTCTAACACCATGGGACCTTATCTTTCTCAGTAGCCTTCTGTGTGGCATGTTGTCAAAGGATTCTTGAGGAACAAGTGGATAACATCTATTGGTTCTCCTTGGTCTAATCTGCTCGCTATTCCCTCAATGTATTCTAGCAGGTTTGTCAGGCCAGATGTCCCTTTGAAGAAACCATGCTGGCTCTGTCCTACTTTACCAAATACCTCCAAGTATTCAGAAGTCCCTTCCTTCAGTTGGATTTCAGGACGTTACCCACAACTAAGGTTAGGCTAATCAGTCTGTAATTGTCCAGCTTCTGCCTAACTCCCTTATTAAACGGAGTGTCATGTTAGACATTTTCCAGCCATTTGGCCCTTTCCTGATTTTAGTCATTCCTGAAAGTTTACTAGTTACGCTTGCACTACCTCTTCAGCTATCTCTCTTACAATGCTGGGGTGTAGTCCACCTGGTCCAGATTATTTATCCACATTCAGGCCATTCAGTTTTCTAAAATGTTCTTCTTGATGATAGCCACCATACTCAGCTCTGCCCTCTCACTCTGTTCATTTTTTGGGAAATTGCTCATGTCTTCCACCATGCGAAGTTCCTCATTCCTTTCTTTGTTTCCCACTACTGTCTCTCCAACATCATTTTCCAGTGGCCCATATTCACTTTTACCTCTCTTTTGCACTTTATCTATCTAATGAACCTCTTACAGTCTCCTTTATATTACTGGTTAGCTTACTCCTACATATAATATTCTCCTTCCTTTTTTTCTTACCTTCTGTTGATCGTTGTAAGTTTCCCAATTCTCTAGTTTCCCACTGCCCTTCACCACATTATATGCTTGTCCTTTTGCTTCGATACAATCCCTGACTTCCCTTGTCAGCCCTAGTTGCCTCATCCTCCCTGTACCATGCCTCTATTCCTCAGCATGAATCTCTGCAGTGTCTCCTGAATTAATCTTGGAATCTCCTGCCATTGCTGCACTCCTGCCTTTCCTGCTGGACCCCTCTCCCAGTTAATCCTATACAGCTTCTCCCTTATGCCTCTGTAGTTGCCTTTATTCAGCTGAAATACTCTTAACTCTGATTATATCTTCTCTCTCTCAAATTGCAGAATACATTCAACCATGTTCTGATCACTGCTTCCGAAGTTTCCCTTCACTTTAAGCTCCCTTATCTAGCCTGCGTCATTAGATCCAGTATCATCTGTCCCGAGTGGGCTCTACCACAAGCTTCTGCAAAAAAAAGACATCACATAGACATTCCTGTAATTTCTTTTCTTGCGATCCACTACCAACCTGATTTTCCCAATCTGCCTGCATATCGAAAAGACCCACGATCACTGTATTTTGCCTTTCCTACACATCTTTTCTATCTCCTGGTGTATCTTCTGCCCCAGCTCCTGACTATGTTTTGGAGCCCTGTACAAGACTCCAACTGTGGTTGTCTTACCTTTGTGGTTCCTCAGTTCCACCCACGCAGATTCTGAACTATCTGACCTTACTTCCTTTCTTACTATTGATTTAATTTCATTTCTTACTAATAGTGCATATTCACTCCCTCTGCCCACTTGCCTCTCTTTTCAATAGGAATAATGTCCTTAAATATCCTGATCTCCTTGCAGCCACTTCTCCGTGATGCCCATCACCTCATACCTGCCGATTTCAATCTGTGCCACAAGCTGATTTACCTTATTCCTTGTACAGCATGCATTCAGATATAATATCGTCATGTCCTGGATTAACTGTACCTCCTGTCATGCCATTCATTTGACCAGTTTGCTTGAAGTTTGATTGTTAAACATTTCCAGATGCTCTATCCTATTTGTGTCTGTGCTGGAGATTTTAATAACCTCTCCTGAGTTCTGTACTCTTACCTCCTCTTTTAATTCGGCTTTTCTAATTAAACCCTGTAACTGAAGCCCCACCCCGCACACACACACTCCTAATATATGTTGAAATATATGTTCTACAGTCCCAGTTAGGATTCACTCGGACTCTGGTCCCAGCACGGTTCAGATGATGACTGTCCCAACGGAGCAGGTCTTTTCTTCCTCCGTAATAAAATTGATTTATTCAACACAAAACACAGAGGCAAAATAAACTTTTGTGTACATACCAAAATATGCAAACTACAAAGAGACAAGGTGGTTAAAATACACTTACTATGTGGTGCTATGTAAATTTAAATGTGAATTACAAAACCATGGAAGTCATGTGCAAACTTTGTCAATCATTATTTGACCCGCAGCTGAGATCCTGGTTTCCCGTCTGTCAGTAATCCCCATCACTGAGATTCTCTCGGCCTGTCTCTCACACACTGTCGAGAGGGGTTACAAGTTGATGTTGGCCCAGAATATTTAAATTAATCCACCTTCTCTCGGGAGCCAATCTATTGGTCTATTGGATTCTGATTAGCTGTCAGCAACTCAGCTCTGTGATGTCATTGGCGGTAAATGATCTGGGATGACAGCCAGTATCACAGGGTATGGCACCACACAAAGTGCTTGCAGTCTCTGGGAGTTTGGAAATGAAATTCTGTGTATTTCTCCTCATGCAGCCTCCTGATTACTTCACACTCGTCTGACATCCGTTGCTCTCACTCATTCTGTTGTTCCATTTTCTTGCCACTCTGTTTATTTCACTTCACTTTCTTTCTCTCTGATTATTCCTCTCTCTCCCTCTCAGCCTATCACCGATCATTCTCTTTATTTTCAAGTGGTCAAGTTGGAGAGCTAGTGGACGCATGGTGAGCTGATTGGCCTCCTCTGTGTTGTATTAATTCTGAATTTCACTGACCCAAAATAAACACTTTAGCTGCCTGGAGAGACAAGCTGATTCACTGAAGGACACATCGCACAAATTACCGTTATCTCTTCCTGTTTTCTGACATGCAGGAATCTCGAAATATCTGTCCAAACAAACAAGTGTCCTCACATTAACATCAGCACACTTCAGACTGCCAGGTCCACTGTGTTCAGTACCTCTGCTTGCAGTTGGTCTTAGCTGTACTGATATTAATCTACAACTCCTCCTCAGTCACTGTTCCTGTGGACCTACCGCTGTCGTTCCCCACACCCCTTCCCCCCACCCCCCACCCACCGCCGCCACACACTAGTTTAAACCCTCCTAAGGGACAATGAAAAACCTGCCTGCCAGGAGATTGCTGCCAGTTCAGGTCTGTCCTGTCCTTCTTGAGTCGGTCCTACCCATCCGGGAATCCCAATGATCCACAATTCGGAGATTGCTGCCAGTTCAGGATCATCCCGTCCTTCTTGTTTATATCCTATCGACCCAGGAATCCCAATGATCCACATATCAGAAGTGCTGCCTCCCCTACCAGCTCTTTGGCAGTGTAGTTAATTGTGCTATCTTCCTATTTCTAATCTCACTCACACGTGACATATTCTAATGTCTCCAAAATTCAAATATCCTTTCAGCACAACTCCATCAAGGCATTTTCTTTAAAGTGGATAGACTTGATAATAAAAAAAAGTGTGACGTCAGGAAAATGAGACCACTGAATCAGTCCAATGACCAGAGGTTCTGATATCTATCCCCGCCACCAAGCGTATTTGACAAGGCATACATATTGACCAGGTAAAAACAATGACTGCAGATGCTAGAAACCAGATTCTGGATCAGTGGTGCTGGAAGAGCACAGCAATTCAGGCAGCATCCGAAAAGCTTTGAAATCGACGTTTCGGGCAAAAGTCCCTCATCAGGAATAAAGGCAGAGAGCCTGAAGCGTGGAGAGATAAGCTAGGGGAGGGTGGGGGTGGGGATAGAGTAGCATAGAGTACAATAGGTCAGTGGGGGAGGAGATGAAGGTGATAGGTCAGGGAGGAGAGGGTGGAGTGGATAGGTGGAAAAGGAGCTGGGCAGGTCGGACAAGTCCGGACAAGTCAAGGGGATCATGTTGCTGGAGGTTAGAAACTAGGATGAGGTGGGGGAAGGGGAAATGAGGAAGCTGTTGAAATCCACATTGATGCCCTGGGGTTGAAGTGTTCCGAGGTGGAAGATGAGGCGTTCTTCTTCCATGCGTCTGTGTGATTGCGCCAGGGCTGGGTGTTCGAATCGAATAGGGTCGGGGTAAGAGCCGTCGCTTTAGTAATCCTATGTAGAGACTCATTCTAAGAGAATAAATGAATCAGGAAGAGGTTTCAGTAAATTCTCGCACGGTATTCGAGCAAACCCAAGGGAAAGGATTGCCGTCTGTAGAGTTGTTAAGAGACAGCAGGTTTAAGGTGGTTTTAGACTTGGGACCAAAGACATACCGGGTACGTGATTTCTTGGTTTACAAAAAAAGGGATTGTGGCGGACACGCCTAATGCGAGAGGAGACCGCCAGAGGTAAAAGCAAGTCAAATGTTAAAAAATAACGGTAACGTGAAGAGCTGAACACTTTTCTAATAACGCTGAAAATAGTCTTCAGCAAGACCAAACAAAAAGAGGGTTAACAGAGGACTTGGAATGGCCAATCAATAATGCAAGTATATGTTAAATAATTACGGCCCAGAGTTTGTAAAGTAGTTAGAATTGTGGATCAAGGAATGTGGGTTTAGTAAAAGGCAGTTGGAAGTACTGAGGTCACGGTTGGAGGAGAGAGAGTAGGAGAAACGGAAGGTGAAAATAGAACCTGTAAATTGGAGCGTTTATAAAATGTGGAAGGCTGAGGCCGATATCAGAGAAAATCTCAAGTAAATATCATAACAAATACGCATACAGACGCTACAGCACATGCAGGCATGTGCAGAAAACAACCTAATGAAGTTGAACACTGCCTTAATCTGTTTCAGATCCTGACATTGACGGCTACCCTCCCAGACCAAAAGCCCCCCGTCGAGCTCTGCCTGGTGAAGATCCAAATTTAGCGACAGCCGCTTCAGAATCTGCTGAATCACTGATTGCATACCATACCTCGATCACCCCATGACGAATGATGAGTCAGGCAGTGAGAGTATTGGCGTATGATCATCTTACCAGGTAGTTCTGCACGCACCAATGGTTAAAGTTCCAGGTCCAGAAGCGTGCCCAGTGTTGGTCCACCGACCATGGACCATGAAAGATTTCGGAAATGCCTCTGGGCATTTGCCTGACCCACGCGAAATTGGAGGTCATAAGTTCACCAAAGAAGTGACGAAGTTCTGTACCGAGTTCCATCCCACATTGCATGCGATGAGACCTGTCTTGGGATGAAAGCTGGGTGCTGATGCCACCAAAATCAAGTATAACGAGCCAGCCATAAACGTCCATGGCAGATCAACTGACCCGCAAGTGGAAGAAAACGGAGACATTAATGCTTGTGTTGCAGCGCTGGCAACGGCCTGTAGGGAGGCATTATCAGTGCAAATGGACATGATCATGTCCCACCTCGATATTGAGCTCTGAGATTGCGAAATGTGGACAATATCTTCATTCTAACAATGATGCCTATAAGTCGATGCCTACCTCTATGTTATATGTGGAAGTTACACCAGTTACTTTTTCTGGTAGACACAGGGTCAGCATTTTCAGTCATTAAATCAAGCCAGTTCAGAGAGTCAACGCCATTAAAGTTGAATGGAAGGTTTCTGAACTCAATGGGTGCATCAGCAGTTGTGCTACGAGAGAGATTTATGGCACCGCTGCAGAACAGAATACCCGTTAAAACCTGAGGCTTTAGCAGGAATTACTCCAGTCTTTGAAACCCCCTTTTCAAGCAATAACTCTGTTGTTCCGCGCACCTCAAATGTTCCTAACACCTGTACTATATTAGATCAAATTCCACCGGACAGTAAATGGTTCTTTGCTGTGGATTTAGCAAATGCCTTCTTTATTGTATCAGTACACCCAGATAGTTAATTCTGGTTTGCTTTTTGATTCAAAGAGAAATCATATACCTTCACATGACTTTGTCAAGTTTACTGTGAGTCCCCCACCATTTCCAATGAGGCTCTATGCAGGAGTCTGGAGACTTTTGTTTTAACCCTGGAGTCAGCGCTTCTGCAGTGTGCAGGTTATTGCTTGATAGCAGCATAAACTACACCTACATTGGGGATTCCAAATCCAAACAAGCCTTTTGT